>NC_086451.1:417182527-417494472 GCF_028390025.1 Pseudophryne corroboree | reverse complement strand
GGGAAACTAGACGCTTAGCGTCTGATTCCCTTCACAGCGGGGGGACCAGCGCCACGAAGGGAAACTAGACGCGTAGCGTCTGGTTCCCTTCTCACAACGGGGGGAGGCACAGCGTGGGGGCACTCTGCACAGAGGCGGATCTTGCCATGGTGCGGCGCCCTCCGGATGGCGCCGGCGCGCTCCAGAAGGCGGCGCCCTGGGCAAAAGTCCTGCTTGCCCGTGGCAAGATCCGCCACTGACCACTAACTAAACCCACGAGGTGCGGACGGTTTGGGGCGTATTTATATGGTTGCGCACAGACACTCCTAGCATCTGAAACACAACCAATCACGAACGGGGTTGAAAAACGAAACTGGAAGTGAAAATGCGGCCGCGGGGAAAAAAAAACCCTGCCGCGTTTAACTTAGGAAAAAAAACAGCAAAAACAACAAAAACACGTACGCAAACGACAATGACGGCCGTAAATGTGCCCAAAAAAAATGACTGGCATCGACATCGGAAAACACGAAAATCATAAAGTCGACTGCTTCGTAACTTTGCGTATATGGATTCAAAAAGTTGCATGAAAATGCACCCGATACAAAACGAGTTTAAACACTACACAAACCGAATCAAACACGAATATTAGTAAATATTGCCCCTGGAATCTGATTGGTTGGGTAACATCCCATTGCTTACTGACAATCTGGCTGCCCCCTCCGGGAAGTGGCAGCCAGGTCGGAACAGCAGGGGCGTGGCGAGGAGGATGATGATGTTTAGGTGCGAGATTGGTGGGCGTGGCCGCATGATCACGTCATCATGACACCGCCCCCTATCTAGCAATGCCGATAATATTGGCATTGCAAGGCAGGGGGTTGGGCCGGGATGACGTGAATTGTGTCATCTGACCCCCCGACCGCCCACTTTGACCAACGCCGCTGGGGGTTTGTTAGGAGATGCTGGGAAGTTGCGGGTGGTGGGCGCTCAGCTGGGAGACTTGTCCACTCCAATTTTCAGGAGCCTCCCGGCCATTCCGGGAGAGTAGGCAAGTATGTTTTATGTAGAACTCCCATCTTAGTAAATTTACCCCATTGTATAGAGAAACATACCCAGAATTCATAAAACAAACTGACTCGTTATTATAACTATACTGATAAACGTTTAATCTCCAGCAAATGGGACACACTACAGATACAGCATAATATACAAGCTATATAACAGCAACAACAAATAATAATAAGTACTATTGGTGAATAAGAAAACTAGTAATATTGCATGAATGAAAGCACTCGTTCCGGCTTCTTAATAAAGATGAAAGGAATAAAGATTGTAAAGTGTACTTTTTCAAAGCTATACTGTTAATAATTAGGAGATGCAAGATACTGTTAATGAACAGTCATTATAGTGATGATGAAGTGTCTCTTTCCTGTGCGCACAGAAGCATGTTTCTCGTGGAAAGATTTGGCACAAGGGCCCTCAAGAAGACAAGTGACTGCCTGGATGGGGCTGAATCTGTCACCCTTGCTAAAAGGTCCAGCAATCCATGATAATGGCATGTTCCTCTGGTGGATCCTGGGGAAAGCAGGGAGGGCAGGTGACACAGAGCAGCAGATCCAGGGATGAGCAATAAAACCTAGCACTACGTCTGAACTTCCTGACAGTGTTTAATAAACTATGAAATCTATTTAATAAATGCAGAAGGTCTGTACCGTCTCCTCAGTGGGCCTAATTCATATGCGGTCGCAAAGCACTAATTTACTAAGCAGTGATAAGAGCGGAGAAGTGAGCCAGTGGAGATATTTCCAGATCAACCAATCAGCAGCTCTGTATCATTTTAAAGTATGCAAATTATAGATGTTACTTCAGTGCTGATTGGTTGATGGGGAAATATCTCCACTGGCTCACTTCTCCGCTCTTATCACTGCTTAGTAAATGTACCCCTATGAATCTGCGTGACGATCTGATTTGCGGTAATGGTACCGATGTATCAGCAGTTGTACACTGTCATATTAGCATATAGTCGCAATTGCAAATGGCATCAGAACAGATGAGAGGGGTGTGGCCAGATAGCGGGATGAGGCGGAGCATGGGGCGGAGACTGAGAGGATATGCCAGGTCCAGTATACTAGTCTTATATACACACTTTTTAAAGAAATTTCTTTAGATCTTCCGTCAACAGATGTGCCTGCAAATTAGTTTTTACTAGAAGGAGTGCACCAGGTCCAGCAATACATCAGATGGTTATAATACAGGTTTATACAGGTGTCTTTAATATTGTGTCTCCAAGTAATCATTCCCCTTTAAGAGCCTGTTTTCCTTTTCCCTTATTCGGTTATGAATGGATGTTCCCACAATGTCCGCTATTGATTTATAGACATCCGGCTTCTAGCACAGACTCTGCAGTTATAGCAATATAAGAATCAGCCCTTGTGTGATTCCTGATCTCTCTTTCATGAGAAAAAGATGGATTTGTTGTCACTGATCCTGCCCTTGATTAACATTGACTGCCTGTGATTTCAGTCTGTGCCTGGCGGGGGAGAGTCCTTGTAGTAACCGGTGTCTCTGTCAGGTATACACTGTAGCCTCCCTGGCCCTATGGCTGGTAGGAGAACTTACCTTGTACTGTCCCTTCAGCAAAGTGAGTTGCAGCTGTTGTCAGATTGTTCCCCAATTATTTTAGGGGCATATTTATGAACTAACCCAATAAAAATCATCTCTCACATCTATACTGGGAATTTTTACCAAGTAGCTCCTGTCGGGACAGAGCGTCTGAACGGAGCTTCTGCTATCACTATACTGCCAGGGTCAGAGCCGGCCATATACTGCCGGGGTCAGAGCCAGCCTTGTACTGCCAGGGTCAGAGCCAGCCATATGCTGCCAGGGTCAGAGCCAGCCATATACTGCCGGGGTCAGAGCCAGTCATATACTACTGGTGTAAGAGCCGGCCATACTGTATACTGCCAGGGTCAGAGCCGGCCATATACTGCTGGGGTCAGAGCCAGCCATATACTGCCGGGGTCAGAGCCAGCCATATGCTGCCAGGCTCAGAGCCAGCCATATACTGCCGGGGTCAGAGCCAGCCATATACTGCCGGGGTCAGAGCCAGCCATATACTGCCGGGGTCAGAGCCAGCCATATACTGCCAGGGTCAGAGCCGGCCATATACTGCCAGGGTCAGAGCCAGCCATATACTGCCAGGGTCAGAGCCAGCCATATACTGCCAGGGTCAGAGCCGGCCATATACTGCCGGGGTCAGAGCCGGCCATATACTGCCGGGGTCAGAGCCAGCCATATATTGCCAGGGTCAGAGCTGGCCATATACTGCCGGGGTCAGAGCCGGCCATATACTGCCGGGGTCAGAGTCAGCTATATACCACTGGGGTAAGAGCCGGCCATACTGTATACTGCCAGGGTCAGAGCCAGCCATATACTGCTGGGGTCAGAGCCAGCCATATACTGCCAGGGGCAGAGCCAGCCATATACTGCCGGAGTCAGAGCCAGTCATATACTACCGGGGTCAGAGCTGGCCATATACTGCTGGGGTCAGAGCCAGCTATATACTACTGGGGTAAGAGCCGGCCATACTGTATACTGCCAGGGTCAGAGCCAGCCATATACTGCAGGGGCAGAGCCAGCCATATACTGCCAAGGTCAGAGCCAGCCATATACTGTCGGGGTCAGAGCTGGCCATATACTGCTGGGGTCAGAGCCAGCCATATACTGCTGGGGTCAGAGCCAGCCATACACTGCCGGGGTCAGAGTCAGCCATATACTGCCTGGGTCAGAGCCAGCCATATACTGATGGGGTCAGAGCCAGCCATATACTGCCGGGGTCAGAGCCAGCCATATACTGCCGGGGTCAGAGCCAGTCATATGCTGCCAGGGTCAGAGCCAGCCATATACTACCGGGGTCAGTGCCGGCCATATACAGCCGGGGTCAGAGCCGGCCATATACTGCCAGGGTCAGAGCCAGCCATATACTGCCAAGGTCAGAGCCAGCCATGTGCTGCCGGGGTCAGAGCCAGTCATATACTACCGGGGTCAGTGCCGGCCATATACAGCCGGGGTCAGAGCCAGCCATATACTGCCGGGGTCAGGGCCAGCTATATACTACTTGGGTAAGAGCCGGCCATACTGTATACTGCCAGGGTCAGAGCCAGCAATATACTGCCGGGGTCAGAGCCAGCCATATACTGCCAGGGTCAGAGCCAGCCATATACTGTCGGGGTCAGAGCTGGCCATATACTGCCGGGGTCAGAGCCAGCCATATACTGTCGGGGTCAGAGCTGGCCATACACTGCCGGGGTCAGAGCCAGCCATATACTGCCCGGGTCAGAGCCAGTCATATACTGCCGGGGTCAGAGCCAGCCATATACTGCCCGGGTCAGAGCCAGCCATATACTGCCCGGGTCAGAGCCAGCCATATACTGACGGGGACAGAGCTGGCCATACACTGCTGGGGTCAGAGCCAGCCATATACTGACGGGGACAGAGCTGGCCATACACTGCTGGGGTCAGAGCCAGCCATATACTGCCAGGCTAAGAGCTGGCCATATATTGCCAGGCTAAGAGTCGGCCATACCACCAGCGCACAACAAAAACATTGAGAAAAGCATCTGGAGTTCCAGGCAAGCAGTCGGGTTTACTACTGGAGAAACTGACTAAAGCCACCTCAGCTAAGCGTTTAATTGTATCAGCATCCCATAGGAAACAATGTTTAGTGTCCTTTAATGGTTATATTTATGTTTGCTTTAAACATGCAGAAACATTACATTGTGTTTTAAAGGCTAGAAATCCTTTGATAAATACACCCTTATGGCCTGATTCTGAGTCAGGTGCAGCAGCATTTATTGGCGGTTGCCTGTCTGAGACTTTATGTTAATGTGATACAGACTCCTCCCCCATGTAAATCCGTGCAGCCTGAGACAACCACTTATAGCGTCTGTACACGCTGTATGCACCGATTGGAGCATCCTTATACCCCACTGTCAGTTGCACCAGTGTACAGCCCTATGACAGGTGTAGTTTCTCTGTCTTACTACAGCCTGATATCTTTGCGGCTATGCGTCTGTGTATTCAGCCACTTGAATGGAAACGCCTGCAACACTCCCATAACACGCCCACTGAATGGCCCATGTTTGCGTGCACTACTAGCCACTTCCCAGCCAGGAATGCCATCACTTTTCCACAACATTGCTGATACCGTTCAAAATATCGCTAAGTGATCATCGGCATTGCGTGTGGGTTAATGTACTGTACGTGCATCTCTTCATTAGGTCCTTAGGGTAGGACAACAATCTGTAGTTCTTCCCATGGTGTTCCAGCTGTTTGTGGATCTACAAACCCCAGCTTGTCCTATTACTTAGTGCTTTCACTCCCGCATTCTAGCACTATAATCACCTCTATAGTATAAACCTGTCATTGATATTCCAAAAAGTGTGTACACACGGTGCGATATGCACTTAACTTTCCTTACAATTTTGACTGTATAGTCAAACTACGTAAGGAAAGTTAGTGCATATCGCACCGTGTGTATAGTCCTTGCGATGCCGATGCGCGGTCCTGCGGGATCGGCATCGCAAGGAAAAATAGACAGTGCAGGCAGCCCAACATTGACTATTTTGGCGGGGGCGAGCTCGAATGGTCCACACCCTGCCCCACAGGGCCGGTTCTAGCCCTTGTGGCGCCCCTGGCGAAAATAGGGGTGTGGCTTCATAAAGGGGTGTGGTCAATGTACCCCCAGTAGTGTTGCCTCTGTTTGTGCCCCAAGTAGTATTGCCCCCGTTTGTGGCCCGCGTAGTATTGCCCCCGTTTGTGGCCCGCGTAGTATTGCCCCCGTTTGTGGCCCGCGTAGTATTGCCCCCGTTTGTGGCCCGCGTAGTATTGCCCCCGTTTGTGGCCCCAGTAGTATTGCCCCCGTTTGTGGCCCCAGTAGTACTGCCCCCGTTTGAGCCGCTTTAAAAAAAAAAAAAAATTAATACCATCTACGACTGCTGCTGCCCTCCGTCTCTGCCCACTGGCGCCGCTCCTCTGATCTATGGGAGAGACGTCATGACGTCTTTCCCATAAAACCGCATAGACACGAGATCAATCATGACCCCTAGTGTCTAAGTGCCGCTCCCACAATGCAGTGCGGTGCGCGATGACTTCATCACGCATTGCACAGCAGTACCGGCACCGGGGGGGGGGGGGGCACCACCAGTAGCGGATCTTGCCACAGAGGCGGCGCCCTCTGGAAGGCAGTGCCCCAGGCAAAAATACTGTGTGCCTGTAGCAAGATCCACTACTGCTGCCCCATAGACATATACAATCCTATGCCAAGACCTATCCATAACCCGATCCACAGATTACCCCTAATCTCCCCATAGCATAACCCTCTTCAAAAATTCCCAACACTTTAGCGCTGTCATTACTTTCTGCCCTTGAGCTTAACCCTATCACCCTCCTATCCAATGTGACCATAATAACAATATACACCCTGCTTCTTACACCCATTATTAGCGGTCAACATCACAGTGGTGGTAAGAAAAGCTGTATGGGTGATGAGTATGGATAAATACCTATTGGAGCCAGGGGGTGTGGTTCATCAAATCGACAGTGTCTAGGTCGACAATGTTTAGGTCGACCACTATAGGTCGACAGTCACTAGGTCGACATGGATGGAAGGTCGACAGGGTTTCTATGTCGACATGTGCTAGGTCGACAGGTCTAAAGGTCGACATGAGGATTTATTTATTTTTTGGTGTCGTTTTCTTCGTAGAGTGACCGGGATCCCAAATTAGTGCACCGCGTCCCCTCGCATGGCTCGTTTCACTCGCCATGCTTCGGGCATGGTGCCTTCGCTTCGCTCGCCACACTTTACCGTTCCAATCGTAGTCCACGTGGATCGTTAAGTATGAAAAAATTCAAAAAAAGAAAAAAATGTGAAAAACTCATGTCGACCTTTAGACCTGTCGACCTAGCCATGTCGACCTAGAAACAGTGTCGACCTTCCATCCATGTCGACCTAGTGACTGTCGACCTATAGTGGTCGACCTAAACATTGTCGACCTAGACACTGTCGATCTTCAGACCGGATCCCGGAGCCAGGTTAGGAAGGTTTGGAAGTAATTATACAACTCCCCCTTAAGTGGTCAATTGTCCCCACAGTAAGAATATCAGAAGTAATCTTAAAGTGCATACAGGACCGGTGCTAGGGTGTTCAGCGCCCCCCAGCAAACTATAAATTTGCGCCTTCCCATACTTTACAAAGGGACAGCGTGCGCCTTTGGTGCACACCGAAAAAGGAGTGTGGTCTTACACGGAAGGGGCATGGCCACACAATAGTACCCCAATTTCAAATTACGCCACAGTAGCACCATCTTATTCACATAACACCGCACGTAGTAGTGCTTCTTATACACAAAATCCCCCCTGTAGTAATGCCACCTACACAAAATTCCGCCTGTGGTAGTGCCGCTCATACAAAATTCCGCCTGTGGTAGTGCCGCTTACACACATTTTGCCCACCCAGTCTCACACACACACACACACACACACACACACACACACACTTTCTCAAGCTCACTCACTCTCTTTACACCTTCTTACCAAAATGAAGTCTAGTTGGCCATTGCTGTCCATCCTCCTGTTCCTCCTCAAGATCAGCCTGGCCCTGTGTAGCTCCGCCCCTCAGTTCCGTGTAGCTCTGCCCCTTTTCAGGTCTTCCTTCCTGGCCTGCACAGTGCACACTCTGGCTCTGCGCTATACAGTCAGGGAGGGGGAGAGGAAGCTGAAAGCTTCCGGCGCCGCTGCCTGTCACAGTGTGACAGGTGCAGCAGTCGGCAGCAGCAGGGGGGACAGGAGGCGCAGCAGTGGGGATGCAGGACAGCTAGAGTACCTCTCCTGCCTGGCGCCTACCTGCACTGCATCCCTTTGCTGAGCGGGCAGTGCCGGGCCTGGGTGCATACACACTTGCTGATAAAATGAACAACGTCGCTCATTTTCACCCTTCCTGAGCGACGTCGTTTACTATATTGGCCAGTGTTTATGCCGCCGCTGCCGAGCGCTGCGCAGCCCCATGGGTCAATTTGGACTGTCGTCCAAAAACTGCATGCACGGCCCGGCCGCGGCGTGACCTCACTGATCTATATGGTCGTCTTATCGCCGACCGCCCCGGGAGGGAAAACACTAGGCGACGCCTCTCATAGAGCGCATCGCCTAGTGTGTACCCACCATAACAGTTTAGTACATACATTTTTATATTTCTGAATAAACAATCATAATAAATAATACAAAAAAATAAGTGTTACATTCTTGTACAATCAGCATTTTATATTTAGTCTACCGGTGGGTGGGTGGGGTGATAATCTTTGTTAAAGTGGGTACATTATCTATCGGCTTGCAGGGAATGTTGTGCTTATTTTCCATATTCATGCAGTGTGCGTGGGTGAATCTTTGTACACTATATTCCTGTGCTGTGCATGAGGAAAGTTCACAATAAAATTTGTTTTACATAAAACTAAGTAGCTTCCCAAGGAACACAAATAAACACAAAAACAGGCTCTCCCACAGCTGAATCCTGTCCCAGGGGCTTTTTATGAATCCAGTGGGCCTGTGTGCAAGAATAACAATTGCCCCACTCACCATCCCTCCCAAAAAAGTAACAGAGACGTCATTTTACATTTGTTTTACTTTAACTCTTTAATTAAAGTGGTTGTTAACACGCAATATTGAAATATTACTATATAATTAATATTTAAATAAAAGCTTTCAATATTCCACATAATCAATCATACTGTTAATAAATTAATTAACCATATAACTCCTTTAGAGACTTTCAAATTCCTATAGATGTGATACAATAACAACTCAGGACTCCAGGGCCGTACTGTATTATATTTTCCAAATGTCAGACTATTCATCAACCGGTCCCTTTGGCTAATAATGGAATACTCCATATAGGGAGCTTTTAACATTTATTTCAATGGGGCTACTCATTTCAGTGGGTGAATGTACTATTGAAATTAATGGGAAAGTCTCAGAGATGTTTAAACTAGAGATGAGCGGGTTCGGTTCCTCGGAATCCGAACCCCCCCGAACTTCAGCCTTTTTACACGGGTCCGAGGCAGACTCGGATCTTCCCGCCTTGCTCGGCTAACCCGAGCACGCCCGAACGTCATCATCCCGCTGTCGGATTCTCGCGAGGCTCGTATTCTATCGCGAGACTCGGATTCTATATAAGGAGCCGCGCGTCGCCGCCATTTTCACACGTGCATTGAGATTGATAGGGAGAGGACGTGGCTGGCGTCCTCTCCGTTTAGATAGAGAGTGAGACACTTGATTTACTAGTAATTTAATTTTAGTAATTTTGGGGAGCATTAGGAGTACTCAGAGAGTGCAGAGTTTTGCTGATAGTTATACTAGTGACCACCAGTTTTATTTATTATTTAAAATCCGTTCTCTGCCTGAAAAAAAACAATACACAGTCACATACCATATCTGTGCTCAGCCTCAGTGTGCTGCATGATAATATCATCTATGCAGTGGCGTGCGGTGAGGTCAGTGTCTGGTGAGGCATGTCCGCTACCACCGCCACTATGGCCACTGCCAGTGCCCGCTACTGTACTGCCGCCCATGCCAGCTGCCAATGCCTGCTAAAGTCACCCCGACAGCTAATTCCCAGTCCGATTCCGCCACCAATGCCAGCGAAGTCTGGGAAGCAGCAGCAGCCAGGGCCGGTTAAGGAGAGCAATGGAGGGTCTGCCTGGAAGTGGGATTACAGCTGCAGGCTAGTTGATAAAGACAGTGGTAGTAATCGTCCCCCTCTCCTTATACCCCGGCACACACACAGTAATTACCCTCCCTCCTCTTATACCCCAACACACACAGTAATCACCCCCCCTCCTCTTATACCCCAACACACACACACACAGTAATCACCCCCCCTTTTATGCCCCAGCACATATCTAGTAATCACCCCCCTTTATGCCCCAGCACATATCTAGTAATCACCCCCCTTTATCCCCCAGCACATATCTAGTAATCACCCCCCTTTATCCCCCAGCACATATCTAGTAATCACCCCCCCCCCCCTTTAGGCCCCAGCATATATCCAGTAATGACCCCCACCTCTCCCCTTTTCCCCTGGCACATATGGTGTAATTAATTGATTGCCTGCCCTGACCCCCCCCCCCCCCCATACCCTGGCACAGTGCGCACAACTCCATGCTGAGCGCTTTTGTGTACGGTCCATGTGCTGCCCTGCTATCTGAAACACAGAGCGCGGGGTAGCCTATGGTCTGTAGTACACAGCAGCGCTCAGCACGGACACGGGTGATGGCGGGACATCCGGATCTGTACAGCGGCTCTCTACAGCGCCGTGGACACGGACATGTGGAGGGGTGGAGGATGGTGGCGTATGTCAGGCTGTGGCGCCCCTGACGCTGGCCCTTACCTGGAGCATTCCCGGCGGCAGTGAGAGCGGGACCCGGCAATCAATGAGAGGTAAGCAGACCATGGCAACAGGTGCTCTGGTGCAGGATCCTCTCTAAGGGTAGGCTGGACCCCAGGGGGGAGCTGTGATTCTGGTGCCCAATCATATCTGCCTCAGTGACAGGGGTGTGCTTTGATATGGGCTGCAAGCACGCCCCTGTCACTGAGGCACTCACACTAGTGCCGCTTACAGCGCTTTTTAAATGGGCTTTTTACTGCCCATCTCTTAGCCCCGCCCCCTGTCCGCCCCCCGCTTCCAGTCCTTTATAATTGTCCGCAAGAGGCACCACTCTCGGTGCCTCCTACACTAATTTAAACCTGTTTTTACAATGAATACAATAATATAAAGCAGTTACTTATGACACAGAATGTGTCATAAGTATCTCTTTATATTATTGTAATCATTAATGACAGGGGAGGCACTGCCTCCCCTGACTGCACGTCCCTGCATCTATGTATATCTGACTGTGCTGAGTGCTCACTGCTCACACAGCTTAATTGTGGGGGAGACTGGGGAGCAGTTATAGCAGGAGTACATAACAGTGCACACTTTTGCTGCCAGTGTGACTGACCAGTGACCACCAGTATATTGTCTGCCTGAAAAAGTTAAAACTCGTGTGGTGTTTTTTTTTTTTATTCTATAAACGCATTCTGCTGACAGACAGTGTCCAGCAGGTCCGTCATTCACTATATTATAATATATACCTGCAGTAGTGATATATATATATTTTTTATATCATTATCATCCAGTCTATACTAGCAGACGCAGTACGGTAGTCCACGGCTGTAGCTACCTCTGTGTCGGCAGTGCTCGTCCATAATTGTATACCTACCTGTGGTGGGTTTTTTTTTTTCTATCTTCTTCATACTAGTAGTTTAGGAGTCTGCTGCTGACAGTGTCCAGCAGGTCCGTCATTATATAATATATACCTGTCCTGCAGTAGTGATATATATATATTTTTTATATCATTATCATCCAGTCTATACTAGCAGACGCAGTACGGTAGTCCACGGCTGTAGCTACCTCTGTGTCGGCAGTCACTCGTCATCCATAAGTATACTAGTATTCATCCATCTCCATTGTTTACCTGAGGTGCCTTTTAGTTGTGCCTATTAAAATATGGAGAACAAAAATGTTGAGGTTCCAAAAATAGGGAAAGATCAAGATCGACTTCCACCTCGTGCTGAAGCTGCTGCCACTAGTCATGGCCGAGACGATGAAATGCCATCAACGTCGTCTGCCAAGGCCGATGCCCAATGTCATAGTACAGAGCATGTAAAATCCAAAACACCAAATATCAGTAAAAAAAGGACTCAAAAATCTAAAATAAAATCGTCGGAGGAGAAGCGTAAACTTGCCAATATGCCATTTACCACACGGAGTGGCAAGGAACGGCTGAGGCCCTGGCCTATGTTCATGGCTAGTGGTTCAGCTTCACATGAGGATGGAAGCACTCAGCCTCTCGCTAGAAAAATGAAAAGACTTAAGCTGGCAAAAGCACAGCAAAGAACTGTGCGTTCTTCGAAATCACAAATCCACACGGAGAGTCCAATTGTGTCGGTTGCGATGCCTGACCTTCCCAACACTGGACGTGAAGAGCATGCGCCTTCCACCATTTGCACGCCCCCTGCAAGTGCTGGAAGGAGCACCCGCAGTCCAGTTCCTGATAGACAGATTGAAGATGTCAGTGTTGAAGTACACCAGGATGAGGAGGATATGGGTGTTGCTGGCGCTGGGGAGGAAATTGACCAGGAGGATTCTGATGGTGAGGTGGTTTGTTTAAGTCAGGCACCCGGGGAGACACCTGTTGTCCGTGGGAGGAATATGGCCATTGACATGCCTGGTGAAAATACCAAAAAAATCAGCTCTTCGGTGTGGAAGTATTTCAACAGAAATGCGGACAACATTTGTCAAGCCGTGTGTTGCCTTTGTCAAGCTGTAATAAGTAGGGGTAAGGACGTTAACCACCTCGGAACATCCTCCCTTATACGTCACCTGCAGCGCATTCATCATAAGTCAGTGACAAGTTCAAAAACTTTGGGCGACAGCGGAAGCAGTCCACTGACCAGTAAATCCCTTCCTCTTGTAACCAAGCTCACGCAAACCACCCCACCAACTCCCTCAGTGTCAATTTCCTCCTTCCCCAGGAATGCCAATAGTCCTGCAGGCCATGTCACTGGCAATTCTGACGAGACCTCTCCTGCCTGGGATTCCTCCGATGCATCCTTGCGTGTAACGCCTATTGCTGCTGGCGCTGCTGTTGTTGCTGCTAGGAGTCGATGGTCATCCCAGAGGGGAAGTCGTAAGACCACTTTTACTACTTCCACCAAGCAATTGACTGTCCAACAGTCCTTTGCGAGGAAGATGAAATATCACAGCAGTCATCCTGCTGCAAAGCGGATAACTGAGGCCTTGGCATCCTGGGCGGTGAGAACTGTGGTTCCGGTATCCATCATTACTGCAGAGCCAACTATAGACTTGTTTGAGGTACTGTGTCCCCGGTACCAAATACCATCTAGGTTCCATTTCTCTAGGCAGGTGATACCGAAAATGTACACAGACCTCAGAAAAAGACTCACCAGTGTCCTAAAAAATGCAGTTGTACCCAATGTCCACTTAACCACGGACATGTGGACAAGTGGAGCAGGGCAGACTCAGGACTATATGACTGTGACAGCCCACTGGGTAGATGTATGGACTCCCGCCGCAAGAACAGCAGCGGCGGCACCAGTAGCAGCATCTCGCAAACGCCAACTCTTTCCTAGGCAGGCTACGCTTTGTATCACCGCTTTCCAGAATAAGCACACAGCTAAAAACCTCTTACGGCAACTGAGGAAGATCATCGCAGAATGGCTTACCCCAATTGGACTCTCCTGTGGATTTGTGGCATCGGACAACGCCAGCAATATTGTGTGTGCATTAAATATGGGCAAATTCCAGCACGTCCCATGTTTTGCACATACCTTGAATTTGGTGGTGCAGAATTATTTAAAAAACGAGAGGGGCGTGCAAGAGATGCTGTCGGTGGCCAGAAGAATTGCGGGACACTTTCGGCGTACAGGCACCACGTACAGAAGACTGGAGCACCACCAAAAATGCCTGAACCTGCCCTGCCATCATCTGAAGCAAGAAGTGGTAACGAGGTGGAATTCAACCCTCTATATGCTTCAGAGGTTGGAGGAGCAGCAAAAGGCCATTCAAGCCTATACAACTGACCACGATATAGGAGGTGGAATGCACCTGTCTCAAGCGCAGTGGAGAATGATTTCAACGTTGTGCAAGGTTCTGCAACCTTTTGAACTTGCCACACGTGAAGTCAGTTTAGACACTGCCAGCCTGAGTCAGGTCATTCCCCTCATCAGGCTTTTGCAGAAGAAGCTGGAGACATTGAAGGAGGAGCTAACACAGAGCGATTCCGCTAGGCATGTGGGACTTGTGGATGGAGCCCTTAATTCGCTTAACAAGGATTCACGGGTGGTCAATCTGTTGAAATCAGAGCACTACATTTTGGCCACCGTGCTCGATCCTAGATTTAAAACCTACCTTGGATCTCTCTTTCCGGCAGACACAAGTCTGCAGGGGTTCAAAGAACTGCTGGTGAGAAAATTGTCAAGTCAAGCGGAACGCGACCTGTCAACATCTCCTCCTTCACATTCTCCCGCAACTGGGGGTGCGAGGAAAAGGCTCAGAATTCCGAGCCCACCCGCTGGCGGTGATGCAGGGCAGTCTGGAGCGACTGCTGATGCTGACATCTGGTCCGGACTGAAGGACCTGCCAACGATTACGGACATGTCGTCTACTGTCACTGCATATGATTCTCTCCCCATTGAAAGAATGGTGGAGGATTATATGAGTGACCGCATCCAAGTAGGCACGTCAGACAGTCCGTACGTATACTGGCAGGAAAAAGAGGCAATTTGGAGGCCCTTGCACAAACTGGCTTTATTCTACCTAAGTTGCCCTCCCACAAGTGTGTACTCCGAAAGAGTGTTTAGTGCCGCCGCTCACCATGTCAGCAATCGGCGTACGAGGTTACTTTCAGAAAATGTGGAGAAGATGATGTTCATTAAAATGAATTATAATCAATTCCTCCATGGAGACATTCACCAGCAGCAATTGCCTCCACAAAGTACACAGGGAGCTGTGATGGTGGATTCCAGTGGGGACGAATTGATAACCTGTGAGGAGGGGGATGTACACGGTGATGAATCGGAGGATGATGATGAGGTGGACATCTTGCCTCTGTAGAGCCAGTTTGTGCAAGGAGAGATTAATTGCTTCTTTTTTGGTGGGGGTCCAAACCAACCCGTCATTTCAGTCACAGTCGTGTGGCAGACCCTGTCACTGAAATGATGGGTTGGTTAAAGTGTGCATGTCCTGTTTATACAACATAAGGGTGGGTGGGAGGGCCCAAGGACAATTCCATCTTGCACCTCTTTTTTCTTTCATTTTTCTTTGCGTCATGTGCTGTTTGGGGGGTGTTTTTTTGAAGGGCCATCCTGCGTGACACTGCAGTGCCACTCCTAGATGGGCCAGGTGTTTGTGTCGGCCACTTGGGTCGCTGAGCTTAGTCATCCAGCGACCTCGGTGCAAATTTTAGGACTAAAAATAATATATTGTGAGGTGTGAGGTGTTCAGAATAGACTGAAAATGAGTGGAACTTATGGTTATTGAGGTTAATAATACTTTGGGATCAAAATGACCCCCAAATTCTATGATTTAAGCTGTTTTTTAGGGTTTTTTGAAAAAAACACCCGAATCCAAAACACACCCGAATCCGACAAAAAAAATTCGGTGAGGTTTTGCCAAAACGCGTTCGAACCCAAAACACGGCCGCGGAACCGAACACAAAACCCGAAAAATTTCCGGTGCACATCTCTAGTTTAAACCCATGTTTACCAGTGATTCCGCAGTGCCAGTGGATAGGTAAGTATCATCTATAGATGCAAAGTCTGCAGTGTGGACCCCTGTGGATCTAGGGGCACATGTGCATGATTGCCCATGTAAATAATGGAGCTCTGACTTTTCCTCAGTGTCTTTGAGGGACTCCACTAGTATATATGTATATTATTTAGAAGAAAGGGGATATCGGTAAGTTATAAATTGCCTTTTGGCAGCACAGGGGGAGTTTGGAGAGAAATACAGTACTGACCAATCAGCTTCTGTCAATTTACCCTGTAAATTGACAGAAGCTGGTTGGCTACCCCTGATTTACAGGCTGTGTGAAAAATGATGATTAGGAGCTGATTGGTCAGTACTTTGGGGGTAAATCAGATCTGATCGCTAGGGTGCGTTTTTTGCATCCCTGCGATCAGATGGTCGCTGCCTACAGGGAGAGGGTACATGGTGTGTGTAGATGTTCATTCGCTTTTGTAGGAGACCTGTACAAACATCAGTCTGTGCAGTCTCTGCACTGCCCAGGACTTACTCAGCCGCTGCGTTTGTTTCATGCTGATCGGGGCCAGAGCTGACGTCAGACAGCCCCCCTTAAAACGCCTGGTCCCTCCTGTGTTTCTACAGATACTCCTGTAAAATGATCAGTTGCCACCCACAAACCGCCACTTCCTGTCAATCACCTTGCCCGTGGTATCACTGTTTTTGCACCATCCCGTCGCTAGGCACCGATGCCCAGTGCTGCGGTCCATCGCGCCTGCGCTTTGCGGCTCAGACGCATGCACAGCAGCGATCAGGCCTGAATTACCCCCTTTATCTCTCTCCACTGGAGAAGGACTGGATAGATATCCATCCAGTTGCCTTGCAAAGCTCTGTCGTCGAGACCTGAGCCTTCTTTGCCAAAGAAGTTGCCACCATTCAAGAAGATCAAGCTCTTGATATTTCTGCCACTTCCTCTTGTATTTATGTGTGATTTCTTCTGTAACCCGTCTGGGAAAAGTCTGCTTAGAAGGGGCATGACTTTTACAAGCTGCTGTCGACAGCTGTTCTGTATTCCTAAGGCCTTCTGTCCTAGATAGATATAAAGTGATTGCTCTCATATCATCTAGCGAGTGCAATTCCTTCACAAGCTGAGGGTAAAACCATCACAACACATTCTCCTGATTGATATGAAATGTTGATAACAACCTTTGGCATGAATGTACGATTGGGTCTAAGGGGGGCATTCCGACCCAATCGCTCGCTGCAGTTTATCGCAGCGCAGCGATCAGGTCGGATCTGCGCATGCTGGGTGGCCGAAGGCCGTTGTAGTGTAGCGATCGCCTCTGCCTGATTGACAGTTTCTTGTGAATAAAAAAAACTGGAAATAGGTGTACAAAATACATGGCTCCCGGTTAAACCAATAGGATACCACGAATGTGGGAAAATACATTGTTTATCTTGCAATTATATACCCAGGAAGAGTGCTAATTTTCAGTCATTTATAGAGAAATATTCCCTATCAGGGAATTTATGAACTGTATGTCCAGTGTCCACTTATATTATTTATTTAATTTCATGCCAATGTGGCAAACAATATATAGGTCGAACTACTAGAACTCTTCACGTCAGATATATGGAGCATAGGAGAAAATAAGATTTTACTCACCGGTAAATCTATTTCTCGTAGTCCGTAGTGGATGCTGGGGACTCCGTAAGGACCATGGGGAATAGACGGGCTCCGTAGGAGACTGGGCACTCTAAGAAAGATTTAGTACTACTGGTGTGCACTGGCTCCTCCCTCTATGCCCCTCCTCCAGACCTCAGTTAAGGAAACTGTGCCCGGAAGAGCTGACAGTACAAGGAAAGGATTTTGGAATCCAGGGTAAGACTCATACCAGCCACACCAATCACACCGTATAACTTGTGATAACTTTACCCAGTTAACAGTATGAATAAACAACAGAGCATCAATCAATGGATGCCAACATAACATAACATAACCCTTTATTAAGCAATAACTATATACACGTATTGCAGAAAGTCCGCACTTGGGACGGGCGCCCAGCATCCACTACGGACTACGAGAAATAGATTTACCGGTGAGTAAAATCTTATTTTCTCTAACGTCCTAGTGGATGCTGGGGACTCCGTAAGGACCATGGGGATTATACCAAAGCTCCCAAACGGGCGGGAGAGTGCGGATGACTCTGCAGTACCGAATGGGCAAACACAAGGTCCTCCTCAGCCAGGGTATCAAACTTGTAGAATTTTGCAAAGGTGTTTGAACCCGACCAAGTAGCAGCTCGGCAAAGCTGTAATGCCGAGACCCCTCGGGCAGCCGCCCAAGAAGAGCCCACCTTCCTTGTGGAAGAAGAGAGTATTGACTGCATAGGAGAGGAAAGGGTTAAACATCTGGGGAGGGGTGGACCTAGCTGTAAGGAAAGTGCAGCCTTCTTTAAGGGGGAGGGCTTGATATATATAGGGAAGGTGAAGCCATTTTAAGTCTCTTGGTGACTCGGTTTGGTGAGTGCTGCAGTGCCAGCAAAATTTGTTTCATTTATATTCCCTGCTGTGTCACAGAGATAGGCTGCCCCCCCCCCTTTGAGTGTGCTCTCCTCTCCAGTGCCCAGGGTGTCCCTTGTTGCTTTGAATACAAGGCTGCTGCTATGTCCTCTCGCCCCCAGCGCTTGCTAAGGGCCCCGGCTCGGTTCCGTGGGTCGGACGGCCGTTCGGGCCCTGAGGCGGCGGTGGGCGGTGTGGGGGACGGGGCTCCGTCCCCTAGGGCCTCATCGGGTGCGCCCACAGGCAGCGCTGGCGGGGCCCGGGCGGACTCGCCGCCGGGTGCCGGGTCGGACACTCCGGCTAGACGGGGGCGGCGTGGGGGATCGGAGGTCCCTGCTAGTCGCTCTAGGGTCGGCGGGCGGCGGCCGTCCCCGCCGGGAGCCGCCGAGCCCGCTTTCATGGTGGGAGCCCGGGTGCGCGCGCGGGCGCGCGACAGGGGACACCAAGGTACGACCGAGGCACGCTCTCCTTCCCCGCCGCAGACGGCTGCTCGGGCCGGGCGGGGGGCGAGGAGGGTGGAGGGAGCTGGCGGTCGCCGCGCGGGGACTAGTCAGGAGCCTCGCGCGGCGGCCGGGCAGGAGGAACAGGCCGGGAGGCAGCTGGCGGGTGGACGTGGGGCGCGCGATCGCGGTGCGCGCGCGCCCCCGCTCGCTCCGGGCGCCGCTTGCCGCGCACGTGCGCGCGCAGCGACGCCAGAAGGGCAGAGAAGCATGTCAGCAACCTCGTCTTCTCCCCGGATGCCGGAGTCCGGCCGGGGGAGAGGCAGGTTGAGGGGGGTGCGGCGTGTGCCTCAGGGAGGCAACGCTGGGGGCATATTGGGAAATATGAACGAAGGGGGCACTGCAGGTGTCACAAGGGGCGGCCACCGACGGCATCCGGGTGCGCCCTCCGCGGGTCAGGTGACGCGCGGGGGAGCACGCAGGGGAGGGCAGCAGGTCCCTGTCACTGACGCCGGACGCGGTGGATCCCGCGGCAGGCGGAGTGACAGAGAATGGGTCAGCGGCCGCAGGGCCGCGGCCCGGGCAGCGGTACAAGCCAGCGGGTCCTCCCCCGGATCAGGGGATTCTTCTCCTTCCCTGGATAGGGAAGAAGAAGGATCGGAAAGGGGGAGCCTCCGTATAGGCCGAGGGGATATTGCCTTCGGGTCAGAACAGGAGGGGCGGGTCCCCCGGGGAGTGTCGGGCGGTCAAAGGGCGCGGGCTCGCGCCCATCCAAGGACCGGTCGCCCTTCGGGCTACAATTCCGGGGGGCGTGCCGCATGGGATTCCCCCGGGGCCATAGCGTCGGCACTGGCCACGGTTGCGCAGGCTCTGGTGCCATTAGCTGCAGTGGCCTCCCCCAGAGCAACGGCGGATTCCGGCCGAGCTGCAGGGCGCAGGGGTTCGGACAAGGGCAGGTCGTCAGCGGCGCAGCGAATATCAAGAGCCTGCCAAGAGCTGGGGGCTGCAGCGGCGGAGCTGGATCTAGAGCCAGACCGCGAGCGGCAGGGAGGCTCGGGCGCTGCGTATTCCACACGGGGTGCCCGGCCTGCGTCGTACGCGGGGGCCGGGCCCTCTTCTGTTTTGTCTTCCACAGGGGACCAAGGTGAAGGGGACTCGGTGGACTTCGCAGTGGACGAAGAGTGGAATGAAGACGACGAGCAATCCGAGTCGGAGAGGTCGACGGCATCCGGTGAGTTGGTGCAGTCTGTTTCAAATTCCACCGCGAGCTCGAGTTCGCGTAGCTCTTCATCCTCCTCCTCATCCTCCTCTTTGGTGTCGCAAGCGTCCGACGCGGATAGTACCGTTAGGGCAAGGAGGGAGGCCGAGAAACTTGCCAAAAGGGCGGCGAAGAAGCAGAAGAGGCGCAAGCGACGCAGGCGAATGAGTGTAGAGGAGCGTAGGGCAAAAAAGCGGCGCGATCTGCCGGGGGTAGTGCGCTGCGAGTACACCGCAGTCATGAGGCGGCTGCGTGATAGCTGCCGCAAGAAGATACGTAGGGGTGACCTCGTAGACCTGTTCGTCTTAACTAGGGCCATGAAAAGGGACTACAAAGCGGCGGCCGCTAAGACGGGCATGGGGACAGAAGCTTTCCGGTCTTTTGATAATTGGCTGGCCGGTTTTTGGGTGTTTGCGGCATGCTATTTGGAGGATAGGCCGGAAGAACATATGAATATTATCCGGTATCTGCATCTCGTACATGACATGCAGCGCACGTCCGCGGGATCGGAATGGCGGCAATATGACCAAGAGTTTCGGGAGAAACAGGACGGGCTGCGGGTCATGGATTTTGGTTTTAAAGATGTGGAGGTCTGGCTTAAAGTGACCCGGGCATCGCAACAAGAGGTGGAGCCCCAGAAACAGGGAGCAGGTATGCGTCGCGCGGGGTCATCAGCCCAGGGGGCGTCGACGGACGTAGGAATGGCCAGGACAAGCGTATCGGCCGCTCGCGGGGGCGGACGGTCTGCTGCTAGGGGGAAATGCTTCGCGTTTAATAGCGGAGCATGTTCATATGGCAAGCAGTGTCGGTTTCGTCACTCCTGCAACCATTGTGGGGGAGCCCACCCAGCCTCCTCTTGTTTTAAAGGGGGGCGACAGGGAAGCAAAGGAAAGCAGGCGTACTCGAAACAGGCCGCGAGCGGGACCGCTCAGCAGAGCCCCAACGCCAGTTAAGTTGGAAACGATGGGAAAGTGGCTTTATATGTATCCAAATAGGACGGATGCAAAGTTTTTGTTAGACGGTTTCAAGTTTGGTTTCCGCTTGCCTGTTGCAAGCGAGGTATCAGTGCGGGCGCAGAGAAACCTCCAGTCTGCACGGGCATTGCCGACCGTCCTGCGGGAGAAAGTAGATAAGGAGGTCAGGTTGGGCAGGATGGGGGGGCCTTTTAGATCACCCCCGGTGGAGGACTTAGTCATCTCCCCGGTCGGGGTGGTTCCAAAGAAGACCCCGGGCGCTTTTCGGCTCATACAGCATCTGTCTTACCCGCCGGGGGCTTCGGTCAACAACGCAATACCACCGGCTTTTTGCTCGGTGGTGTATCAGTCATTTGACGAGGCGCTAGAGATGGTCCGCAGCTACGGGAGCGGGGCCCTCATGGCTAAGATCGATGTTGAGTCAGCCTTTCGATTATTGCCATTACATCCTGACTCATTCCGCTTCATGGGTTTCCGGATTGGGACGGAGTATTTCATCGACAAATGTCTGCCGATGGGATGTTCCGTTTCATGCTCATTTTTCGAGCGCTTTAGCACTTTTCTTCATTGGTGTGTGGAGTCGACGTCAGGCGGCCACGGGGTGGCACATTACCTCGACGACTTCCTATGCGCAGGTCCGGCGAACGACACGAGGTGCGCGGATTTGTTGTTTAGCACACAGGCTCTCTTTCACCACTTCGGTGTTCCTGTAGCCGAGGACAAAACGGAGGGTCCTGACTCCTGTCTATCGTTCTTGGGGATTGAAATCGACACAGTGGCGGGGGAGTGTCGTTTGCCTCAGGACAAAGTGTCGAAGCTCCGCGAAACCATTTGTCGGTTCAAAGGCTCGCGTAAGGTCACGCTGCGGCAGGCGCAGTCCTTGCTAGGCATGCTTAACTTTGCTTGTCGGGTAATCCCGATGGGCAGGGTTTTCTGCCGGAAGCTCGAAAGGGCAACGGCGGGGTGTGCCAGGCCTCATCATTTCGTTCGATTGTCCTCCGAATTAAAAAGGGATCTGGCCGTATGGGCTTCGTTCCTGGAGGATTTCAACGGTGTGAGCATATGGCAAGCGCCAGCTGTAGACAACGACCGGTTGCAGCTGTTTACCGATGCCGCAGGTGCCTATGGATTTGGTTGTTTTTTTGAGGGATCGTGGTGTGTGGCATCTTGGCCGGAAAGCTGGCATAGCGAGGGTTTTACGAGGGATCTGTTGTTACTGGAGCTGTTTCCCATTATGGTAGCCCTGGAAGTTTGGGGAGACCGGTTGGCTAATCGCAGCATAGTGTTTAGATGCGACAATCTGGGCGTAGTGCATGCGATTAATAACCAGAGGGCAAAATCGCTAGTGGTTCTGAGGGTGCTCGGGCATTTGCTTTTGACATGCTTGCGTAGGAATCTATGGTTCCGGGCGCAGCATGTTCCCGGCTTGGAAAACGAAATCGCAGATGCATTGTCGCGGGGACAGTGGGAGAGGTTTTGGGTTTTGGCACCCGAAGCCGAAAAGCAGGGTTTTCACTGTCCTGATTATGTTTGGCAGGTGATCGGGCCGGATTGGAAGGTCTAGCGTTGCGGTCAGTAGCGCCGGCCACGCTCAAGGCGTACGGGCAAGCGTGGAGCGAGTGGGAGGAGTTTGTCCAGAGTCGTCAACACCAAGGTAAGAGCAAGCATCGGCTGATGCTTTCTTTTATGTGGCAGCTCTACGTTTCCGGTAGGTCACGAGCGGTGGTGTCCCGATACTTGGCGGGCGTCTCATTCTTCTGCAAGCTGCGAGGCGTCCCGGATGTAACGAAAAGCGAGGTTCTACGGAAGGCTATGAAAGGTTGGGCGCGAGTTGCGCCGACGCCGCCGGATAAGAGGCGGCCCATCGATGCGGCTTTGTTGCCGGCCGTCATCGAGGCGGTGGGGCGAATAGCGTCGTCTAGGTTTGAGGCGCTTTTGTTCCGTTTAGCTTTCTCGATGGCTTACCACGGGGCTTTTCGAGTTTCGGAATTGGTAGCGCCTTCCAAGAGGTCGGAATCGCGCATGCTGGTCGGGGACGTAGTAGTGGGTGAGAGGTCCTTGCTGTGCAGATTGCGGCGATCCAAGACGGATCAAGTGGGCAGAGGGCGCTGGGTTACGATGGTTCCGGCGCTAGAGGTAAGCGTCTGCCCAGTGGGTCTGGCAATGCAATATCTGGGAGTACGACCCGCTAAGGAGGGGTCATGGCTATTGCACTATGACGGGCTGCCAGTCACAAAATACCAGTTCCGGTGGATGCTGGGTCGCTGTCTGACGGGCTTGGGCCTCTCGCCTGCTGCTTTCGGTACCCATTCCTTTCGGATAGGCGCGGCGACGTCGGCAGCTGCGGCGGGTTTCTCCAGAACTGAGATCCAGGCGGTAGGGCGATGGAAGTCGTCCAGTTATAAGCGATATATTCGCCCTGTCACTTGAGAGGGCACCCGGCGCTGGGGGCATTGTTAATTGCAATTTGTTATGCTGTTTCAGTTCTGTGTTTTCATGACTTTGTGCGTTTGTTAATGTTTGTTTCCCCCGTTTTGTTATCCTACTCAGGGATTAGCTACTCGCCGTTGCTGGCATGAGCCGGCAACGGGGGTCTGGAGTTATTTGCGATTTTTTGCCTGACTTGACGGACTGAATTCTAATCTATAATTCGGCTAATTTGGTCTAATCAGAGTCCCTCAGCAGGTCTTTACGTTCACCTCCAGCTGAGTTATTACATGTGTTTCCCTTTTATACCCCCCCCCCCCCTTTTTTATTTCGTTTGTTGTATTTGATTTTCCCTTTCGTGTCTTTAATTGCGTTTTAAAATTGGCAACGAAACATGGTGCAGTCGGCTAGGCCGTGACTGCTGCAATGGCGAGATCTACAGTTTTTCTTTTTGGCAGATCCTTCAGTATAAACATTAAATAAGCCTCTTAGTAATCAATTCTACCCCTCTTTTTTCCCTTCAGGATGGTTCGAAGACTGTTTGCCCATTTGGGTGGTTGGCCACTCTTACATTTACTGGGCGGCCAGGTTTGTGGCCTCGGAAGGGTCTCAGGCATTGTTTGGATCTCAGGGTGTCAGATGGCTCGGCTGGCGAGGAATGATGTGGGGTGAGCTGAGGAGTAAGTTAGTGAGTCAGGCCAGAGAGCATGGAGTCCCTAGGGTTTTGGTTGTCCATCTAGGTGGCAACGACTTGGGGAAGAGGACATCCTTGGAGCTGCGGTGGGCCATGATACAGGATCTGGCAAGTGTGACCGCGCAATGGACCAACTGTGTGTTGGTTTTTTCCATGATGGTGCCGAGATTGTGTTGGAGGGGTGTGGCGGATGGTCGCCGGATTGATGAGGCCCGGAAAAAGGTGAACAGAGCTGTGGCAAAGTGGGTGCTGTCCCACGGTGGGAGGGTGGTTCGCCACCCGAGGATACGGTTCAGAGACAGCCACCTTTTCCGGCGCGATGGAGTACATCTATCCAATGAGGGGATGATGTTGTTTCTGGAGGATCTAGGTTTCGCTTTGCAGGAGTTAGGGTAGGTTTATGGTGGCGGTGCGAAAGATCTTGGGGATGAGTCTTTCGCTGTTGGCGGAAAAGAACGGCAGTTTCGTATGGTAGAGAAAACTGTAGTGTTTTACAGTTTGTTGTTGGTTTAGGTGCACTCACCTCCATCGACTTATGGCCGCTTGACCACCCATCCGGGAAGGCAGCGGCAGGGCACCCAGGAGCGGTGGGTAGTCACTGTGGGGGTTGAGTTGTCACCTATTACCGGTTTATGGTAAGCTTTTGGTAAATTTATAGGATTTAGTTATTTAAGTTAAGTTAGATTAAGGAGCCGTTCTTTTGGGCCGCCACCATATGCCAGCTGGAGCGGCATATTAAATTAATCTCTTTTATTACAGGTTTCCCAATGGTTAGGGACAAATAAATAGCTAGCAATTTTCTGCCAAATTCAAGTCTCAGTGTCGTTATTTCTGGTTATGGTTATGAATGCTTTACTTTCAAAGAAAGGGGTCCACCAATTATCACTAAGATGTTTAGAAGAGAGTATTGACTGCATAGGAGAGGAAAGGGTTAAACATCTGGGGAGGGGTGGACCTAGCTGTAAGGAAAGTGCAGCCTTCTTTAAGGGGGAGGGCTTGATATATATAGGGAAGGTGAAGCCATTTTAAGTCTCTTGGTGACTCGGTTTCCCACCCACCCGCTCTGGTAGTTGGAAATGATGGCACGTGGTGCTTTGGCTCTAAGTTGTTGGCTGTTTTATCGTTGGCTATTTATTGGCGGAAAAGAACGGCAGTTTCGTATGGTAGAGAAAACTGTAGTGTTTTACAGTTTGTTGTTGGTTTAGGTGCACTCACCTCCATCGACTTATGGCCGCTTGACCACCCATCCGGGAAGGCAGCGGCAGGGCACCCAGGAGCGGTGGGTAGTCACTGTGGGGGTTGAGTTGTCACCTATTACCGGTTTATGGTAAGCTTTTGGTAAATTTATAGGATTTAGTTATTTAAGTTAAGTTAGATTAAGGAGCCGTTCTTTTGGGCCGCCACCATATGCCAGCTGGAGCGGCATATTAAATTAATCTCTTTTATTACAGGTTTCCCAATGGTTAGGGACAAATAAATAGCTAGCAATTTTCTGCCAAATTCAAGTCTCAGTGTCGTTATTTCTGGTTATGGTTATGAATGCTTTACTTTCAAAGAAAGGGGTCCACCAATTATCACTAAGATGTTTATGGGCTTTCACTGATTTTGGATGCGGCAATCCAGCCGCAGAATGAGCCTGCTGAATCGTGTTACAGATCCAGCGAGCAATAGTTTGCTTTGAAGCAGGAGCACCCAGCTTGTTGGATGCATACAGGATAAACAGCGAGTCAGTCTTCCTGACTCCAGCCGTTCTGGTTACCTAAATCTTCAAAGCCCGGACTACGTCAAACAGCTTGGAATCCTCCAAGTCACAAGTAGCCGCAGGCACCACAATAGGTTGGTTCAAATGAAAAGATGACACCACCTTTGGTAGAAATTGCGGACGAGTCCGCAATTCTGCCCTGTCCATACGGAAAACCAGATAGGGGCTTTTACATGACAAAGCCGCCAATTCTGACACACGCCTAGCCGAAGCTAAGGCCAACAGCATGACCACTTTCCACGTGAGAAACTTTAGCTCCACAGTCTTAAGTGGCTCAAACCAGTGGGATTTAAGGAAACCCAACACCACGTTAAGATCCCAAGGTGCCACCTGTGGCGCAAAAGGGGGCTGAATATGCAGCACTCCCTTAACAAACGTCTGAACCTCAGGCAGTGAAGCCAGTTCTTTTTGAAAGAAAATGGATAGGGCCGAAATCTGGACCTTTATGGACCCTAATTTTAGGCCCATAGACAAACCTGACTGTAGGAAGTGCAGGAATCGACCCAGCTGGAATTCCTCAGTAGGGGCCTTCCTGGCCTCACAACAAGCAACATATTTTCGCCATATACGGTGATAATGCTTTGCTGTCACGTCCTTCCTAGCCTTTATCAGCGTAGGAATAATTTCATCCGGAATGCCTTTTTCCGCTAGGATCCGGCGTTCAACCGCCATGCCGTCAAACGCAGCCGCGGTTAGTCTTGAAACAAACAGGGCCCTTGTTGCAACAGGTCCTGTCTGAGAGGCAGAGGCCATGGGTCCTCTGTGAGCATTTCTTGCAGTTCCGGGTACCAAGTCCTTCTTGGCCAATCCGGAACAATGAGTATTGTTCTCACTCCTCTTTTTCTTACAATTCTCAGCACCTTTGGTATGAGAGGAAGAGGAGAAAACACATAGACCGACTGGAACACCCACGGTGTTACTAGTGCGTCCACAGCTATCGCCTGAGGGTCTTTTTAGCTTTTTGTTGAGGCGGGACGCCATCATGTCCACCTGTGGCAGTTCCCATCGATTTGCAATCTGCGTGAACACTTCCTGATGAAGTCCCCACTCTCCCGGGTGGAGGTCGTGCCTGCTGAGGAAGTCTGCTTCCCAGTTGTCCACTCCCGGAATGAACACTGCTGACAGTGCGCTTACGTGATTCTCCGCCCAGCGAAGAATTCTGGTGGCTTCTACCATCGCCACCCTGCTCCTTGTGCCGCCTTGGCGGTTTACATGAGCCACTGCGGTCTGACTGGATCAGAACCGGTTGGCCGCGAAGCAGGGTCTCCGCTTGAGTTAGGGCGTTGTATATGTCCCTTAGTTCCAGGATATTGATGTGAAGGCAAGTCTCCTGCCTTGACCACAGCCCTTAGAAATTTCTTCCCTGTGTGACTGCCCCCCACCCTCGGAGGCTTGCATCCGTGGTCACCAGGACCCAGTCCTGAATGCCGAATCTGCGACCTTCTGCAGTCACCACAGGAGAGACACCCTGGCTCTGGGGGATAGGGTGATTAACCGATGCATCCGAAGATGTGATCCGGACCACTTGTCCAGTAAGTCCCATTGGAAGGTCCTCCTATGGAACCTGCCGAAGGGAATGGCCTCGAATGATGCCACCCTCCTTCCCAGGACTCGAGTGCAGTGATGCACTGACACCTGTTTTGGTTTTAATAGATTCCTGACCAGTGTCACGAGCTTCTGAGCTCTCTCTATCAGGAGATAAACCCTTTTCTGGTCTGTGTCTAGGATCATGCCTAGGAGAAGCAGATGAGCTGTAAGAACCAACTGCGACTTTGGAATATATAGAATCCAGGCGTGTTGCCGTTTCACTTCCAGAGAAAGTGATACGCTGTTCAGCAACTGCTCTCTTGATCTTGCTTTTATGAGGAGATCGTCCAAGTACGTGATAATAGTGACACCTTGCTTCCGCAGGAGCACCATCATTTCCGCCATTACCTTGGTGAATATTCTCAAGGCCGTGGAGACAGTGGCGTAAGTTCGTCCTAGACGCCCGGAGGCAATATAAATACAGGTGCCCCCCTATATAGAGGCAAAAAATTTTTTTATATATATATATATATATATATATATATATATACATACACACCACACCAATATTGATCCTGCAGGCTATATATATATTTATATATATATATATCCTGCCATTCTTTGCAAGCATAATGGCGTATGCATGAAGAAATTTCCAAAGGACAGCTCTTGCGGTGAGAGCTATTCTTTGCCATGATACAGTAGAACTTCCCGGTGTATGATCCGGAGTCCTATCTGTGCATGCGTGGGCTGATGCGCCCCACTAGGGGGTGCTGGGAGGGGTCCAATGGGTAATGTGATAGAAGCCCATCTAAAGATGGTGTTGCCCACCGCATCCAAGCCCTGGGGTCTAGGCTTGGTGGATAAGTAGTAAGCCGCCAAACCTCTGAAAACTGCATTTTTGGAGGTTTGGCTGCATTTTTAACCTTGTGCCAATGATACATCCCTGCAGACCAGTGCCAGTTTGGGGTCCACATGGGCCTGGAGCTGAAAGTGAGTCTATTATGTGACCGATACTGCGGGAGGGGAGGCAATCATTTTGCTGGCTGTCGGGATTCCTAGCGGTCAGGATACCGACACCAGAATACCGTCTCACAGGTCTTATTCCCATTCGTGGGTGTCCACAACACCAATAGAGTGGGATGGGAACCACCGAGACCACTGCGTTGCGAGCGCAACAAGCAAGGGCCTTCATTGCGCACGCCCCCTGCCAGAATTCTGACGGACGGGATGCTGCTGTCAGGATGCTGACAGACGGCATCCCGTCTGTCGGTAAAACATATGTATTCCCTGCGGGAGGACAATTAATTATGGGAGGAAGATGGGGAGGGATGGTCGCGGGCGGGCAGAAGGACTTGGCAAATGGGGGGGGGGGGGGGCCGATGGAGTAACAGAGGTCTGGAGGACGGGATGAGGCAGAATGGGGGTCATTGTATATATGACAAAAATGCAGATTCATTAAACGGGCATTGAAACGTTGCACTACTTCAATTGGTGTCAGTGTGCAAATCATTGGAGTGCCGCACCACCTCTATTTTGCTAAACTACTTTGCTGTGAGGGCACCCAATGTATTAGTCTATTATGTGGCTGTGCCAGACCCCTACCTCAATCTATATATACAAACATACATACAGTATACTGGCAGTGCACTTATGCAGGGAGAAAGGGAGCATAGATGGATACCTTGTGTAGTGAAAGAAGGCTCTTCTCTCCTCCCCAATTACCAGAGGCAGAGCGCAATAAGAAGTGTAATCCAAGGCAAGCGTGGTACCAGCTCTTAAACACCGCCTCGCACGTGTGTCCATCCATCCCGTCCCCCCCTTCCCCACAGCAGCGGGGCAACGGTAGCAGCAGCTCCTCTCCTACCTCCCACAGCAGGCGCGCACCAGCGTACTCTCCTGGGGTTTGCGCTGTAGTGGCGGCTTACAGGAATGAGTCAGTTCAGTGACGTAACTAGAAATTTTTCTCCCCCAAGCCAAAAAATTATTCGCCCCCCCCCCCCCCCCTCCATAATTGGCAGTATAGAGTGTGTGGCTTCATTGGGATGGGCATGGCTTACCATAAAGGGGTGTAACATTGCAGGAAAAGACTGCGTTATACCCCAGTTTTCCAACCTGCACGCCCAGGCGGGAAAGAAAATTAATCCTGATTCATGCCCCTTACATTATTTGTAATTTTTCCTCCTTATAGTAATGCCCAGTATACATTATGCCACATACTGCAGTGGCCCTTAGACATTATGCCACACACAATAATGCACATGACACAATATGAACACACCATAATGCCCCCGACACATTATGCCACACACCGTAATGCCCCCGACACATTATGACAGGAATCGTAATGCCCGTTATACATTATGCTACACACTGCAATGCCCCTGATACATTATACCACACACCGTAATGCCTGTGACACATTATGACAGGAATCACAATGCCCGTTATACATTATGCTACACACTGCAATGCCCTTGATACATTATAGCACATACAATGTCTTTGACACAGTATAACACACACCACAATGAGCCTGAGACATTATACCACATATCACAATGCCCGCGATATAGTATACCATACACCGTAATGCCCGACACATTATGACACACACCGCAATGTCCGTGATACATTATGCCACACACCGTAATGCCCATTATACATTAAGTTCTACAGTAAGGCTTCTAATTACTTTTAAATTACCTGCTCGTTGCCAGGGGTTTCATGCTCTTGGTTCCATGCACGGTGCCAGGGGTTTTCATGCTCAGGTTGTCATGCTCGTTGCCAGGGGTTTCATGCACTGGGTGTCATGTTCGTTGCCAGCGGTTTCATGCTCTTGGTTCCATGCACGGTGCCAGGGGTTTTCATGCTCAGGGTGTCATGCTCGTTGCCAGGGGTTTCATGCACTGGGTGTCATGCTCGTTGCCAGCGGTTCCATGCACGGTGCCAGGGGTTTCATGCTCAGGGTGTCATGCTCGTTGCCAGGGGGTTCATGCACTGGGTGTCATGCTCATTGCTAGGGGGTAGTGCGTGTTGCTAGGGCCGTGCTCCCAGTGCCACATATGCCCTCAGTGCCAGATATTCCCCCACAGTGCCAGGTATATGCACCCAGTGCCAGATATTCCCCCACAGTGTCAGGTATATGCCTCCAGTGCCAGGTACATGCCCCCAGTGCCAAATATACCCCCCCAGTGCCACATATGCCCCCTCAGTGCCTGCTCCCCCACAGTGCCAAATATTCCACCACAGTGCCACCTATGCCCCCTCAGTGCCAGCTATATGCCCCCAGTGCCAGATATTTCTCCACAGTGCCAGGCATATGCCCCCAATGCCAGATATTCCCCCACAGGGCCAGGTATATGCCCCCAGTGCCAGATATTCCCCCACAGTGCCAGGTGTATGCCCCCAGTGCCAGATATTCCCCCCACAGTGCCGGGTATATGCCCCCAGTGCCAGATATTCCCCCACAGGGCCAGGTATATGCGCCCAGTGCCAGGTATATGCCCCCAGTGCCAGATATTCCCCCACAGGGCCAGGTATATGCCCCCAGTGCCAGATATTCCCCCACAGGGCCAGGTATATGCGCCCAGTGCCAGGTATATGCCCCCAGTGCCAGATCTTCCCCCATATGCCCCCAGTGCCAGATCTTCCCCCACTGTGCCAGGTATATGCCCCCAGTGCCAAATATACCCCCCTCCCCAGATCCACATATGCCCCCCGCCCCAGTGCCAGGTCTCCCCCCCCAGTGCCAGGTATATGCCCCCCAGTGCCAGGTCTTCCCCCACAGTGCCAGGTATATGCCCCCAGTGCCAAATATACCCCCCTCCCCAGTGCCACATATGCCCCCCGTCCCAGTGCCAGGTCTTCCCCCCCAGTGCCAGGTATATGCCCCCCAGTGCCAGGTATATGCCCCACAGTGCAAGGTATATGCCCCCCAGTGCCAGGTCTTCCCCCCCAGTGCCAGGTATATGCCCCCCAGTGCCAGGTCTTCCCCCACAGTGCCATGTATATGCCCCCCAGTGCCAGGTCTCCCCCCCCCCCAGTGCCAGGTATATGCCCCCCAGTGCCAGGTATATGCCCCCCAATGCCAGGTATATGCCCCCCAGTGCCAGGTCTTCCCCCCCCAGTGCCAGGTATATGCCCCACAGTGCCAGGTATATACCCCACAGTGCCAGGTATATACCCCACAGTGCCAGGTATATGCCCCCCAGTGCCAGGTCTTCCCCCCCAGTGCCAGGTATATGCCCCCCAGTGCCATGTATATGCCCCCCAGTGCCAGGTCTCCTCCCCCCCCCAGTGCCAGGTATATGCCCCCCAGTACCAGGTATATGCCCCCAGTGCCTGCTCCCCCCTTGTGTTGGAGGGACATGGAGCGCATCGCGCGTCTCCTGTGTCCCTCCCTGGCTCTCTCCCCCGGCCGGTCTAATACAGGAAGTGCCGGTTCGTGAGCCAATCAGAGCTCACGAATGGCACTTCCTTAGACCGGCCGGGAGAGAGCCAGGGAGGGACACAGGAGACGCGCAATGCGCTCCATGTCCCTCCAACACAGCAGGGAGGGAGACATCAGATTGACATGCGGGCGCTCGTCCGCATGTCAATCTGTGTAATGTCAGAGGCGCCACTGCGAGGCGCCCTCTGCGGGTCAGGAGCCCGGCGGCAGCCGACTCCGCTGCCTCCCGGACTTCCGCCCCTGCGTGGAGAGACCAAACGGCAACGTCTGAAATTGGTAATGACCATCCCGTACCGCAATTCTGAGGTACGCCTGATGAGGTGGATAAATGGGGACATGAAGGTATGCACATCCTTTATGTCCCGAGTCACCATAAAATCTCCCGCTTTCAGGCTTGCAATAACCGCTCTTAGCGATTCCATCTTAAACTTGAACCTTTTCAGGTATATGTTCAGGGATTTTAAATTCAATATGGGTCCGACCGAACCGTCTGGTTTCGGGACTACAACATGGTCGAATAATAACCCCCTCCTTGTTGAAGGAGGGGAACCTTGACCACCACCTGTTGAAGATACAATTTATGAATTGCAGTTAACACTGTTTTCCTCTCGTGGGGGGAAGCCGGCAGGGCTGTCGGTGAGGGGGCATCTTCTCAAAGTCCAGCTTGTATCCCTGAGACACAATATCTATTGCCCAGGGATCTAACAGGGAGTGAACCCACTTGTGTCTGAACTGACGAAAGCGTGCCCCCACCGGGCCTAGCTCCGCCTTGCGGTGGATTTTTGTAGAGGCCGGGGCGGACTTCTGTTCCTGGGAACTAGCTGTGTTGTGCAGCTTCTTTCCTGTGCCCCCGCCTCTGGCAAGAAAGGACGCACCTCGGACTTTCTTGTTTCTTTATTCGAAAGGCTGCATTTGATAATGTCGTGCTTTCCTAGGCTGTGCAGGAATATAAGGCAAAATATCAGAATTACCAGCTATACAGTAGCTGTGTAGACCAGGTCCGAGAACCCTTCTCCACACAATCCTCAGCCTTCCACATGCCTCTTAAGTCGGCATCATCTGTCCATTGCATATTCTACAGGACACGTCAAGCAGAAATCGACATAGCTTTGACTCTAGGACCCAGTATACTCATGTCTCTTTGGGCATGTTTTATATATATATATATATATCTATCACTTAAGACAGCATCTTAAATATATATATATATATATATATATATATACATATATATATCTATATGCATACTAGGGTCTCAATCTCTGCTGATAAGGTCCCTGTCCACGCTGCCACAGCGCTATAAACCCATGCCGACACAATCGCCGGTCTGAGTAGTATACTAGAATGTGCACGCTATCTGCAGGATCCCTGAGAATAGCTAGTGCTACCTTCTGTGCAAACAGGACACCCTAGGGGAAGATTCCCAACACATCCTGGCCCTAGTGGGGAAAGGATACTGCCTGAGAATTTTTTGTGGGAAGCTGCAGTCTCTTGTCTGGAGATTCCCGTTCTTTTTCCTCATGAGAGGAGGGAAATTTACCTCAGCTTTCTTCCCCTTAAACATGTGTACCCTTGTGTCAGGGACAGATGAGTCATCAGTGATATGCAAATCATCTTTTATTACAATAATCATATATTGAATACTTTCCTGCCCTTTTGGCTGTAACTTTGCATTATCGTAGTCGACACTGGAGTCAAACTCCCTGTCGATATCAGTGTTTATTATTTTGGATAGTGAGCATTGTGAGACTCTGAAGGTCTCTGTGACACAGGGACAGACATGGGTAGATTTCCTGTCTGTTCTCTAATCTTTTGTGCAATACATTCACCTCAGTACTTACACATATCCAAACAGGTGTCAGCGTTGTCGACGGAGACACCCTCTCACACACATATTTGCTCTATCTCCTCCTTAGGGGAGCCTTTTACCTCAGACATGTCGACACACACGTACCGACACACCACACACACAGGGGATGCTCTATTTGAAGACAGTTCCCCCACAAGGCCCTTTGGAGAGACAGAGAGAGAGTATGCCAGCACACACCCCAGCGCTATATGACCCAGGAATCACACAGTAACTTAGTGTTAACCCAGTAGCTGCTGTATATATTGGCCCTCATTCCGAGTTGTTCGCTCGGAGATTTTCATCGCATCGCAGTGAGAATTCTCTTAGTGCGCATGCGCAATGTTCGCACTGCGACTGCGCCAAGTAACTTTACTATGAAGAAAGTAAGTTTACTCACGGCTTTTTCATCGCTCCGACGTTCGCATTGTGATTGACAGGAAATGGGTGTTACTGGGCGGATGCACGGCGTTTTAGGGGCGTGTGGCTGGAAACGCTACCGTTTCCGGAGAAAACGCAGGAGTGGCCGGGGAAACGGTGGGTGTGCCTGGGCGAACGCTGGGTGTGTTTATGACGTCAGCCAGGACCGAAAAGCACTGAACTGATCGCACAGGCAGAGTAAGTCTGAAGCTACTCAAAAACTGCTAACTCGTTTGTAATCGCAATATTGCGCATACATCGGTCGCACATTTAAGAAGCTAAGATTCACTCCCAGTAGGCGGCGGCTTAGCGTGTGTAACTCTGCTACATTCGCCTTGCGAGCGATCAACTCGGAATGAGGGCCATTGTTTTTAAGCCAAATTTATGTGCCCCCCCCCCCTCTCTTTTACACCCTCTCTATCGTGCAGGGGAGAGCCTGGGGAGCTTCCTCTCAGCGGAGCTGTGGAGAGAAAATGGCGCTGGTGAGTGCTGAGGAAGAAGGCCCCGCCCCCTCAGCGGCGGGCTTCTCCCGCGATTTTGTGTAAAATTAATGGCGGGGGCTCATGCATATAACAGTGTCCAACTGTATATATGCTGCTTTTGCCAGGAGGTACTTAATTGCTGCCCAGGGCGCCCCCCCCCTGCGCCCTGCACCCTACAGTGACCGGAGTGTGTGGGTTAGTGTGGGAGCAATGGCGCACAGCTGCAGTGCTGTGCACTACCTCATATGAAGACAGGAGTCTTCTGCCGCCGATTTCGATGTCTTCTTGATTCTGCCGGCTTCTGTCTTCTGGCTCTGCGAGGGGGACGGCGGCGCGGCTCCGGGAACGGACGACCAAGGTTAAGATCCTGTGTTCGAACCCTCTGGAGCTAATGGTGTCCAGTAGCCTAAGAAGCGCAACCTAGCCGCAGTTAGTAGGTTTGCTTCTCTCCCCTCAGTCCCTCGTAGCAGAGAGTCTGTTGCCAGCAGAAGCTCTCTGAAAATAAAAAACCTAACTAAAATACTTTCTTATTAGCAAGCTCAGGAGAGCCCACTAAAAGCACCCAGCTCTGGCCGGGCACAGATTCTAACTGAGGTCTGGAGGAGGGGCATAGAGGGAGGAGCCAGTGCACACCAGTAGTACTAAATCCTTCTTAGAGTGCCCAGTCTCCTGCGGAGCCCGTCTATTCCCCATGGTCCTTACGGAGTCCCCAGAATCCACTAGGACATTAGAGAAACATTATTAAAGGTGCTAAGCACCCATTATCAGACCATAGAAACATAGAATTTGACGGCAGATAAGAACTAGAGATGAGCGGGTTCGGTTCCTCGGAATCCGAACCCCCCCGAACTTCAGCCTTTTTACACGGGTCCGAGGCAGACTCAGATCTTCCCGCCTTGCTCGGTTAACCCGAGCGCGCCCGAACGTCATCATCCCGCTGTCGGATTCTCGCGAGGCTCGGATTCTATCACGAGACTCGGATTCTATATAAGGAGCCGCGCGTCGCCGCCATTTTCACACGTGCATTGAGATTGATAGGGAGAGGACGTGGCTGGCGTCCACTCCGTTAGAATAGATAGAGACACTTGAGTTGATTTACTACTAACTTAGTAATTTTGGGGAGCATTAGGAGTACTCAGAGTGCAGAATTTTGCTGATAGTTACTAGTGACCACCACCAGTTTTATTTATTATTTAATATAATCCGTTCTCTGCCTGAAAAAAAACGATACACAGTCACATACCATATCTGTGCTCAGCCTCAGTGTGCTGCATGATAATATCATCTATGTATATCTGACTGTGCTGAGTGCTCACTGCTCACACAGCTGAATTGTGGGGGAGACTGGGGTGCAGTTATAGCAGGAGTACAGTGCACACTTTTGCTGCCAGTGTGACTGACCAGTGACCACCAGTATATTGTCTGCCTGAAAAAGTTAAACACTCCTGTGGTGTTTTTTTTTTTTTTATTCTATAAACGCATTCTGCTGACAGTGTCCAGCAGGTCCGTCATTCATTATATTATATAAATATTTACCTGCAGTAGTGTTATATTTTTTTTGTTCATCTCTATCATCTTTATCATCTCTATATTAGCAGATGCAGTACGGTAGTCCACGGCTGTGGCTACCTCTGTGTCGTCAGTGCTCGTCCATAATTGTATACCTACCTGTGGTGGGTTTTTTTTCTATCTTCTTCATACTAGTAGTTTAGGAGTCTGCTGACAGTGTCCAGCAGGTCCGTCATTATATTATATATACCTGCAGTAGTGATATATATATATTTTTTATATCATTATCATCTCTATACTAGCAGACGCAGTACGGTAGTCCACGGCTGTAGCTACCTCTGTGTCGTCAGTGCTCGTCCATAATTGTATACCTACCTGTGGTGGGGGTTTTTTTTCTATCTTCTTCATACTAGTAGTTTAGGAGTCTGCTGACAGTGTCCAGCAGGTCCGTCATTATATTATATATACCTGCAGTAGTGATATATATATATATATATATATATATATATTATTTTTTTTATATCATTATGATCTCTATACTAGCAGACGCAGTACGGTAGTCCACAGCTGTAGCTACCTCTGTGTCGTCAGTGCTCGTCCATAATTGTATACCTACCTGTGGTGGGGTTTTTTTTTCTATCTTCTTCATACTAGTAGTAGGAGTCTGCTGACAGTGTCCAGCAGGTCCGTCATTATATTATATATACCTGCAGTAGTGATATATATATATTTTTTATATCATTATCATCTCTATACTAGCAGACGCAGTACGGTAGTCCATGGCTGTAGCTACCTCTGTGTCATCAGTGCTCGTCCATAATTGTATACCTACCTGTGGTGGGGTTTTTTTTTCTATCTTCTTCATACTAGTAGTTTAGGAGTCTGCTGACAGTGTCCAGCAGGTCCGTCATTATATTATATATACCTGCAGTAGTGATATATATATATATTTTTTATATCATTATGATCTCTATACTAGCAGACGCAGTATGGTAGTCCACGGCTGTAGCTACCTCTGTGTCGTCAGTGCTCGTCCATAATTGTATACCTACCTGTGGTGGGGTTTTTTTTTCTATCTTCTTCATACTAGTAGTAGGAGTCTGCTGACAGTGTCCAGCCGGTCCGTCATTATATTATATATACCTGCAGTAGTGATATATATATGATTTTTATATCATTATCATCTCTATACTAGCAGACGCAGTACGGTAGTCCACGGCTGTAGCTACCTCTGTGTCGTCAGTCACTCGTCATCCATAAGTATACTAGTATCCATCCATCTCCAGTGTTTACCTGAGGTGCCTTTTAGTTGTGCCTATTAAAATATGGAGAACAAAAATGTTGAGGTTCCAAAAATAGGGAAAGATCAAGATCCACTTCCACCTCGTGCTGAAGCTGCTGCCACTAGTCATGGCCGAGACTATGAAATTCCATCAACGTCGTCTGCCAAGGCCGATGCCCAATGTCATAGTACAGAGCATGTAAAATCCAAAACACAAAATATCAGTAAAAAAAGGACTCAAAAATCTAAAATAAAATCGTCGGAGAAGCGTAAACTTGCCAATATGCCATTTACCACACGGAGTGGCAAGGAACGGCTGAGGCCCTGGCCTATGTTCATGGCTAGTGGTTCAGCTTCACATGAGGATGGAAGCACTCAGCCTCTCGCTAGAAAAATGAAAAGACTTAAGCTGGCAAAAGCACAGCAAAGAACTGTGCGTTCTTCGAAATCACAAATCCACAAGGAGAGTCCAATTGTGTCGGTTGCGATGCCTGACCTTCCCAACACTGGACGTGAAGAGCATGCGCCTTCCACCATTTGCACGCCCCCTGCAAGTGCTGGAAGGAGCACCCGCAGTCCAGTTCCTGATAGTCAGATTGAAGATGTCAGTGTTGAAGTACACCAGGATGAGGAGGATATGGGTGTTGCTGGCGCTGGGGAGGAAATTGACAAGGAGGATTCTGATGGTGAGGTGGTTTGTTTAGGTCAGGCACCCGGGGAGACACCTGGGAGGAATATGGCCATTGACATGCCTGGTGAAAATACCAAAAAAAATCAGCTCTTCGGTGTGGAAGTATTTCAACAGAAATGCGGACAACAGGTGTCAAGCCGTGTGTTGCCTTTGTCAAGCTGTAAAAAGTAGGGGTAAGGACGTTAACCACCTCGGAACATCCTCCCTTATACGTCACCTGCAGCGCATTCATCATAAGTCAGTGACAAGTTCAAAAACTTTGGGCGACAGCGGAAGCAGTCCACTGACCAGTAAATCCCTTCCTCTTGTAACCAAGCTCACGCAAACCACCCCACCAACTCCCTCAGTGTCAATTTCCTCCTTCCCCAGGAATGCCAATAGTCCTGCAGGCCATGTCACTGGCAATTCTGACGAGTCCTCTCCTGCCTGGGATTCCTCCGATGCATCCTTGAGTGTAACGCCTACTGCTGCTGGCGCTGCTGCTGTTGTTGCTGCTGGGAGTCGATGGTCATCCCAGAGGGGAAGTCGTAAGACCACTTTTACTACTTCCACCAAGCAATTAACTGTCCAACAGTCCTTTGCGAGGAAGATGAAATATCACAGCAGTCATCCTGCTGCAAAGCGGATAACTGAGGCCTTGGCATCCTGGGCGGTGAGAAACGTGGTTCCGGTATCCATCATTACTGCAGAGCCAACTATAGACTTGTTTGAGGTACTGTGTCCCCGGTACCAAATACCATCTAGGTTCCATTTCTCTAGGCAGGCGATACCGAAAATGTACACAGACCTCAGAAAAAGACTCACCAGTGTCCTAAAAAATGCAGTTGTATCCAATGTCCACTTAACCACGGACATGTGGACAAGTGGAGCAGGGCAGACTCAGGACTATATGACTGTGACAGCCCACTGGGTAGATGTATTGACTCCCGCCGCAAGAACAGCAGCGGCGGCACCAGTAGCAGCATCTCGCAAACGCCAACTCTTTCCTAGGCAGGCTACGCTTTGTATCACCGCTTTCAAGAATACGCACACAGCTGAAAACCTCTTACGGCAACTGAGGAAGATCATCGCAAAATGGCTTACCCCAATTGGACTCTCCTGTGGATTTGTGGCATCGGATAACGCCAGCAATATTGTGTGTGCATTAAATCTGGGCAAATTCCAGCACGTCCCATGGTTTGCACATACCTTGAATTTGGTGGTGCAGAATTATTTAAAAAACGACAGGGGCGTGCAAGAGATGCTGTCGGTGGCCAGAAGAATTGCGGGACACTTTCGGCGTACAGGCACCACGTACAGAAGACTGGAGCAACACCAAAAACGCCTAAACCTGCCCTGCCATCATCTGAAGCAAGAAGTGGTAACGAGGTGGAATTCAACCCTCTATATGCTTCAGAGGTTGGAGGAGCAGCAAAAGGCCATTCAAGCCTATACAACTGACCACGATATAGGAGGTGGAATGCACCTGTCTCAAGCGCAGTGGAGAATGATTTCAACGTTGTGCAAGGTTCTGCAACCTTTTGAACTTGCCACACGTGAAGTCAGTTCAGACACTGCCAGCCTGAGTCAGGTCATTCCCCTCATCAGGCTTTTGCAGAAGAAGCTGGAGACATTGAAGGAGGAGCTAACACAGAGCGATTCCGCTAGGCATGTGGGACTTGTGGATGGAGCCCTTAATTCGCTTAACAAGGATTCACGGGTGGTCAATCTGTTGAAATCAGAGCACTACATTTTGGCCACCGTGCTCGGTCCTAGATTTAAAACCTACGTTGTATCTCTCTTTCCGGCAGACACAAGTCTGCAGGGGTTCAAAGAACTGCTGGTGAGAAAATTGTCAAGTCAAGCGGAACGCGACCTGTCAACATCTCCTCCTTCACATTCTCCCGCAACTGGGGGTGCGAGGAAAAGGCTCAGAATTCCGAGCCCACCCGCTGGCGGTGATGCAGGGCAGTCTGGAGCGACTGCTGATGCTGACATCTGGTCCGGACTGAAGGACCTGCCAACGATTACGGACATGTCGTCTACTGTCACTGCATATGATTCTCTCACCATTGAAAGAATGGTGGAGGATTATATGTCACAACTGAGGGCCTGAGCTGACGGGAGGCAGCCTCAGTTGTAGGGGCTGAGATGTAACGGAACCTGGGAGGTTGTATCAGACCCCTAGACATGTAAGTTACATGTAGAATAACTGCCCGAAGGCGTGACCACGACAACCAGGATAAAAGTCAATGATGTTTATTATGACATACTCCGCAACACAGCAGCAAATAAGAAAACATAAAACTCAGCAGGGAAATAATACAGTTCCTGGGTACTACAGGGTGGCAAGGACCACAGGGCTCTGGTAGTATGAGATAGTTCTTAATAATCTTCTAGGTGGAAAGTCCTTACCAGGCCCGACTGTAGCAATGGAAATAGCCCAGGATCGTACCAGCTGGTGTTCCAGGAAAAGCTGGGCTGCTGTGGGTAAAACGGCTGCTGTGGATACTGGCTGAAACCAGACTGATGTTGACACGGAGTGAATACTGGCTGGAACCAGTTAAATAATAAATGTAGCTTGAGAGCGATGAAATATGAAAGTGATGTTTGGAGCTTGAGAGCGGTGAAATAATAATGCCGGTGATAAATGATAATCTGCAGAAAAGGGTACCGGCACTTTAAGAAGAGCTGACCTCTGCTGGAAGCTGGATGCTGAAAGCAGGTGGATCTGTAGCTGGAAGCAGATGAATCCAAATGGATAGGAGAGTCAGGCTACACCGCAGGTGGAATGCTGGTGCGGGTCTCTTTAGTGGAGGTTTGGAGATAGGAACTGGAACCTGGAAAACAACCACAGGAGAGAGACAAACTGGAACTAGGTTTGACAACCATAGCACTGACGCCTTCCTTGCTCAGGCACAGATTACTTATACCTGCAGCAAGGAAGGGATTAACTAGGCAATTATGCAGATTAACAATGCAGACAGCAGATTGGTGGAAATGAACAGATGACAGAATCCAAGATGGCTGCGCCCATGCAGACACTTGGAGGGAAGTTTGGTTTGTAATCCATGTGAGAATCAAAACAGTAATGGCGGCGCCGGCCACAGGAGACAGGAGACGCCAGACTGACAAGCGCACATTTAACCACGCGGGCACAGCGGAGGCCGCGGCTGACGTAATCACCACTCTGACATTCTACATGTAGAAACTCAGGAACAGCGGCAGAGGCCGCGGGAGACGCCATTCCGGATGTAACAGGCGTTGCGATGACCGCGTCTCAGAATGACAGGAGAGGAGGCAGGAATGTGGACATCAGTACAACAGATGGGATCCGGTCCTGGAACGCCGAGCCAGCCCTAGGAGGCATCTGAAGGGTAAGTAATGGCGTCCAGATACCCGGATCGTGACATTATATGAGTGACCGCATCCAAGTAGGCACGTCAGACAGTCCGTACGTATACTGGCAGGAAAAAGAGGCAATTTGGAGGCCCTTGCACAAACTGGCTTTATTCTACCTAAATTGCCTTCCCACAAGTGTGTACTCCGAAAGAGTGTTTAGTGCCGCCGCTCACCTTGTCAGCAATCGGCGTACGAGGTTACTTCCAGAAAATGTGGAGAAGATGATGTTCATTAAAATGAATTATAATCAATTCCTCCGTGGAGACATTCACCAGCAGCAATTGCCTCCACAAAGTACACAGGGAGCTGTGATGGTGGATTCCAGTGGGGACGAATTGATAATCTGTGAGGAGGGGGATGTACACGGTGATGAATCGGAGGATGATGATGAGGTGGACATCTTGCCTCTGTAGAGCCAGTTTGTGCAAGGAGAGATTAATTGCTTCTTTTTTGGTGGGGGTCCAAACCAACCCGTCATTTCAGTCACAGTCGTGTGGCAGACCCTGTCACTGAAATGATGGGTTGGTTAAAGTGTGCATGTCCTGTTTATACAACATAAGGGTGGGTGGGAGGGCCCAAGGACAATTCCATCTTGCACCTCTTTTTTCTTTCATTTTTCTTTGCGTCATGTGCTGTTTGGGGAGTGTTTTTTGGAAGGGTCATCCTGCGTGACACTGCAGTGCCACTCCTAGATGGGCCAGGTGTTTGTGTCGGCCACTAGGGTCGCTTATCTTAGTCACACAGCTACCTCATTGCGCCTCTTTTTTTTCTTCTTTGCGTCATGTGCTGTTTGGGGATTATTTTTTGGAAGGGCCATCCTGCGTGACACTGCAGTGCCACTCCTAGATGGGCCAGGTGTTTGTGTCGGCCACTAGGGTCACTTATCTTAGTCACACAGCTACCTCATTGCGCCTCTTTTTTTTCTTCTTTGCATCATGTGCTGTTTGGGGAGTATTTTTTGGAAGGGCCATCCTGCCTGACACTGCAGTGCCACTCCTAGATGGGCCAGGTGTTTGTGTCGGCCACTAGGGTCGCTTAGCTTACTCACACAGCTACCTCATTGCGCCTCTTTTTTTCTTTGCGTCATGTGCTGTTTGGGGGGTGTTTTTTGGAAGGGCCATCCTGCGTGACACTGCAGTGCCACTCCTAGATGGGCCAGGTGTTTGTGTCGGCCACTTGGGTCGCTGAGCTTAGTCATCCAGCGACCTCGGTGCAAATTTTAGGACTAAAAATAATATTGTGAGGTGTGAGGTGTTCAGAATAGACTGAAAATGAGTGGAAATTATGGTTATTGAGGTTAATAATACTTTGGTATCAAAATGACCCCCAAATTGTATGATTTAAGCTGTTTTTTAGGGTTTTTTGAAAAAAACACCCGAATCCAAAACACACCCGAATCCGACAAAAAAAATTCGGTGAGGTTTTGCCAAAACGCGTTCGAACCCAAAACACGGCCACGGAACCGAACCCAAAACCAAAACACAAAACCCGAAAAATTTCCGGTGCACATCTCTAATAAGAACCACTTGGCCCATCTAGTCTGCCCCTTTTTTTTTTTTAATCCTTTATGTAATCTCAACCCTTTTTGAACCCTAATTCTTTGTAAGGATATTCATATGCCTATCCCAAGCATGTTTAAATTGCTCTACAGTCTTAGCCTCTACCACCTCTGATGGGAGACTATTCCACTTACCCACTACCCTTTCTGTGAAGTAATTTTTCCTTAAATTTCCCCTGAACCTCCCCCCCTCCAGTCTCAGTGTATGTCCTCGAGTTCTAATATTTCTCTTCCTTTGAAGAATGTTTCCCTCCTGAACTTTGTTAAGACCCTTGATATATTTGAAAGTTTCTATCATGTCCCCCCTTTCTCTTCTCTCCTCCAAACTATACATGTTAAGATCTTTTAGCCTTTCCGGGTACGTTTTGTGATGTAGGCCATGCACCATTTTAGTTGCCCTTCTTTGTACACTCTCTAATGTATTTATATCCTTCTGGAGATATGGTCTCCAGAACTGGACACAGTATTCCAGATGGGGCCGCACCAATGACCTATACAGTGGCATTATCACTTCTTTTTTCCTACTACTGATTCCTCTCCCTATGCAACCAAGCATCTGACTTGCCTTTCTCATTGCTTTGTTGCATTGCTTTCCTGCCTTCAAGTCACTTGAAATAGTGACTCCTAAATCCCTTTCCTCCTCAGTAGTTTCCATTATAGTACCCTTGATACTATATTTAGCCTTTGGGTTTTTTAGACCTAAGTGCATGATTTTGCATTTTTTAGCATTAAACTGTAGTTGCCACGTTCTTGACCATTTCTCAAGCCTACCTAGGTCATCAATCATTTGTTTTACCCCTCCCGGTGTGTCTACCCTGTTGCATAGCTTTGTATCATCTGCAAAAAGGCATACCTTCCCTTCCATACCATCTGCAATGTCACCAACAAAGATATTAAAGAGAACTGGACCAAGTACAGATCCCTGGGGTACTCCACTGGTAACATTTCCCTGCATAGATTGCACTCCATTAACTACAACTGTCTGTTTCCTATCCTGCAACCAGGCTCTTATCCATTTAACTGTTTTATAATCCACCCCCACGCTTTCAAGTTTATTTAGCAGTCTGCGATGTGGGACAGTGTCAAATGCCTTACTAAAGTCTAGATATGCTACATCTACAGCTCCCCCTTGATCTATTATTTTCGTTACAGAAAATAACACATAATGTTTGGCATGATTTACAACCAGTAAATCCATGCTGTTTTGGATCCTGTAAGTGGTTTAATTTAAGATATTCCACAACTCTTTCTTTTAATAGTTTTTCCATTACTTTCCCCACTACTGATGTAAGGCTTACTGGTCTGTAGTTACTTGCTTCTTCCTTGCTTCCACTTTTGTGCAGTGGAACTACAGTTGCTCTTTTCCAGTCCTCTGGAATAGCACCTGTATTTAGTGACTGGTTAAATAATTCTGTTAATGGTGTAACCAGCACATCTTTTAGCTCTTTGAGTATCCTTGGGTGTATCCCATCTGGTCCCATTGATTTATCCACTTTTAGTTGTGAAAGTTCTGTTAGGACCTTCTCCTCTGTAAATGTACTTTCATCTACCTTATTTTTATGAATGTCCTTGCAACTTAACTGTGGCCCCATCCCTTCTTCTGTAGTAAATACTGAGCAAAAATAATTATTTAGGTGATCTGCTATTGCCTTGTCACCCTCCACCACATGTTCACTCTCTGTCTTAAGTCTTATTATTCCTCCATTTGATTTTCTCCTTTCACTTATATACTTAAAAAAAGTTTTGCCCCCTTTATCTACTGACTGGGCCATTTTTTCCTCAGCTTCTGCCTTTGCACGTGTGATCACTTTCTTAGCATCCTTCCGTCTGTCAAGATACACCTCTTTGTCGTTATTATTTTGAGTCTGTTTGTATTTCCTAAAAGCCATCTTTTTTGCTTTCACACTAGTTGATACTTCTTTTGTGAACCACACTAGCTTCCTTTTCCTGGTGCTTTTCCTAACCCTTTTGATACAAAGATCAGTTGCACTTAGTATTGCACTTTTCAGTTTTTCCCACCTCTCCTGCACTCCTTCCAAGTTCCACCAGTCTGCCAATGAATCACTTAAACATCTACCCATTTTTGCAAAATCAGCATTTCTAAAATCCAACACCTTTGTTTTTGTGTGACAGGAGTTGGATCCTGTCTTTATACTAAACCATACTGCTTGATGATCACTGGATCCCAGATGCTCACCCACATATATGTCGGATATCCTATCACCATTTGTAAGAATTAAATCTAATATTGAATCTTTGCGAGTGGGCTCCGTCACCAATTGCTTGAGAGATGCTCCCTGTAAGGAATGTAGAAATTTGCCACTTGTAGCTGAACTTGCAAAAGACCTGATAAAGCTGATTATTTACCTTAGAACACAAGCTATTTATTAATATCGTGAAGCCGTAATGGCCGCTGTCCCTCGTGCACGTGCTACGCACTTTGTACGCTATTTGCGTACAAAGACCTTGCACGTGGTACGCTAGTTACGTACACACGCTGCGCTGTGAGTACGGAATACACACAGCGAGCGTACACACAGATAATATCCTTTTAAACCTATACACAGAGTATGCTTATACTGTAAATCTTAGTGTTGAGATACTGCAATGATATAATGCTATTTAACCTTGATCTGTAAGCTAGCTGTTTGAGCGATTGAGATGCTCCGATTACCCTCAGCAATGTAATAAACACACAATACCTTGTTAAGGTTCCAACACCTTTACTAACAATATTTAGCTAAGTAAAAGAGAAAAGAAAACAGTGAACAGTTCATACACTACAGGCTAACATTAATATCTAACAGAATAACTAAACAAAAATATACACAATAGCGAACGATCGCAAACACAAATACATCGACTAAGAATGAATGGCTAACATTAAAACGGGTAACAAAGTGGCCACAGAGAAACATACCATACGGGGAACACTCGCAAGCGCAACCGGAATCCAGTCCTCCAATTATCAGGGATAAATGTTGAAGAGAGAGAGAGTACTGGCCGGTCTGGGGACAGTGACCCTTATATACACAACATACAGTGTACTACAAAGGGCCCTACAATCTTATTGTTCATTGGACACAGGAATGTCTCCTCGCATTATAACAAAAGGTCATAGGTTAGTTTGAACAGGTGGGCTGCGACTATATCAAACTGCTCAGGTGGGAGGGAATCTCAGAATTCCCGCCGCATGGATAATGAACTGCAAATATAGGAAATGTCCAGAAACTACTAATGGCCATAACTATACGCAGGAGCGATTAATCTTTACCCAACCAGCACCGGATTGTTCCTAATAAAATGTTCTTTAGTGAGGTACCAAACACCACTGCTCAAACCCTGTCTGACCCTTCATATCATGCAATGAGGAATTCCTCTGTCCAGCGACCAGTTACATTAAACAAACTTACAGTCATTATTAAGGGGAACATTATCTATAAAACATACTATTTGGTTTTATTATTTAACTATTGAGTCGCCCGCTAGACGCACACAAACTCTACCGTAAATGCACATACCACGCGCTCGAGCGCATGGCCGAGGAGACGCCATCACGCAGCTGCGAGTATCCGCACGCACGGGAGAGAATGTGCACGTGCAGCGGGCAAGCGCATGAGGTGAATATATGGCAACGTGTAGCATGATATTTTTCCGACTTTGACAGTCCACCCTTTGGCAGTCACCAATAACTGCCACTTCCTAAAACAGTTCAAAAAGAGAAAAATATATGTCATATGTAAATACATTTCTATGATTGGGTAAGGGAGAAGAGAGGAAGGTGGGAAAAAGGTATGACCTAGTGAGATAGTAGAAGCATGTGTGTATGAATCCATGTTTGAGGGGTCATGTATCATCGTGCCGTACGTGTTTTAAGTCAAGCTTCGAAGTAATGCGAAGTATACATTTGAATTCCTTCTTATCCCGTATTACGGGTCTGTGGATGGGCTGTCAAACTTTACCGAGCTCTTTTCGGCTTTTGGTTGCAACAAATGGGGGAGCACATTTAGTTGATGATACATGAATGGGGGAATATGTGAGTGCTGATATCTGTATCTATATTCCCTATCGACTATGTGTGTCATTACCTGAAGGTTGAAGAAATGAAGATAAGAAGCAATTATGGTAAATGCAGTCATAAACTATGTGAGTTTAATATACATTTGCTGATTGAGGTCTTGTCTTATGTCTTGTCTCGATGTACATGTTGACTGTAGTCTCCTGATGCTTTTGCTATAAATGACGGCAAAAGTTTTTCCATTGTCCAGAAAGTTAGTCACTAAAATATTTGGGCTATCGTAAAATTTAGAGTCACTAGGGAAAATGGGGCTTGTAGCATAGTTCATCAATGGTCTGTATAAAAGAGGTTGTCAAATTCTTCTTCCAAGCGGATGTCTTTGTACCTTGGAGGAAAACAAAGGAGAAACGGGTGAAAGAAACGGACCGTGGAATCACATTTTCATCACAACATTGTCTCTATCGTTGGGTCATAAATCAAATTAGTTGTTGTTATTACAGTGTCCTCGCTCCTTAAGCTCATCACCCTGGTATTGCTTTTACTCTTCGTTAAAACCCGAATGCATCTAAATATCAAGCCAACCAATATGACGACCCCCAGAATACACAAAAGAAATTTCCCTACATCCATAATAATATCTTGGGCCCATTCTCCTAAACCCGAGAACCAATTTCGTGGGTTCAACCATGACACCCAACTGGTCAGCTCATTACTCACAGCAGCGAGTGTGAGATTGTGTTTCCTTCGAAACTCCCATTTTAATTGTAAAATGTCATCCATCTTTTGGTCTATGACCTCGGCAGGGTCCTCCGTGCTGTTTGTAATGTACGTGCAGCACTTTATTCCATATTGAGTTGCAAGGGTAACACAATACCCACCTGTCACTGCTGTGAGGTAATTGAGAATCATCCTATGCTGAACCAGTTCTGTTTTGTAGGCCTGTAACTCTTTCCCAGTGTACCTGAATGTGTCGTCATACATTTCGGTGATATTGTCTAATAAATTTGCAAGCGCAGATATATATTTATAATTTATCACTCCTCTGGCGGTACGAGTGATATCTAACGCGAGTAGGAATTGAATCCCGGTGGATTCATGAATCAGATCAGAGGCCGAATGCTCTGTCCTCTCTATCAGGTGCCGTTTAACGATGTGCTCGTAATGAGTGTGAGTATAAGGAGCTTGGGCACTGCGGTGAATATCTTTCATTTTGTTATGGGATACAGTCATTACTTCAGGCAGTACTTTTCCAATATAGCACAATCCCTCTGAGTTTGGGGCAAGCCACTTATACGCCTTTCTCCCGCATATGAAATATGCATCATCGGGGAGAACAAATGGGACGGAGTATGACATTATCATGTTACAAATTTTCCATGTGAAATGTCCTAACCCTAACTCTCCCATCTGTTTAGTACACGTATCTGTTTGTACGATATGTGCACAGTATCCTGGTGATACTTCTCCAACTCGCATGGTTCTACTTCCTAGAGTGTACCTATACCGGAAAAATCTTCCATGGTCAGCTATCTGGCGTATAAGTTCTGTGTCTATGGGCATTCTGTCGGGTCTGTATGAAAAGGTCATGGTTTGATTACTCCATGACACTTCCCAATTTCCCGGCTTTCGGGGATTGGAAATGTTAAAGCACGCTAAGGACCTATCCACATGATATTGGTGGAGCTTCAAACTAGGAGGACTAGAGATATTAAACCTCTTGTCCACTGGCCTCCCACCACTTAGCTCAAGTACCTCTCTTACAGTTAAAGGGAATGGTACTAGTCCTGATTTGCTATGACCTTGAGGTACTTGAGAGCATACCCAACAGTCTGTCTGGTTTAACACTTTACCCACTAGGGAGTGATAGTCACTCAATGGATGCCGGTCCATGTGGACATTAAAACTGGACTGACATTTCTTGATGCACCCATCCTCAACTATATTGTCACAGTGCCTACAGATGCAGTTCTCTTCAGCTAACAATCCTTCACAATTTCTTCTATTGTCAATGCTACCAGATCGTTTTCTGATACTCGCCTTTGCTCGGAGATTATGTTGCTCTTGGAAATTTACGCCTGCATCCTGGTCATCAGAACCCATTCCAGATCCTTTGTCGACCTCCATGGTACTCTCACCGAAACAGACTGCTCTGGTCAACATCATGGTCAACAGGAAAATCCGGATCACAGTCTCTTGGGGCAAGTCCATCTTAGAGGAGTAAAAGGAGAAAAATAAGAAGGCGGAAAGGAAATAGGAGGGAGGTGGGAACTGGAGAAAATAACAAATGGGAAAAAGAAATCTGGCTCGACAAGCTTCTGGTCTTATTATTCTCAGCGCTCAGGTGTCGTCTTAATCCTCCCTGAACAGACACTCTAGTGATACAACCTCTACCGTCTGTTCTTTATCACGGGACCTCTCTGGGTCAGTGACCATTTTACAATGAGACGAATGGACCCAAGTCTCTCTCTCGGCAACCTTCAATGCTGTTGTGCTGGTCAATAAGACTTGATATGGTCCTTCCCATCTGTCAATAAGGCAACCTGAGCGTAGAAAATTCTGTATCATTACATAATCCCCAGGTTCAATGTCATGACAATTACTGTCTGGCAGATCAGGAGTCACCAACTTTAGGTTATCATTCTGATTCCTCAATTGCTTACTCATCTTAACCAAGTACTTTACGGTTACTTCATTGTTACATTTCAGATAATCCTGGGGGTTAATCATAACATGGGGTTGTCGACCAAACAGAATTTCAAAAGGAGACAGGTTAAGAGGGGACCTGGGGGTGGTTCTGATGCTGTATAATACAATTGGCAAAGCTTCGGGCCATAACAGTCCTGTTTCAGTCATTACCTTGCTCAATTTATTTTTAATAGTGCTGTTCACTCTTTCCACCTTCGCACTCGCCTGGGGGCGGTACGGAGTGTGCAGCTTACTATTAATTCCCATCAACTTACACATTGTTTGAAAGACTTCACCTATCACTCTCAATGATTCTAGGGATACCGTACCTACACACAAATTCATGCACAATTTTCTTTGCAGTAAATACAGCGGTATTTGTGGCCGCGGGAAATGCTTCGACCCAATTTGAGAATACATCAATACAGACCAAAACATACTTTAAATTTCTACAAGGTGGTAATTGTATGAAATCAATCTGTATTACCTGGAAAGGGCCATCTGTCGGAGGGATATGGGATGGCTCTGTCGGTATTGCCTTTCCGATATTCTTCCTCAAGCAGGTGAGACATGTCATTGCTCTTTTACCCGCATGGGAAGAAAATCCTGGGGCGCACCAATAAGCTCTTACTAGCTTACACATTCCTTCTTTGCCTAGATGAGTCAGCCCATGTGCCGCTTCCGCTAGACTTGGAAGGTATGCTCTGGGTGCCACTGGTTTACCATGTCCATCTGTCCAGAGTCCTGAGGACTCCTGGCCATATCCTTTTGACCTCCAAACTGCCTTTTCCCGTGGGGAACACAAATTTTGCATTTCACACAATTTCTGTGTGTTTACAGTATTAAATACCATCAGTTGTGTACTGTCTGTTTGTATGGGGTTACCGGCTGCTGATTTAGCAGCTTTGTCTGCTCGGCTGTTACCAAGTGATACCGGGTCTTGGCTATATGTGTGAGCTTTACACTTGATAACAGCCACTCTGTCGGGTTCCTGTATCGCTGTTAGAAGTCTTTTGATGTGGGCTGCATGCGCTACGGGTGTGTCAGCTGCCGTCATGAAATTTCTGAGGCGCCATAGGGCTCCGAAATCATGGACTACTCCGAAGGCGTACCTAGAATCTGTGTAAATGTTGGCTGATTTGCCCTTAGCCAATTCACATGCTCTGGTTAGGGCAACCAGTTTAGCAACTTGTGCTGAGTGTGGTGGGCCTAGCGGTTCTGCTTCTATGGTACCTTGGTCATCTACGACTGCGTATCCAGTACACAAGTCTCCCGAGTCCGTCTGTCTGTGACAACTACCGTCAGTGTAGAAAGTAAAATCTACATCTTCCAGTGGGTTGTCACTGATGTCAGGCCTTGCCGTGAAATTTTGGGTCAAATATTCCATACAATCATGCGTGTCATCCCCTGTATTAAATCCTCCTTCACCATCACTCTCATCCTCCACCCTTTGTGCCTGTCCAGGCACACCTGGGAGATACGTTGCAGGATTTAATGCACTGCATCTCCTTATGGTGATGTTTACTGGGGCCATCAATGCCAATTCCCATCTTGTAAACCGCGCTGATGAGACGTGTCTGGTTTGGGCCGAATTCAGCAAGGCTGACACTGCATGTGGTGTATGAATTGTGAGGTTGTGTCCTAGCACTACATCTTCGCTCTTTGTGACTAGCAATGCTATTGCTGCAACACTTCGCAAGCATGTGGGGAGGGATCGCGCTACCGTATCTAGCTGAGCGCTGTAGTAGGCTACCGGCCTGCTGGCATCACCATGCTTCTGGGTTAAGACACCTGCTGCGCACCCAGCACTCTCTGTTCCGTACAGCTCAAAGGGTTTCCCATAGTCTGGCATACCTAATGCCGGTGCCTGCGTTAGGCACTGTTTGAGTCTCTCAAATGCCATCTCGGATTCGTCTGTGTGCGAAATCCGATCAGGTTTGCTTGATGAGACCATCTCCTGCAAAGGTAGGGCCAGTATGGAAAAACCTGGGATCCAGTTACGGCAATACCCACACATTCCTAAAAACGTTCTAATCTGTTGCTGGGTTTGTGGCAGGGTCATGTCACGAATTGCTTGAATTCTATCAGCGGTAAGGTGTCTCAGTCCTTGTGTTAGACAGTGTCCCAAATACTTCACACGGGTCTGGCATAATTGTAACTTGTCCTTGGAAACCTTGTGTCCTGTGTCTGAAAGATGAAACAGGAGTTGTTTCGTATCTCTCAGGGACGCTTCCAGTGAATCTGAACACAGCAATAAATCATCCACATACTGTATCAATATTGATCCACTCTCTGGTTGGAAAGACTGTAAACAATCATGCAGGGCCTGTGAGAAAATACTTGGACTATCTATGAAACCTTGTGGTAATCGAGTCCAAGTGTACTGGACTCCTCTGTATGTGAATGCGAATAAGTATTGACTGTCAGGGTGCAGAGGTACCGAGAAGAAGGCAGAGCAGAGGTCAATCACAGTGAAAAATTTGGCAGTGGGAGGGATTTGCATAAGGATGACAGCTGGATTTGGCACTACGGGGAATTGACTCTCAACTATTTTGTTGATCCCTCTTAGATCCTGCACTAATCTGTAACCCCTCCCCCCACTCTTTTTAACAGGGAAGATGGGACTATTGGCAGTGCTGGACGTCCTTACCAGAATGCCCTGTTGTAGCAAGCGCTCTATTACAGGGTAAACTCCTAACTCCACCTCTGGCTTCAGAGGGTATTGTGGGATTTTTGGAGCTATCCTACCATCTTTTACTTGCACAACTACTGGGGCTACGTTTGCCATCAATCCAGTGTCTTGTCCATCCTTGGTCCAAAGTGATTCCGGTATCTGGGAAATCATTTCCTCTACCTTGGACGGACACCTATTTACAACAACAGTGTGTGACATTAATCTTGTTGGGGAGTCTAGCATATCCTGCGCTTCCTGAGCGTGGTTTTCGGGTATGCCCAAGAACACACCTTCAGGAGTACAGTATATGACGCATCCCATTTTGCACAGTAAATCTCTCCCTAAGAGATTAGTCGGAGCTGATGCAGCCAGCAGAAAAGAATGCTTGGTATGCAAAGGCCCTATCGTAATCTCTGCTGGTTTGCTTAAAGGGTATTGTCGCACTACTCCTGTTACTCCCATGGCTGGAATTGTTTTACCAGTGGTTCTCATGCCCACGGTCGAATTTATCACTGACTTGGCCGCCCCCCGTATCTACAAGGAAATTTAGAGATTTGCCAGCTACATCAATTGTGACCTCAGGTTCATTTCCAAGGCTCGCAATTAATTTCACTGGCTGCAGACTACAGGTGTGGCCCCACCCCTATGGTGCGTGGTGAACTCCCTGCATTGCGCTGGCAGCTATTACCTGTGAAGGAGGTAAATGGGAATTATCAGAGACTTGACAGTCTCTTCTTGGGGGATACCTTCTTGTTTCCCCTGCGTGTGGCTCATATCTCCGTCTCTGCGGTCCTTGATCCCAATCTCGTATGTCATGTCGTTGTCTAGGGTTTTTATATGCATTGTGTGGGTTACTGGTGCAGTTACGTGCAAAATGACCTTCCCTATTACAATTGTAACATTTTACCATATGCGGCTTACCACCAGGGGTCTGAGATTTAGACTGAGGCGGCCTTGTTGTAAGGGCTTGGATACTTATAGCCATCAGTCTATCACTCTGTGACTCCCTGCGTCTTGTGATGTTCCTGTCGTGCCCAACAGCAGTCTCTCTTAAGGCGGCCACCGACATACCTCTCCAGTTAGGTTGAGTGGTTTGCACCCTATTCCTTAATACCTCCTTTAAACCGTCCATCAAGACGGACACCGCTACCTCTCTATGGTGTACATTTGCCTCAATTTCCACGATCCCAGTATATTTAGCCATTTCCTCCAGTGCCCGGTGGAAATATTCAGAGGCAGTTTCTCCTTCCGTTTGTTTGATGGAGAAAATTTTGTTCCATTTTACCACAGCTGGGAAGTATATTCCTAGCTGAAGATTGATTCTGGTTACATTATCTTGGTTATACTCATCTGTAAGGGGTACTTCTTCATCTAATTTACAGTCAGCTATAAATTTCACAAGGTCAATACTAGAGGGCAGACATGCCCTCAGTAGTGTCCTCCAATCTTTGTTGTTGGGTTCAGCGGAGTTACCCAGCTCCTTAATGAACCTTTGACATGCGGCTAAATCTTTTCTGGGATCAGGAAATTCAGACAAAATTGTTCTTAATTCTGCTCGGGACCAGGGACAATGCATTGCAATATTCCTGATGGGTGTGACCCCATTTGTGTCGGTCTTCCCATTGGGGACCGCTATCACTCTAACAGGATTAATATTAATTACTTCACTCTGGGTTGATTCTACAGTGGGTGGTGCAACAGTTTCAGCATATTGTACAGTGCCGTACTTACCTCTAGATACAACCTCACCTGTCCCTGAACTATGTGCCTTTGATACCACTCTTACTGGTTGGGCGATGCCCACTGAAGTATCGTTTATGGTGGCCGCTAGAGAGAGAGCTGAAATCGTAGTGGGCTCATCTTCCTGGTCGTATTCCTGGGGGAAGTTTAAAATGGGATACAACTTGCATGGGTTAGCGTTAGTATCAACATTTGCATTAACTTTCATTTTATTCTTATCATTACTACATTGGTCAAGTGCACCCTTATCGTACACCCGCATGTCATTCTCTGCAGCCACTTTGTCCCCTACTATATACGGTGGTGGTGCCGTTGCTATCAGACTCCTACCAGGATTTGAATTTGCTTTCTGAGCTAATTCCTGTTGTATTTCACTTTCCTGTTGCCATACCTGTAAACAATCATAATGTCTAATCCTCTGCTTTGCAGATTTTATTAGACCTATCCTTTTTCTTAGATTCTGCAATACCTCAGGGTTCAAACTGCCTACCCGGGGAAACTGTTCCCCATCATCCTCTGTCATTCGTTCCCATTCTTTGCAAAATACCTGTGTGTGTGATCCGTATTTTTCACACATTATATACCGTGCTGACCCTTTGGGCCAACAACTACCAACGTGAACCCTTGTTGGACGTCCCTTCTTTGAACAACTGGCCCCCATTGTTTGCAGATATTGCTGTCTCAGCAAATTCTTACAAAACAAACCAAGTTGCCCGCGGTAAGGTGACGGTTAAAGTTCTACTAGTGCCTTCACTCACTTTACGCCCCAATTGGCCAGTACGAGTTCCAGCAATGTGCCCACCACTGGACGTACCCAATCCGCGGGATCTTTTGTAACCTCTATTTACTGGGGCATGTGGGAGTATGCTACCCTCCCCAGTAAGTATTGGTTGTTGGAGATTTCCTGAGTGAACAGCGAAACTCCCTTAAAATAACAAAAACCTACACAAATCACGTTAGAATGTACAAATAGCGTTTATGATCCCACAGTAAATTTTAATGGGTATCAAGGTAACAAACTAATGCACACAATTACGTGCGGTCCAGTCGCACTGCGCATAAGTAACTTAATATTTATACGCTGTACGACCAACGGAATCAGTTGTTTAGACTGCGAAACCTTCAGCCGGAGCTCAATCTATATGGGTAATACGCAAACCCCCCCAGGCTGAGCTTAAACCTTCGCAGTCCTTTTGTCTGCGGATACTACTTGCTCCTTTTACCTTGTATAATGTTAACGCGGGCAAGCTAGTCCCACGCCACCAAGTGTCCACTCACCTGATGTGGTCTCCGACGGGATCCCGATTTGTGGGTTCACAAAAATAATACCTTTATTTCCACACTCACTCCTACTCACTCATATACACTGATCTTTCTGTACAGAAATTCCTTTCATACAGGCAGTAGTTCAATCCCTGAGTATTGCAATAGAAAAAGGTTCTCTTTTAACTAAGCTTTTTTTGGAAACTGAACAAACCTGTGCTATTATCAGGTGGCTATACTATACCGCCCCCACTAAAACAATGTTATCGTGTGATTTGAGTCTCGGTGGGCGTATCCGTACGCTCCGTTGCGTAAACACGCCACGTGCGTATGCCTTTGTGTTGCGTACGTAATCTCGCACGTTGCCCGAGACACGTATGCACAAAGTCCAGATATGCCCACAGCAACGCAACTAACACGCTTCTATAAATGTAAACGATGTTCAACTGTAATCGCTTACCGTACACCACACAGTATTTGCTATGCTGTGTGCGTGTCCTTTACAATTATTCCCTTAAAAATTATCCTTTATAATCTCAACTAAATAGCACCAGATTTCCTCAGCACGTGTCTAATAATCGGTTCTAATGGCAACAAGAGAGTGAGTCACAACAATGTAGATGTGTGCGTGCGTGCGTGTGTGTGTGCATACGCAAAACAGAAATAAACAGTTTTAAAAGATAATAGCGTTTTGTTCTTACCTTCCTACCTTCCGGTTTCGGATTCCACCCCAGCACTCCTACAGCGTAGCGTAACAGACGCTTATCTAGTCAGCACTACTGTATCCCTCACCACCAATACGGATACGAAGGGATACTGCGTTCCCGCCCTTTGCTGACAGATAAAGTCTGTGCTCGCTAGTGGCGGATATGTGGAGGACGGACGAGCCCTCAATTGATAAAGCTGATTATTTACCTTAGAACACAAGCTATTTATTAATATTGTGAAGCCGTAATGGCCGCTGTCCCTCGCGCACGTGCTACGCACTTTGTACGCTATTTGCGTACAAAGACCTCGCACGTGGTACGCTAGTTACGTACACACGCTGCGCTGTGAGTACGGAATACACACAGCGAGCGTACACACAGATAATATCCTTTTAAACCTATACACAGAGTATGCTTATACTGTAAATCTTAGTGTTGAGATACTGCAATGATATAATGCTATTTAACCTTGATCTGTAAGCTAGCTGTTTGAGCGATTGAGATGCTCCGATTACCCTCAGCAATGTAATAAACACACAATACCTTGTTAAGGTTCCAACACCTTTACTAACAATATTTAGCTAAGTAAAAGAGAAAAGAAAACAGTGAACAGTTCATACACTACAGGCTAACATTAATATCTAACAGAATAACTAAACAAAAATATATACAATAGCGAACAATCGCAAACACAAATACATCGACTACGAATGAATGGCTAACATTAAAATGGGTAACAAAGTGGCCACAGAGAAACATACTATACGGGGAACACTCGCAAGCGCAACCGGAATCCAGTCCTCCAATTATTAGGGATAAATGTTGAAGAGAGAGAGAGTACTGGCCGGTCTGGGGACAGTGACCCTTATATACACAACATACAGTGTACTACAAAGGGCCCTACAATCTTATTGTTCATTGGACACAGGAATGTCTCCTCGCATTATAACAAAAGGTCATAGGTTAGTTTGAACAGGTGGGCTGCGACTATATCAAACTGCTCAGGTGGGAGGGAATCTCAAAATTCCCGCCGCATGGATAATGAACTGCAAATATAGGAAATGTCCAGAAACTACTAATGGCCATAACTATACGCAGGAGCGATTAATCTTTACCCAACCAGCACCGGACTGTTCCTAATAAAATGTTCTTTAGTTAGGTACCAAACACCACTGCTCAAACCCTGTCTGACCCTTCATATCATGCAATGAGGAATTCCTCTGTCCAGCGACCAGTTACATTAAACAAACTTACAGTCATTATTAAGGGGAACATTATCTATAAAACATACTATTTGGTTTTATTATTTAACTATTGAGTCGCCCGCTAGACGCACACAAACTCTACCGTAAATGCACATACCACGCGCTCGAGCGCATGGCCGAGGAGACGCCATCACGCAGCTGCGAGTATCCGCACGCACGGGAGAGAATGTGCACGTGCAGCGGGCAAGCGCATGAGGTGAATATATGGCAACGTGTAGCATGATATTTTTCCGACTTTGACAGACCCCTCCCAATTTACATCAGGTAAATTAAAGTCTCCCATGATTATGACTTCTCCCTTTAAAGCCATTTTAGTGATGTCCAACAATAGGTTCCTGTCCAAATCCTGCCCCTGGCCTGGTGGTCTATAGATCACCCCAATGCGAATAACATCCTTCTTCCCAGTTTCTATGGTGACCCAAAGGGCCTCAGTTTTGTCTTCAATATTTTGTATTAAAGTAGCATTTATGCTTTTTTTCACATACATTGCTACCCCTCCTCCTATTCTTCCTATTCTATCCTTCCTAAATAAATTGTATCCTGGTATAGCTATGTCCCAGTCATGATTTTCATTGCACCATGACTCTGTAATTGCCACAAAATCCAGGTTATCCCTTGTCATTATCGCAATTAGCTCTGGAATTTTGTCTTCTAAGCTCCTAGCATTTGCACACATAGCTTTAAGATTTTTGTCTGTGCATTTGTTATTAGTAGCCATGTCCAGACTGTACAAAATAAATGACAAGTTTAAAGTAGAAAGTACCTGTTTGGGGATGTTGCTCAGTGTTATATATATATATATATATATATATATATAAAAAATTTACTAATCAGGAATCACACTGTGTCCTGTACACCATGAATACACCTCCCTAAATGTAAAGATATAGTACACCTGACCACAATGAGCAAATGATCAAAGGAGGTAAACACCAGAGAGCATGCAATAATAAACTATGTTTCACTGTGCAACTTCCCCACACATGCAATGCCAATTACAAGCCAATCATTACATCAAAAAACATACATGAGTTTGCATAAGAGAGAGCTGTAGTGAGCAGTTTGGGGATGTCTTTTCATAGTGTAAAAAGACAGATAACATTGGTACAGGTGAGAATTCAGATGGTTTTGGTAAGCTATAGACATAAATTTGAGTAGTTGCAGATGAAGTGGAAAGGTCTAGCAGCGTTCTTAACACAGATTTAAGTTATAAGTATGGGTTACTCAGGCTGGAGTAGTTTGATGTCTAGAGGAACTGGACTCACATTTGTGTCAGAATTCAAAGTGGGAAAATATTAAAATGATTGGTATAGAACATATTAAGGTGACCAATAGGGGTGGTGATCGTTTTGATCGACTTCGGAGATGCGAAGCATATTGGATATTTAGAATGGACACAGTGGTCCCTTCTGGCCTACATGACATGATAGAGTTAAATGGAGTATACACTGGAAACTGTAAGGATAAGGATATATACGTGATGTGTTAAAATAAAATGTTGTTTCAAGAAAGTATATGGAATAACGAGATTGAGTTGTTGATATGAAAATATAATAATTCAAGCAATCATTTTTGGACTGAGGTCCTTTTTGCATTCGTACATAGTCACATTTTGTGTCATTAAGACAAAATATATCTTTGTCAGAAGAATCCTACTGTAGATGAGTTAAAGACAGAGTGTAAGTTAAGAAGTAATTGGTTGTTTTAGGATCTTCTTTCTATATATGTCTATTTCTGCAAATATGATATATTAGGAAATGGTAATAAAAATAAAAATAAAAAATTATAGAAAAAATTATAATAAATATATATATATATATATATATGTATGTATCTATTTGATGAAAGGTATTATTGCAATCATATGTCTGAGAGATAAAGATAGATGAGATCATATATATATATATATATATATATATTTTTTTTTTTTTATATATATATATATATATATATATATATTTATATATATATATATATATCAAATGAGGAATATATAAACCTTATGAATTATTGAGGGTAATCAATTGATTGGAAATATATATAATCATGTGTAACAACTAGAGGGGGTAGTGACCAGTGATGCATATGATAAAAACCGATGTGTATTTATGTGTATATTGTTTATAAGGTATATATACATTTTCATAAGTGGATTAAAATTGGTGTTTTATATACTATATACGATCAAGCTCTAAGAATTATAAATTATAAATTATTATATTTAGATAGGTGTAAGTGTAAGGTGTAAGCAATATGTATGAGCTTAAAATGAGGCTTGGATTTTATCAACAAAATGAGCTATCATGCACACGCGCAGGTGACTGCTATGAAAATGAGGCTTGAGAAGCATCTGGAAAAAATGTGTATAAAAGGATGAGCGGCCAGGGAGAGTGATTTACACTGAGGAAGCCGCCGAGGTATAGAAGGCGGGGAAACGAGTCTGTATCATCTCCTAATTAACGGGACACAGCGGAGGTGCACATACCAGCCGGCCGGCTCAATTTCCACCCCATTGTGAACCAGGGGTAAAGAGGGGAGAAGTGACGTTACATTCCAGATAAGGCTGACGGCAAAGCAGCAGCCGGGAGGGAAATCTTCTGAACCAAGCTGACACACCGACTCCAGATAAGGCTGATGAGGAGAGCTGCAGCCGGGAGGGATACCATCTAACCGTGGTTGTGACAGGTTTGCCGAAAGGATTACAATCACATTGTGATAAAATACCTGTTCATGAGGGCTCTGGACTGTTTAATACATGTTACATGGCCACGCATGAATGCTCCTCACTTCTAACTTGGCAGCTAAGTGAGCAAAAAGCTACTAATCACACTATAAAGTTAATAGATGCTGAGGGCAATTACTAACCACAAAGAAAGGAGCTTTCAAGTGCATGCTTTATTTGTTACATTCTGCATGTGGAGTTAAACAGCAAGTGTGCTGTAAGCCCAGGCGGTACAAAGTATCACTAAAGAACATTTGATAGAGACTTTGTTGCAGTACAGTTCTCAGTACAATTTTATAGGTCATTGTTTCTACAGGGTTTTTAGATATATTATAATATAGATTTTGATTGTTCTAAAAATGTTATTAATTTTTTGATGCTGGCCGGTATCAACTATAAAGTTTTAAGAAATATATACAAAATAAAATCTACAAACAGATTAATTAGCACTTTCCTATTGTTTTTCTTTTATATATCAAGTGATAGAAAAGGGGAGGGGTCACAAAGAAACATCAGACAGAGGGGGGGGGGGGTGCTCATTCCCCCCCGGTATCCGCCCAGGTCACTAAAAGTTACCTGTAACCATACCCAAACCTATCTGGTAATAGAATTTCAGAGAAATTGGTTGCAAGTGTTTGCAAAGACATGTTTAGCTGCTGAGCCGCATCAAGGCTTCTCCGATATCAGCAGTCCTAACACTACATAATGACACTGCCCACATAGGGACATGTGATGTGTCTACAGTAAGGCCTCATGATAAAGGCTCATACTAAAACGCATCCAGACAGAGGGCATGCTTACCTGGGAGCCACCCCCAGGAACTCCCATTAGCACTACAAGGAACAGCATGCCTTCCAAATGCTGCTCCCATTCAATGCCTTCTCACACATGCAAACAAACAATGGTAGCTGCTCAATCATTCCTGGAGATAATTATATATCAGGTGCTAGAAAAGGGGAGGGGTCACAAATAAACAGCAGACAGAGAGGGGGGTGCTACCCTCCCCCCCCTGGTATCCCCCCAGCACACTAAAAATTACCTGTAACCATACCTGAACCTATCTGGTAATAGAATTTCAGCTCTAATGAAAATATATGGGTGGCATACCCCGTCCCAAATAGAGTAGTAAACACTTTTGATTTCTAAAAACATACGCTATGTACGCTGTAATCCTACATGGCACACTCCAACCCCCGGCACGGCTCCCTTGGGATAGGGAGGGAGTTGCAATTGCAACTTGGATGGAAAATGTTGGAAATTATGTGCGTGCAGTTGTTGATATTGCAGAGTTATATAGGCAAACACCAGTGGATAACTCAAAATATGAACAGCCCAGTTACTTAACCGGTGGTGTCGGTTTATTGATAGATAGCATGTACAGTCGTACTCACTGTTACATGTACACTAGTGATGGAGTGGAGATGAGCATAGTGGGGTATCCTAGCGCTGACTAGTGTATGCTGCAATCAGATATGTTGGAACAGATTTTTAGCAGGTATTAACTAGGTCTCTCATAGGAGCTAAGTAGGAAATGTCTGTCTTCTACCATGTCCCTGTATGCAGTCTCTCACACAGTTCCAAGATGGCTCTATACGTGCTCAGTAGAAATTTTGGCAGCCATCTTGGGATAGGGCATGAAGCTTCCCTGGAGAACAGGAAGAATGTAGTCTGCATAGTGGCACAGGAGCACAGGACAGAGGTGAATCCTGATTTCTGCTTATAGTGAAAACACATCATAATCTCCACACCTTTGTAAACGTGTTGTCGTCTTTCAGCAGTCGAAACAGTGCCTGCTAATATCGTCACTGTTAATCTCTCGTACCCTTAATTAATGGATATGGGTGGTCATTCCGAGTTGTTCGCTTGCTAGCAGTTTTTAGCAGCCATGCAAATGCTATGCCGCCTCCCACTGGGAGTGTATCTTAGCTTAGCAGAAGTGCGAACAGAAGTGGCTACAAAATATTTTTGTGCAGTTTCAGAGTAGCTTCAGACCTACTCAGCGCTTGCGATCACTTCAGACTATTCAGTTTCTGTTTTGACGTCACGAACACTCCCTGCGTTCACCCAGCCACGCCTGCGTTTTCCCTGGCACACCTGCGTTTTTTCGAACATTCCCTGAAAACGGTCAGTTGACACCCAGAAACGCCCTCTTCCTGTCAATCACTCTGCGGCCAGCAGTGCGACTGAAATGCTTCGCTAGACCTTATGTGAAACTACTTCATTCGTTGTAATAGTACGACGTGCATGCGCATTGCGCCCCATACGCATGTGCAGAAGTGACTTTTTTTGCCTGATCGCTGCGCAGCGAACGAAAGCAGCTAGCGATCAACTCTGAATGACCCCCATGGAGAGAACACCCTGCTTTTTGGACTAGGTTTTTCAAACAAATATACCTGTTCAGATGACAATGTTGTTTTTATTACATTAATCCCCCATGGCGCACATGACACTATTGCGCTACACAACAAAAGCCCTAGGAACACAAGGGTGGTCATTCCGAGTTGTTCGCTCGCTAGCAGTTTTTAGCAGCCGTGCAAACGCTAAGCCGCCGCCCTCTGGGAGTGTATTTTAGCTTAGCAGAAGTGCAAACGAAGCGAAGCGGCTACAAAAAATTTCTGTGTAGCTTCAGAGTACCTTCAGACCTACTCAGCGCTTGCGATCACTTCAGATTGTTCAGTTCTCGTTTTGACGTCACGACCACGCCTGCGTTCTCCCAGCCACGCCTGCATTTTTCCTGGCACGCCTGCGTTTTTTCGAACACTCCCTGAAAACGGTCAGTTGACACCCAGAAACGCCCACTTCATGTCAATCACTCTGCGGCCAGCAGTGCGACAAAAAAGCTTTGCTATACCTTGTGTGAAACTACATCGGCCATTGTAATAGTACGTCGCGCGTGCGCATTGTGCCGCATACGCATGCGCAGAAGTGCCGTTTTTTTGCCTCATCGCTGCACAGCGAACGATTGCAGCTAGCGAACAACTCGGAATGACCACCAAGAAGCGGGAAGATTACCTGTTTCTACCCAAGGGCTGCTGGAATAATAGTGGTAAATTTACTAAGATGGGAGTTTTACTTAAGATGGGATGTTGTCTATAGCAACCAATCAGATTCTACTTCTCATTTATCTAGAACCTTCAAGATAATACCTGGAATCTGATTGGTTGCTATGGGCAACATCCCATCTTCAATAAAACTCCCTGTCTTAGTAAATTTACCCCTTAAAGAACAAAAATATACATTTGATTTTATATTATTTCTAACTATTTTATGACTGTAGGATGTATAGGGCTAGTGTGAAAACTTCCCATTCACGTTTCTTTTGCACAATGGCCCTCATTCCAAGTTGTTCGCTCGCTAGCTGCTTTTAGCAGCATTGCACACGCTAAGCCGCCGCCCTCTGGGAGTAAATCTTAGCTTTGCAGAATTGCGAACGAAAGATTAGCAGAATTGCGAATAGAAATTTCTTTGCAGTTTCTGAGTAGCTCGAGACTTACTCTGCCACTGCGATCAGTTCAGTTAGTTTCGTTCCTGGTTTGACGTCACAAACACACCCAGCGTTCGCCCAGACACTCCCCCGTTTCTTCAGACACTCCCGCGTTTTTCCCAGAAACGGCAGCGTTTTTTAGCGCACACCCATAAAACGTCCAGTTTCCGCCCAGAAACACCCACTTCCTGTCAATCTCACTCCGATCACCAGAACGAAGACATTTCATCGTTAAGCCGTGAATAAACTACCAAACTTTTTTGCAAATTTACTTGGCGCAGACGCACTGCGAACATTGCGCATGCGCAGTTTGCGACTAATCGCTCCTTTGCAAAAAAAACTAACGAGCGAACAACTCGGAATGAGGGCCAATATTCTGACTCAGATGAACTATTACCACCAGGATCTGCACTTTGGGTGGCGAAAAGATTCAGGGACAGTGGAATTCAAGCATGAATGTGCCTGACAGTCACTGCAATCCATAATTAATGTACATTTAAAAAAATAAATACATAAAACATTTATGAAACAACTGACTGTGATTCATAATTAATGTACATTTAGAAAAAAAGACACCAATAAAAACAGAATTATTAAAAAAAATAAAACTGAAGAGCCGACACAACCATCCTCTGTGCTGCTACTGCCAGATAGGTTAAATTTCATCCACGTGATCAATGTTTCTGGTTAACGCCAGATCAGTATGCAAAAGAGATAATGGAGATAGAATCACTAATTACTGATGCTGTAAGTACACTTTTCACTGCCGATCCTGCCCAGTAAGACACTAGCATTGCAGTTGTGTTAAATAATGTTTATATGTTGCCACATGCGCCACACAAACGATTTATATGTGCAGGACGCATTCACATGGGTTAGAAAACATGCGAATGGGAGGAGCTTCAATGGTAATTAAAAATGTAACCCCCACCCCAGCCCAACTCATCCATAACCAGCATCAGCGTCAAGTAAACTGAGCTTATTGTCACTAGAAAAGGAGAAAGCAAGGTTGGGTACCAGACTGAATAGAATGGCTGGGTCCACAGCAATGTTCATACTGGGAACCAGCACCAGTCTATTCAGCACTCCCACAACTGCCCTAACCTAAGTTCATACTAGCTGTTTGAAAGCCCCACTATCAGGGTTGATTAAGGGGTCTATTCATGAAGCAGTGAAAAGTGTGGAAAAGTGAGCCAGTGGAGAAGTTGCCCATGGCAACCAATCAGCCTTGAAGTAACATTTATAATTTGCATACTATATAATTGTACGGAGCTGCTGATTGGTTGACACGGGCAGCTTCTCCACAGGCTCACTTCTCCACACTTTTTTCTGCTTCATGAATAGACCCCTCTGAGAGAAGGGCATCTTCGTACAGCCGCCATGCACATGGGTGCATTGGCCTAGAAGACTCAGGCACTGTGCCGGAGCCTACTCATACCGCCCAACGTTCTGATGTCTGAATTCCGGAGGACAGTGGGCGGGATGTACAGTGCTAAAGGGAAAATGCAGCTATTTCTGGCTTTGGCCACATTTCCAGTATGTACTAAGCCCTGGACGCTGGGGCTTCAGTGCGGAGGGTAACACCAGCTTTTGCTGGCGTTAGCCTATAGAAGCCTATGGGTTTCTTTCTGCATCCTTCCTGAGAGGCATCCCTCCCAGCGCCCCCGCGCCGTTGCATCTTATTGTGCATGTGCAGAGAGACTCCTGGGACCGAAACCCAGAAGTCCCAGCATTGCATAGGGCAGCTCTTATCGGTTGTTAGTATATATGCGATTAGTATGTATGCAATGTTTGTTGGAATGTACCGCCCTTGGTTAGTACATCCCGCCCACTGTGTGTGCCCAGAATGGGGATGTGGCCTCATGGGGAAGGGGGCATAGTCTTATGACCCGCCCCATTTTCAACACTCAAGGGGTCGCTGCCAGCACTCCCACAGAACTTGGGCTGGCCCCAGGATCTCCCCGTACTGTGTACTGATAAAGCCTACAGATTTACCCTATATTAAACACTATAAAAGGTTAAGAGACACAGTACGCAATTGGCGCACGAGGTACCGTAAGGGTACGCCCTTAGCGTAGCGGACGCTGTATCGGGAGCGAGCCGCTCGAGCGACACAAACGCTCGCGAGAATATACAGTACAGTTTATACACTACCAGGCTAACATAAATATCTAACAGAATTACTACACGTTAAAATACAATAGCAACACTATTACATTTAAGGGGAAGGAGAGAGAGAATGGCTTACAACAAATAGGAGGTAAAATGGTTGCAGAGAACTTACGCACAAGGGGAAACAATCGCAAGCGCCTTCCTGGATATCCAGCTCCCGATTATCAGTGATGAGAACCGTTGAGAAGAGTAGAGTGGAGCTGGCCCAGGTCGGCTTGTCTTTATATACACTTACACACAGTACAGTACAATGGTCCCTACATTCTTATTGTTCATTGGACACAGGAATCCGTCTCTGCATTATAACAAAAGGTCATAGGTTGGTTCATACAGGTGGGCTGTGACTATTTCAAACTGCTCAGGTGGGAGGGGAACTCAGGTTTCCCGCCGCATGGGTAATAAACTGCAAATATAGTAAATGTTCATAAACTTCTTATAGTCATAACTGTACGCACGAGCGATTAATCCGTTTCTAACCAACACCGGAATATTGCTAATTATATACCCTTCCGATGGATACTAAACACCACTGTGTAACCCCTGTCTGACCCTTCGTATCAAACAAAGAGGGATCTCTTTGTCTCTGAACATGCTACATTAACTAAACTTTCAGATTCTATCAACGGGACCATAATCTACAAAATACATTATATGACTAAAATATGTAACGATTGAGTCGCCCGCTAGACGCACACAAACTCTACCGTAAATGCACATACCGTGCGCCTGCGAGTGCACGCGACTGCGAGTATATGCACGCACGGGAGGGCTCATGCACGTGCAGCGGGCACACACATGAGGTGCATATATGGCAATGTGCAGCGTGATATTTTTCTGACTTTGACAGTCCACCCTTTGGCAGTCACCAATAACTGCCACTTCCTAAAACAGTTCAAAAAGAGAAAAATATATGTCATGTATAATACATTTCTATGATTGGGTAAGGGAGGAGAGAAGAAGGTGGGAAAAAGGTATGACCTAGTGAGATAGTAGAAGCATGTATATATGAGTCCATGTTTGAGGGGTCATGTATCATCGTGCCGTACGTGTTTTAGATCAAGCTTCAAGGTATTGCAAAGTATACATTTGAATTCCTTCTTATCCTGTATTACGGGTCTGTGGATGGGCTGTCAAACTTTACCGAGCTCTTTTCGGCTTTTGGTTGCAACAAAATGGGGGAGCACATTTTAGTTGATGATACATGAATGGGGGATTATGTGAGTGCTGATATCTGTGCCTATATTCCCTATCGACTATGTGTGTCATTACCTGAAGGTTGTAGAAATGAAGATAAGGAGCAATTATGGTAAATGCAGTCATAAACTATGTGAGTTTAATATACATTTGTTGATTGAAGTTTTGTCTGGTGTCTTGTCTTGATGTACACGTTGACTGTAGTCTCTTTGGGCTTTTGCCAAAATGCGAGCAAAAAGCTTTCTCAATGTCCATAGACTTACAATTTTTCTTTAGAAGTGTTGGGTTAGCGTAAAGTTAAAGTCACTAGGGATATGGGGGGTCTATGGCATTGTCCATCAGTGGTCTGTGTAAAAGGTTGTCAAATTCTTCTTCCAAGCGGATGTCTTTTTACCTTGGAGGAAAACAAAGGAGAAATGGGTGAAAGAATCGGACCGTGGAATCACATTTTCATCACAACATTGTCTCAATGGTTGGGTCGTAAATCAAATCAGTCGTTGTTATTACAGTATCTTCACTTCTTAAACTCATCACTCGGGCGCTACGTTTACACTTTGTTAAAACCCGAACGCATCTAAATATCAGACCGACCAATATGATGACACCCAGAATACACAAAAGAAATTTACCTACATCCATTATAATTCCTTGAGCCCATTCTCCTAAACCAGAGAACCAATTTCGTGGGTTCAACCATGACACCCAACCGGTCAGCTCATTACCCACAGCAGTAAGGGTGAGATTGTGTTTCCTTTGGAACTCCCATTTTAATTGCAAAATGTCATCCATCTTTTGGTCTATGACCTCGGCTGGGTCCTCAGTGCTGTTTGTAATATATGTGCAGCACTTTATTCCATACTGAGTCGCTAGGGTAACACAATACCCACCTGTCACAGCCGTGAGATAATTGAGAATCATCCTATGCTGAACCAGTTCTGTTTTGTAGGCTTGTAACTCTCTCCCAGTATACCTGAATGTGTCATCATACATTTCAGTGATATTGTCTAATAAATTTGCAAGCGCAGATATATATTTATAATTTATCACTCCTCTGGCGGTACGAGTGATATCTAACGCGATTAGGAATTGAATCCCGGTGGATTCATGGATCAGGTCAGAAGCCGGATGCTCTGTTCTTTCTATCAGGTGCCGTTTAACGATGTGCTCGTAATGAGTGTGAGTATAAGGAGCTGGGGCACTGCGGTGAATATCTTTCATTTTAGTGTGGGATACAGTCATTACCTCAGGCAATACTTTTCCAATATAACACAATCCCTCTGAGTTTGGGGCAAGCCACTTATACGCCTTTCTCCCGCATATGAAATATGCATCATCGGGGAGAACATATGGGACTGAATATGTTAGAACCATGTTACACATCTTCCATGTGAACCCTCCTAACCCTAATTCTCCCATCTGTCTAGTACACGTATCCGGTTGTATGATATGTGCACAGTATCCTGGTGATACTTCTCCAACTCTCATGGTCCTACTTCCTAGGGTATACCTATATCGGAAATATTTTCCACTATCGGCTATGTGGCGTATAAGCTCTGTATCTGTAGGCATTCTATCGGCTCTATATGAAAAGGTCATGGTTTTGTTATTCCATGACACTTCCCAATTTCCCGGCTTTCGGGGATTGGAAATGTTAAAACACACTAAGGACCTATCCACATGGTATTGGTGGAGCTTCAAACTAGGAGGACTAGAGATGTTAAACCTCTTGTCCACCGGCCTCCCACCACTTAACTCAAGTACCTCCCCTATCGTCAAAGGAAATGGTACTAGTCCTGACTTGCTGTGACCTTGAGGTACTTGAGAGCATACCCAGCAGTCTGTTTGGTTTAACACCTTACCCACTAATGAGTGATAGTCACCCAATGGATGCCGGTCCATGTTAATGTTAAAACTGGACTGACATTTCTTGATGCACCCATCCTCAACTAAGTTATCACAATGCCTACAGATGCAATTTTCTTCAGCTAACAATCCTTCACAGTTCCTTCTATGGTCAATGCTACCAGATCGTTTTCTGATACTCGCCTTTGCTTGGTGATTATGTTGTTCTTGGAAATCTACGCCTCCATCTCTGTCATCAGAACCCATTCCAGAACCTCTCTCGACCTCCATGGTACTCTCGCCGGAACAGACTGCTCTGGTCAACATCATGGTCAACAGGAAAATCCGGATCACAGTCTCTTGGGGCAAGTCCATCTTATAGGAGGAAATGGAGAAAAATGAGAAGGGGGAAAGAAATAATTGAGGGAGATGGGATGGGAGGTGGAGAAAAACAATAAAAGGGAACAGGGGATCGACAACTGCCTCCGATCTTATTATTCTCAATGCTCAGGTGCCGTCTCAATCTTCCTGAAACAGACACTCCAGTGATAAAACTTCCTCTACCGTCTGTTCTTTATCACGAGACCTCTCTGGATCAGCAACCTTCTTACAATGGGACGAGTGAACCCAAGTCTCTCTCTCGGCAACCTTCAATGCTGTTGTGCTAATCAATAAGACTTGGTATGGTCCTTCCCATCTGTCAATGAGGCAACCTGAGCGTAGAAAATTCCGTATCATTACATAATCCCCAGGTTCAATGTCATGACAATTACTATCTGGCAGATCAGGAATCACCAACTTCAAATTATCATTCTGATTCCTTAGCTGTTTACTCATCTTAACCAGGTACTTTACAGTCACTTCATTGTTACACTTCAAATCATCCTGAGGGTTAATCATAACATGCGGTTGTCGACCAAACAGAATTTCAAAGGGGGACAGATTAAGAGGGGACCTGGGAGTGGTTCTGATGCTGTATAGTACAATGGGTAAAGCTTCTGGCCATGTCAATCCTGTTTCTGCCATAACTTTGCTCAATTTATTTTTAATAGTGCTGTTCACTCTTTCTACCTTCGCACTTGCCTGGGGGCGGTACGGAGTGTGCAGCTTACTATTAATTCCCATCAACTTACACATTCCTTGAAAGACATCACCTGTAAAATGGGTACCCCTATCACTTTCAATTATTCTAGGGATACCGTATCTACACACAAATTCCTGCACAATTTTCTTAGCAGTAAACATAGCGGTATTTGTGGCCGCAGGAAATGCTTCGACCCAATTTGAAAACACATCTATACAAACTAGTACATACTTAAAATTTCGACAAGGGGGTCATTGTATGAAATCAATCTGTATTACTTGAAAAGGGCCGTCTGTTGGTGGGATATGAGATGGTTCTGTTGGTATTGCTTTCCCGATATTCTTCCTCAAGCAGGTGAGGCATGTCATTGCTCTCTTACCTGCATGGGAAGAAAATCCTGGGGCGCACCAATAAGCTCTTACTAGCTTACACATCCCTTCTTTGCCCAGATGAGTCAGCCCGTGTGCTGCTTCCGCTAGACTTGGAAGGTATGCTCTTGGTGCCACTGGTTTACCCTGTCCATCTGTCCAGAGTCCTGAGGACTCCTGGCCATATCCTTTTAACCTCCAAACTGCCTTTTCCTGTGGGGAACACAAATTTTGCATTTCACACAATTTCTGTGTGTTAACAGTATTAAATACCATCAGTTGTGTGATGTCTGTCTGTATGGGGGTACCAGCTGCTAACTTAGCAGCTTCGTCTGCTCGGCTGTTACCAAGTGATACCGGGTCTTGGCTATATGTATGTGCTTTACACTTGATAACAGCCACTCTGTCGGGTTCCTGTATCGCTGTTAGAAGCCTTTTGATGTGAGCTGCATGCGCTACCGGTGTACCAGCTGCCGTCATGAAATTTCTGAGGCGCCATAGGGCTCTGAAATCATGGACTACCCCGAAGGCGTATCTAGAATCGGTATAGATATTGGCTGACTTTCCCTTAGCCAATTCACATGCTCTGGTTAGGGCAACCAGTTCAGCAACCTGGGCTGAGTGAGGTGGGCCTAGCGGTTCTGCTTCTATGGTGCCTTGGTCATCTACGACTGCGTATCCAGTACACAAGTCTCCCGAGTCCGTCTGTCTGTGACAACTACCGTCAGTGTAGAAAGTAAAATCTACATCTTCTAGTGGGTTGTCACTGATGTCAGGCCTTGCCGTGAAATTTTGGGTCAAATATTCCATACAATCATGCATGTCTTTTCCTGTGCTAAATCCTCCTTCACCATTACTCTCATCCTCCACCCTTTGTGCCTGTCCAGGCACCCCTGGGAGATACGTTGCAGGATTTAATGCGCTGCATCTCTTTATGGTGATGTTTACGGGGGCCATCAATGCCAATTCCCATCTTGTAAACCGCGCTGATGAGACGTGTCTGGTTTGGGCAGAATTTAGCAAGGCTGACACTGCATGTGGTGTGTGGATTGTGAGGTTGTGTCCTAGCACTACATCTTCGCTTTTTGTTACTAGCAATGCTATCGCAGCAACACTTCGCAAGCATGTGGGGAGGGATCGCGCTACCGTGTCTAGCTGAGCGCTGTAGTATGCTACCGGCCTGCTGGCATCACCGTGCTTTTGGGTTAGGACGCCTGCCGCACAACCAGCACTTTCTGTTCCGTACAGCTCAAAGGGTTTCCCATAGTCTGGCATACCTAATGCTGGTGCCTGCGTTAGGCACTGTTTAAGTCTCTCAAATGCCATCTCAGATTCGTCTGTATGCGAAATCCGATCAGGTTTGTTTGATGAGACCATCTCCTGTAAAGGTAATGCTAGTATGGAAAAACCTGGGATCCAGTTACGGCAATACCCACACATTCCTAAAAACGTTCTGATCTGTTGCTGGGTTTGTGGCAGAGTCATGTCTCGAATTGCTTGAATTCTATCAGCGGTCAGGTGTCTCAGTCCTTGTGTCAGACAGTGTCCCAAATATTTTACCTTAGTCTGGCATAATTGCAACTTATCTTTTGAAACCTTGTGTCCGGTTTCTGAGAGATGAATCAGGAGTTGTTTCGTATCTCTCAGGGACGATTCGAGTGAATCAGAACACAGAAGTAGATCGTCTACATACTGTATTAATATTGATCCACTCTCAGGTTGAAAAGACTGTAAACAATCATGTAAGGCTTGTGAGAAAATACTTGGACTGTCAATGAAACCTTGTGGTAAGCGAGTCCAGGTGTATTGAACTCCTCTGTATGTGAACGCAAACAAATATTGGCTGTCAGGGTGCAGAGGTACCGAGAAGAAGGCGGAGCAGAGGTCAATTACAGTGAAAAATTTCGCAGTGGGAGGGATTTGCATAAGGATGACAGCTGGATTTGGCACTACGGGGAACTGACTCTCAACTATTTTGTTAATCCCCCTTAGATCCTGCACTAGCCTGTAACCCCTCCCCCCACTCTTTTTAACAGGGAAGATGGGACTATTGGCAGTGCTGGATGTTCTTACCAGAATGCCCTGTTGTAGCAAGCGCTCTATTACGGGGTACACTCCTAACTCCACCTCTGGCTTCAGAGGGTATTGTGGGATTTTTGGAGCTATCCTACCATCTTTTACTTGCACAACTACTGGAGCTACGTTTGCCATTAATCCAGTGTCTTGTCCATCCTTAGTCCAAAGTGACTCTGGTATTTGGGATGTCATTTCTTCTACCTGGGATGGACTCCTATTTATCATAACAGTATGTGACATTAATTTTGATGGGGAGTCTAGCATATCTTGTACTTCCTGAGCGTGGTTCTCAGGTATGTCTAGGAATACACCTTCAGGAGTACAATATATGACGCACCCCATTTTACACAATAAATCTCTTCCCAGGAGATTAGTAGGTGCCGATGCAGCCAGCAAAAAGGAATGCTTGGTATGCAACGGCCCTATTGTAATCTCTGCTGGTTTGCTAACAGGGTAGTGCTGTACTACTCCCGTTACTCCCATGGCTGGAATTGTCTTACCAGTGGTTCTCATGCCCACTGTCGAATTTATCACTGATTTGGCCGCCCCCGTATCTACAAGGAAATTTAATGGTTTACCAGCTACATCAATTGTGACCTCGGGTTCACTTCCAAGACTCGCAATTAATTTCACTGGCTGCAGATTACAGGTATGGCCACACCCCTATTGGGTATGGTGACCCCCCTGAATCGCACTGGCAGCAATTACTTGTGGTGGGGGTAGATGGGAACTATCAGAGATTTGCCAGTCTCTTCTTGGGGGATACCTTTTTGTTTCCCCTGCATGTGGCTCATAGCTCCGCCTCTGCGGTCCTTGATCCCAATGTCTCGAATCAGGTCGTTGTCTAGGGGGTTGATATGAATTTTGTATTTGTCTTGTTTTACAATCACGTGCCATGTGTCCCTCTCTGTGGCAACCATAACATTTTATACCTCTTGACTTACCCACAGGGGTCACAGTTCTGGGCTGAGGTGGCCTGGTAGTAAGGGCCTGTATGCTCACAGCCATTAACTTATCACTCTGTGACTCCCTGTGTCTGATAATATTCCGATCATGCCCAGCAGCAGCCTCTCCCAATGCATCCACCGACATACCTCTCCAATCAGGCCTAGTGGTTTGTATTCTATTCCTTAAAACCTCTTTTAACCCATCCATTAATACAGAGACAGCTACTTCCCTGTGGTGTACATTAGTTTTAATGTCATCTATACCAGTGTACCTAGCCATATCCTGCAGAGCCCGGTGAAAATACTCTGGTGTGGATTCACCTTCTTTTTGTTTTATTGTAAAGATTTTATTCCACTTTACTACTGCAGGAAAATATACTCCTAACTGTAAGTTGATTCTCTTTATCCTGATTATACTTTATACTGATTATACTGAATATCCTGATTATACTCGTCTGTTAGTGGTACTTCCTCATCTAACTTGCAATCAGCGATAAACTTTAACGAATCAACATTGGGGGGTAAACATGCCCTCAAAACTGTCCTCCAGTCTTTGTTATTTGGCTCTGCAGAATTTCCTAGCTCTCTAATATACTTTTGACATGCAACTAAATCTTTCCTAGGATCAGGGAATTCAGACATCATTGATCTTAATTCTGCTCGGGAAAAGGGACAGTGCATGGCGATGTTCCTGACAGGAGTTGCTCCTGAAGTGTCAGTTTTCCCATTTGGCACTGCTATTACCCTAACTGGATTAAGTCCCACAACATCATTCTGAGTAGATTCTACAACATGTGGTGAAATGGTTTCAGCATAGTGTATGGTGCCGTACTTACCAGTCGATACGACCTCACCTGTCCCTCCGCTAGGGGCCTTTGATACTAATCTTACGGGTTGGGTCGTGCCCACGGTTGTTTCTGCTATGGTGGCTGCTAGGGAGAGTGCTGATATTGTTGTGGGCTCATCCTCTTGGTCACAATCCTGGGGAGAGTTCAAAACAGGGTACAACTTGCACGGATTAGTTTTAGCATTAATTACTTTGGTTACATTATCTTTAACTTCTATACATTTATCATAACCCTGTGTGCCATTCTCTGCAACCAATTTCTCTCCAGGTATGTATGGTGGTGGGGGTGCAGTGGCTATCAGTTTCCTGATAGGGTTAGATCCAGTGGCTTGCGCCAACCCCCTTTGTATTTCACCTTCCTGTTGCCACAATGTTAAATAGTCATAATGTCTAATACGCCTTTTTGAAGATTTAATCAGGCAAACTCTTCTCCTTAAATTCTGTAATACTTCTGGGTTAAAACTACCTACCCGGGGAAACTTCTCCCCGTCATGCACAGTCATCCTTTCCCATTCATTGCACAACATCTCTGTGTGATGACCATATTTCTCACACATGATATACCTTGCCGACCCGATTGGTCGGTTTACCAAATCAACCTGAACCTCGGTTGATCGCCCCTTACCTGAACAACTGGCCCCCATTTTTGCAGGTGCTGCTTTCACTACCTCTGACTTCAAATCAGGGTCTTCGGCAACCCTTACAAAAACCAAGATGTCCGGGGTAAGGCTGCGGTGGGGGTTTTGCCTCGAGGTCCGCCCACGCCGGCCAATACGGCGACCAAAGTTCCCAGAGGTTCCGTACCCAACCTAGGGCACCTATGAACGTCTACTTGCTCGGGCGTGTGGGAGTATGTTACCCTCCCCAGCAAGTATCAGTCGTTGGAATGTTCCTGAGTGATCAGGCTACTTCCCTTAAAATAAAAAAAATTACACAAATCACGTTAACAATGTGCAAGTAGCGTTCTTATGAATATTCAAGACACGCTAATGCACACAATCACATGCGGTACAATCATATCTGCACACAAGCAACTAATCTTATGTGCGGAACGATCAGTGGAATTGAAAATTTTGGCTGCGAATTCCTTCAGCAATGAGCTTTGTTGGCCTATATGGGTCTCGCACCAACCCTCTTCGGTTGTGCTCTCTACTTCTAGTCTGCTGTACCTAAACCTCCTGGTCCTTGACCTCCTGGTCTGTTATGTACAGCAGACTCTACTGCTCATAATATGTCGAGACTAACAAGGGATGCCTCCCAAGCCACCCCACGCTATTACTCTCGCTGGTGTACCTCTTTCTAATGGCCTATGGTTCCCACGTCCGTAAAAAAGAGAGAAATCTTATATATACACACTCTTACATTCGAACACTCTTATTTCTGTACAGAATTCCTTTCATTCGGTATTAGCCTAACCCAGAAGAATTGCAACAGAGAAGGTTTTTTTTTTTTTCTTTTAACTTTAACTTTTGGATTTGAGATAGATTTGCGTTATTATCGCGTTACTTCCTTATCGCCTACTAAAAACAATACTATCGTGCGGTTTGTATTATGTGGGCGTATCCGTACGCTCCGTTGCGTAATATACGCTCCGTGCGTCGACCCTTGCGTTGCGTACGCCCTGCCCTTGTAAGGACATGTGTACACAGACCAAGTACGTCCACAGTAACACACTACACGTTTATCAATGTAAATGATCTTTAACTGTAATCATTCACTGGACACCACCCAAATCTCCCTTGTATTTCTAGGCGAGACTGTGTGCGTGCCTTTTACAATTATTCCCTTAAATATTACTTTTTATCTTTTAACTATTAATAACAACAAATCTCTCAGCACGTTATCACTGGTATGTGGCAATCAGGAGAATGATATACGGACAAATACTACTAACCAAGAAATACAGGTGTGTGTGCTTATGCGTACATACGCAAAACAGAAACTAAACAGTTTTAAAAGATAATAACGTACTGTTCTTACCTTCCGGTTCCGGATTCCCTCAGCACTCCTTACTAAGCGAAGCAGACGCTTATCTGGTCAGCACTGCGAGGGATACCACCTTCCCGCCCTTTGCTGACCGATAATGTCTGCTAAAGTTACCTAGTGCAGATATGTGAAGAGCGGCCGAGCCCCCAATTGATAAAGCCTACAGATTTACCCTATATTAAACACTATAAAAGGTTAAGAGACACAGTACGCAATTGGCGCACGAGGTACCGTAAGGGTACGCCCTTAGCGTAGCGGACGCTGTATCGGGAGCGAGCCGCTCAAGCGACACAAACGCTCGCGAGAATACGCTGTTGGTATCAAGCACACCATAGGCTGCCGATTACCGTAATGATACGCTACCAGCGTAGCGGACGCTCGAGACCACGAGGAGATCACAAGCGGCGCTGACGCTCACAGAATTAAACCTTAATAACTATACCTTAAAGAATGTACTTATACTGTAAACCTTTATGCAGTGATAATGTGTAGATGTAACGCAATGTAACCTTGTTAGTTTAAAAGCTGTATGAGCGACTGAGACGCTCAGAGAACCCTTCGAAATATAATAAACACTCAAATACCGGTCTAAGGTTCTAACACCTTTAAGAGAGAGAATGAACGTTCAATTGCAAAAGAATATACAGTACAGTTTATACACTACCAGGCTAACATAAATATCTAACAGAATTACTACACGTTAAAATACAATAGCAACACTATTACATTTAAGGGGAAGGAGAGAGAGAATGGCTTACAACAAATAGGAGGTAAAATGGTTGCAGAGAACTTACGCACAAGGGGAAACAATCGCAAGCGCCTTCCTGGATATCCAGCTCCCGATTATCAGTGATGAGAACCGTTGAGAAGAGTAGAGTGGAGCTGGCCCAGGTCGGCTTGTCTTTATATACACTTACACATAATACAGTACAATGGTCCCTACATTCTTATTGTTCATTGGACACAGGAATCCGTCTCCGCATTATAACAAAAGGTCATAGGTTGGTTCATACAGGTGGGCTGTGACTATTTCCAACTGCTCAGGTGGGAGGGGAACTCAGGTTTCCCGCCGCATGGGTAATAAACTGCAAATATAGTAAATGTCCATAAACTTCTTATAGTCATAACTATACGCACGAGCGATTAATCCGTTTCTAACCAACACCGGAATATTGCTAATTATATACCCTTCCGATGGATACTAAACACCACTGTATAACCCCTGTCTGACCCTTCGTATCAAACAAAGAGGGATCTCTTTGTCTCTGAACATGCTACATTAACTAAACTTTCAGATTCTATCAAAGGGACCATAATCTACAAAATACATTATATGACTAAAATATGTAACGATTGAGTCGCCCGCTAGACGCACACAAACTCTACCGTAAATGCACATACCATGCGCCTGCGAGTGCACGCGACTGCGAGTATATGCACGCACGGGAGAGCTCATGCACGTGCAGCGGGCACACACATGAGGTGCATATATGGCAATGTGCAGCGTGATATTTTTCTGACTTTGACAGAACAGATGAGATGCCATGTGTGAGTGTTCTACGGTGTGACTCAGAGTGCTCACCCCAAACTCCCCCACCCCGAAAAGTGGGACTGTTGGTCTACTGTGCATTCGCTAACCTGTAGGAAAATGGCACCTGTGATCGCTCTACTGCTCCTTATTCCTGGTGATTTCTATTGTGCCCATGGACCTATGTGTGCAGAGGCCTGTGTGCACCGCACTCCCTGCACCCTTTACAGATAAACCCATGCCCACTATATACCAGTATATATGATAGTACAACGCAGTACAAGAAAGAAGCAGATCCCAACAAGTGTTATATGTCAAGAACAATATATATTGTGTAAAGACCCCTGTGGCACATGGGAGCTTATACCAAATCCCTTGCGACGAGTGATTGTGTATGTCGTCTCCAGGGAATTGCAAGGTTTTGTAGTTTAAAATTTTGTCTGTGGTGCCTGGGGAAATCTCAGAGTTCAGCACAGTCTTGCTCAGAGCGGAAGTCGTTTTAATGAAAGGTTACATTTCAAGCAATGCCAGTACAAGTAATTCTCTTCTTACTATAACCTGTTCGAGTGATGCTGCATGCACTTAACTGCAGTATAAACTCGATGAAGAGGCGACGCCGATGCTCAAATGTGTCATAGACAATAAAAATTGGTTACGTCTTTATTATGTAGAACTCCAATTGTAAAGACAATCTCAAAAATATGGCAATACGTGGTGAGCAACCACAGCCATATATAATTTTAAGTATTGCTCTTGTAGCTTCAGGCAACCACAAACAGGCCAATAATCGGTACATAGCTTAATGGGAACAGCATGCAGAGATACAGCAATGGGAGTCCAAAATAATATATATAAATGTCTGGGGCTCAGGAGGAGGTCAATGGAATAAGCGCGAGTCAGATGAAGATGTAACACATAGGCCAAACCAGTATTTAGTACACAATCATATAGCAAACAGGAGTGAAATGGAGCATAATCTGGAATCCACTTCACTGTTCAGTACAGTGGTATAGCAAGCATGCAAAGACATGGGCAAAGCAAAGGAAGAAAAGCAGGTTGTGTCCATACATTTTAGAATAGTCATCGATTTGCCAGAATTCAGAAACACCATCAGATGGTTGCAGGGTCATTTGGGTACAATAACACAGAACAATCACCTAGCTGTGACTGTTACGTGAAGTCTCCCTATAACTGATAAGGGGCGTGGTTCACTCACTGGTGTGTTAGTGCATGTATTGTTTCAGATCCTATGACAGTCATATCGCTGACCTAACCTACTGAACTGAGAGCCACGAGTCCAAAGCAAATGCTTGGGTACCTCATCATAAAAAATTGGTGAATATGAGCTCAAGAACATTTCAAGGGCTGTGACCATCCTGTTTGTGAGTCAAACAGTGTGAGTGTGTGTTGCCGCTCTGAGAGACACCCCAGTGAGGTGCGAGATTGTGCTTGCATGTTTTTTTGAGTGTAGATGTGTATGGGAGGAGGTGAATCAGTAATCAGTGCAAGTGAGTACGATAGAGGAATCGCACTATGGCCCTCATTCCGAGTTGTTCGCTCGTTATTTTTTTTTCGCAACGGAGCAATTAGTCGCTAATGCGCAATGTTCGCAGTGCGTCTGCGCCAAGTAAATTTTCTATTAAGTTTGGTATTTTACTCACGGCTTTATGAAGAAATTTCTTCGTTCTGGCGATCGGAGTGTGATTGACAGGAAGTGGGTGTGTCTGGGCGGAAACTGGCCGTTTTATGGGTGTGTGCGGAAAAAACGCTTGCGTTTCTGGGAAAAACGCGGGAGTGGCTGGAGAAACGGGGGAGTGTCTGGGCGAACGCTGGGTGTGTTTGTGACGTCAAACCTGTCAGAATCCGTTTGGATCTCCCATTGTGAGAACATGTTAGCAGGGACTGATGTTCACAGAATAATAGCAAGTTTATTAAGCACTGTACAACTGTAAACAATAAATATAAACCAGAAGTAACTAGAGAACTCAAAAAGAAAGGGAAAACTGAGGGGACATAGGATACCAGGAGACTGTAAATACACAGGATGCCAGAATTGCACTGTGGTAGCTGGATCACAGGATAGCAACAAGCTGAGGAAATACAGGTTACCTGAGTACTGCGAGAATGCAGGCCAGCTACTCAGTTCCTTAACAATGGGCTGAGAGAATACAGATTACCTGAGTACTGGGAGAATGCAGGCCAACTACTCAGTTCTTTAACCATAGGCTGAGAGAATACAGATTACCTGAGTACTGGGAGAATGCAGACCAGCTTCTCCGTTCTTTAACCATAGGCTGAGAGAATACAGATTACCTGAGTACTGGGAGAATGCAGGCCAGCTACTCAGTTCTTTAACCATAGGCTGAGAGAATACAGATTACCTGAGTACTGGGAGAATGCAGACCAGCTTCTCCGTTCTTTAACCATAGGCTGAGAGAATACAGATTACCTGAGTACTGGGAGAATGCAGGCCAGCTACTCAGTTCTTTAACCATAGGCTGAGAGAATACAGATTACCTGAGTACTGGGAGAATGCAGGCCAACTACTCAGTTCTTTAACCATAGGCTGAGAGAATACGGGTTACCTGAGTACTGGGAGAATGCAGGCCAGCTACTCAGTTCTTCAACCATAGGCTGAGAGAATACAGGTTACCTGAGTACTGGGAGAATGCAGGCCAGCTACTCAGTTCTTTAACCATAGGCTGAGAGAATACGGGTTACCTGAGTACTGGGAGAATGCAGGCCAGCTACTCAGTTCTTTACCATAGGCTGAGAGAATACAGATTACCTGAGTACTGGGAGAATGCAGGCCAGCTACTCAGTTCTTTAACCATGGGCTGAGAGAATACAGATTACATGAGTACTGGGAGAATGCAGGCCAGCTACTCAGTTCTTTAACCATAGGCTGAGAGAATACAGATTACCTGAGTACTGGGAGAATGCAGGCCAGCTACTCAGTTTTTTAACCATAGGCTGAGAGAATACAGATTACCTGAGTACTGGGAGAATGCAGGCCAGCTACTCAGTTCTTTAACAACAAGCTGAAGGAATACAGGTTACCTGAGTACTGGAAGAATGCCGGTCAGCTGCTCAGTAGTCCATTAACAATGAGCTGAGATATTGTAGCCTCAAAGACTTGATGAACTGGCACAGGAGTGCTTGTGAACAGAGGATAAATAGCAGCTTCCCAGGTGCAAACCACAGCTGCACATAACTAGATAATCAATGCTGCCAGGTCACAGAGTGGGAACTGCTAGACAGACCAGGAGGCAGAGAGTGAAACCTAGAGGCAAAAAGGATATATGGCACGGATCATGACAAAACCAGGAACGAAACTGACTGAACTGATCGCAGTGGCAGAGTAAGTCTCGAGCTACTCAGAAACTGCTAAGAAATTTCTAATCGCAATTCTGCTAACCTTGCGTTCGCAATTCTGCTATGCTAAGATTCACTCCCAGTAGGCGGCGGCTTAGCGTGTGCAATGCTGCTAAAAGCAGCTAGCGAGCGAACAACTCGGAATGAGTGCCTATGAGAGACGTGAGGCTAGAGTGACAGTTATACTACATGAGAATGTCAGCTCTTAAGTTAAGTACTGTTCTCCAAAAAAGTCATACGTGATGATTTTTTGCTGGACGTGGAGGCACAGAGGTGCAGAGGGTGTGGCGCCATTAATCATATCATTATACCGATGTCCATTCCCGCTGCTGTGAAAAGCAGCAATTACAGTCAATTGACGCGATTCACTGGAAATCGCTGCATCAAGCCCCCCCAACCACCAGCTACTCCGGGGATTGTGGGGGGCACCCTGAAAATTGTGACTTTCCAAGACAGTTTGAGTGAGCAAGTATATGCCCAAAGTAACTAAGAGAAACGGTATATGATGCAAGTAAATATCTCCCTCATATATTATCATAAAGAGAGAGCGAGCCTGCCTCCCATTTATTTCAAGAGCAGTACCTAACTGTGCGTTCTTCTAAATTACAAATCCCCAAGGAGAGTTCAATTGTGTCGGTTGTGATGCCTGACCTTCCCAACACTGGACGGGGAGAGGTGGCGCTTTCCACCATTTGAACGCCCCCTGCAAGTGCTGGAAGGAGCACCCGCAGTCCAGCTCCTGATATTGAAATTGAAGATGTCACTGTTGAAGTACACCAGGATGAGGATATCGGTGTTGCTGGCGCTGAGGAGGAAATTGACAAGGAGGATTCTGATGGAGAGGTGGTTTGTTTAAGTCAGGCACCCGGGGAGACACCTGTTGTCCATGGGATGAATATGGCCATTGACATGCCTGGTCAAATTACCAAAAAAAATCACCTCTTCGGTGTGGAATTATTTTAACAGAAATGCGGACAACAGGTGTCAAGCCGTGTGTTGCCTTTGTCAAGCTGTAATAAGTAGGGGTAAGGATGTTAACCACCTAAGAACATCCTCCCTTAAACGTCACCTGGAGCGCATTCATCAGAAGTCATTGACAGGTTCAAAAACTTTGGGTGACAGCGGAAGCAGTCCACTGACAACTAAATCCCTTCTTCCTCTTGTACCCAAGCTCCTGCAAACCACACCACCAACTCCCTCAATGTCAATTTCCCCCTTAGACAGGAATGCCAATAGTCCTGCAGGCCATGTCACTGGCAAGTCTGACGAGTCCTCAACTGACTGGGATTCCTCTGATGGATCCTTGAGTGGAACGCCTACTGCTGCTGTTGTTACTGCTGGCGCTGCTGTTGTTGCTGCTGGGAGTCGATCGTCATCCCAGAGGGGAAGTCGGAAGACCACTTGTACTACTTCCAGTAAGCAATTGACTGTCCAACAGTCCTTTGCGAGGAAGATAAAAAATCACAGCAGTCATCCTGTTGCAAAGTGGATAACTCAGGCCTTCGCAGCTGTGTTGGTGTTAGACGTGCGTCCGGTATCCGCCGTTAGTTCACAGGCAATTACAGAATTTCTTGAGGTAGTGTGTCCCCGGTAGCAAATACCATCTAGGTTCCACTTCTCTAGGCAGGCGATACCGAGAATGTACACAGACGTCAGAAAAAGACTCTCCAGTGTCCTAAAAAATGGAGTTGTATCCAGTGTCCACTTAACCACGGACATGTGGACAAGTGGAGCAGGGCAGACTCAGGACTATATGACTGTGACAGCCCACTGGGTAGATGTATTGCCTCCTGCAGCAACAACAACAGCGGCAGCACCAGTAGCAGCATCTCGCAAAAGCCTACTCGTTCCTAGGCAGGCTATGCTTTGTATCACCGCTTTTCATAAGAGGCACACAGCTGACAACCTCTTACGGAAACTGAGGAACATCATCGCAGATTGGCTTACCCCAATTTGACTCTCCTGTGGATTTGTGACATCGGACAACGCCACTAATATTGTGCGTGCATTACAATTGGGCAAACTCCAGCACGTCCCATGTTTTGCACATACAATGAATTTGGTGGTGCAGAATTATTTAAAAAACGACAGGGGCGTGCAAGAGATGCTATCGGTGGCCAGAAGAATTGCGGGCCACTTTCGGCATTCAGCCACCGCGTGCAGAAGACTGGAGCACCAGCAAACACTCCTGAACCTGCCCTGCCATCAGCTGAAGCAAGAGGTGGTAACGAGGTAGAATTCAACCCTCTATATGCTTCAGAGGATGAAGGAGCAGCAAAAGGCCATTCAAGCCTATACATCTGCCTACGATATAGGCAAAGTAGGGGGAATGCACCTGACTCAAGCGCAGTGGAGAATGATTTCAACGTTGTGCAAGGTTCTGCAACTTTGAACTTGCCACACGTGAAGTCAGTTCAGACACTGCCAGCCTGAGTCAGGTCATTCCCCTCATCAGGCTTTTGCAGAAGACGCTGGAGACATTGAAGGAGAAGTTAAAATGGAGCGATTCTGCTAGGCATGTGGGACTTGTGGATGGAGCCCTTCATTCGCTTAACTAAGATTCACGGGTGGTCAATCTGTTGAAATAAGAGCACTACATTTTGGCCACCGTGCTCGATCCTAGGTTTAAAGCCTACGTTGTATCTCTCTTTCCGGCAGACACAAGTCTGCAGATGTTCAAAGACCTGCTGGTGAGACACTTGTCAAGTCAAGCGGAACGTGACCCGACAACAGCTCCTCCTTCATTTTCTCCCGCCACTGGAGCTGCCAGGAAAAGGATCAGATTTCCAAAACCACCCGCTGGCGGTGATGCAGGGCAGTCAGGAGCAAGTGCTGACATCTGGTCCGGACTGAAGAACCTGCCAACGATTACTGACATGTCGTCTACTGTCACTGCATATGATTCTGTCACCATTGAAAAAATGGTGGAGGATTATATGAGTGACAGCATCCAAGTAGGCACGTCAGACAGTCCGTACGTATACTGGCAGGAAAAAGAGGCAATTTGGAGGCCCTTGCACAAACTGGCTTTATTTTACCTAAGTTGCCCCCCCTCCAGTGTGTACTCCGTAAGAGTGTTTAGTGCAGCCGGTCACCTTGTCAGCGATCGGCGTACGAGGTTACTTCCAGAAAATGTGGAGAAGATGATGTTCATCAAAATGAATTATAATCAATTCTTCCGTGGAGACATTCACCAACAATTGCCTCCAGAAAGTACACAGGGACCTGAGATGGTGGATTCCAGTGGGGATGAATTAATACTCTGTGAGGAGGGGGATGTACACAGTGAAAAGGGTGATGAATCGGAGGATGAGGAGGAGGTGGACATCTTGCCTCTGTAGAGCCAGATTGTGCAAGGAGAGATTGATTGCTTCTTTTTTGGTGGGGGCCCAAACCAACCAGTCATTTCAGCCACAGTCGTGTGGCAGACCCTGTCGCTGAAATGATGGGTTTGTTAAAGTGTCCCAAGGGCCCAAGGACAATTCCATCTTGCACCTCTTTTTTTTATTATTTATCTTTGCATCATGTGATGTTTGGGGCTAATTTTTTTAAATGCCATCCTGTCTGACACTGCAGTGCCACTCCTAGATGGGCCAGGTGTTTGTGTCGGCCACTTGGGTCGCTTAGCTTAGTCATCCAGCGACCTTGGTGCAAATTTTAGGACTAAAAATAATATTGTGAGGTGTTCAGAATAGACTGGAAATGAGTGGAAATTGTGGTTATTGAGGTTAATAATACTATGGGATCAAAATGACCCCCAAATTCTATGATTTAAGCTGTTTTTGAGGGATTTTTTGTAAAAAAAAAACACCCGAATCCGACAAAATATTTTCAGGGAGGTTTTACCAAAACGCGTCCGAATCCAAAACACGGCCACGGAACCGAATCCAAAACCAAAACACAAAACCTGAAAAATTTCCGGTGCACATCTCTAGTTATTTTGGACTTGAGGAGCCTGCACACTGCATGTGCCGAGTGTTAAGTGTCAGGTTTGTCCTTTGTTGCTCCTCTCCCTGAAGTCACATCGGGATCATACATACCAGTGGCGTAACTAGAAGTTTTCTTCCCCCAAGCCCAAAAATTCTTTGGCGCCCCCCCCCCCCATCCCCCATACCCCATAATTGGCACTATTAAAGGGACAAACATGCGCGCGCCGAAGTCGCATGCATCGCAAAAATGGGTGTGGCTTCGTTGGAATGGGTGTGGCTTTGCATAAAGGGGCGTGGCATTGCAGGAAAAGACTTCCTTATACCCCAGTTTTGCAACCTGCACGCCCAGACGTTGGCCACCACAGGAAAGAAAAATAATCCTGATTCATGCCCCTTACATTATTTGTCATTTTTCCTCCTTATAGTAATCCCAGTATACATTATGCCACATACTGCAATGGCCCTTAGACATTATTCCACACACAATAATGCACATGACACAATATGCACACACCATAATGCCCCCGACACATTATGCCACACACCGTAATGCCTGTGACACATTATGCCACACACCGTAATGCCTGTGACACATGACGACAGGAATCGCAATGCCCGTTATACATTATGCTACACACTGCAATGCCCCTGATACATTATATCACATACAATGTCTGTGACACATTATGCCACACACCGTAATGCCTGTGACACATTATGCCACACACCGTAATGCCTGTGACACATGACGACAGGAATCGCAATGCCCGTTATACATTATGCTACACACTGCAATGCCCCTGATAGATTATATCACATACAATGCCTGTGACACATTATGACACACACTGCAATGACCCTGAGACATTATACCACATACCACAATGCCCGTGATATAGTATACAACACACAGTAATTCCTGACACATACCGCAATGCCCGTTATACATTATGCCACACTGCAATGACCCTGAGACATTATACCACATACCACAATGCCCGTGATATAGTATACAACACACCGTAATGCCTGACACATTATGACACACACCGCAATGTCCGTGATACATTATGCCACACACTGCAATGACCCTGAGACATTATACCACATATCACAATGCCCGTGATATAGTATACCATACACCGTAATGCCAGTGACACATACCGTAATGCCCGTTATACCCTATGCCACACTGCAATGCCCCTGAGACATTATACCACATACCACAATGCCCGTGAGATAGTATGCCACACACCGTAATGCCTGTGACACATACCGCAATGCCCGTTATACATTATGCCACACTGCAATGCCCCTGAGACATTATACCACATACCACAATGCCCGTGATATAGTATGCCACACACCGTAATGCCTGTGACACATTATGACACACACCGCAATGTCCGTGATACATTATGCCACACACTGTAATGCCCATTACACATTAAGTCCTACAGTAAGGCTTCTAATTACTTTTAAATTACCTGCTCGTTGCCAGGGGTTTCATGCTCTTGGTTCCATGCACGGTGCCAGGGGTTTTTATGCTCAGGGTGTCATGCTCGTTGCCAGGGTTTTCATGCACTGGGTGTCATGCTCGTTGCCAGGGGTTTCATGCACTGGGTGTCATGCTCGTTGCTATGGGGTAGTGCTTGTTGCTAGGGCTGTGCTCCCAGTGCCACATATGTCCCCAGTGCCAGATATTCCCCCACGGTGCCAGGTACTCACATGCCCCCAGTGCCAAATATAGCCCCACCCCCCAGTGCCACATATGCCCCCAGTGCCAGATATTCCCCCACAGTGCCAGGTGCTCACGTGCCCCCAGTGCCAAATATAGCCCCCCCCATGTGCCAGGTACACATACAGTGCCATATATGCCCCCTCAGTACCCCCCCAGTGCCATATATGCCCCCTCAGTGCCATATATGCCCCCTCAGTGCCCCCCCAGTGCCATATATGCCCCCTCAGTGCCCCCCCAGTGCCATATATGCCCCCTCAGTGCCCCCCGTGCCATACATGCCCCCTCAGTGCCCCCCCAGTGCCATATATGCCCCCTCAGTGCCCCCCCCAGTGCCATATATGTCCCCTCAGTGCCCCCCCCCCCCCCCCGCGCGCTCCCCCGCTGCTGTGAAGGAGGGACAAGGAGGGCACAGCGCGCGCCTCTCCCGTGTCCCTCCTGCATCTCCGTCGGCTCTAATAAAGGAAGTGCCGGTTCGTGAGCCAATCAGAGCTCACGAACGGCACTTCCTTTATTAGAGCCGACGGAGATGCAGGAGGGACACGGGAGAGGCGCGCGCTGTGCCCTCCGTGTCCCTCCTTACAGCAGGGAGGGAGAGGAGACAGCAGATTGACATGCTCGTCCGCATGTCAATCTGCTCTAAATCAGTGGCGGCGCCCCCGCAGCCCCTTGCCCCCAAGCCACTGCGAGGGCTGCAGGGGCAGTAGTTACGCCACTGATACATACAGTACCTTAGTCATATCTCCCAACTATTCAGACACTGTCCCGCTGTCCCTCCCGCGGGTCACAGTGTCCCGCGGGCAGGGGGGGCAGTTGGGGTGACTTTGATCACCCGCTGCTCTGCACCGCAAAGCAGCGAGTGATCTCTAAACAGATGCTGTGCGCACGCGCACAGCATCTATTCAGTGCAGGGAGTGAGCCGGGGGCTGCCCAGCTGCTCAGGGAGCACTGGGCACGCCCCCAAAATGACGAAAATGGACCCTCAGCACGTAACCACGCCCACTCAACCTTCGCTACGCCCATCCCATCTGAGGTCATGCCCCTTTTTCGCCGTGCAGAGTGTCCCGACTTACAAAGATTCAAAGTTGGGAGGTATGCCTCAGTTTCTGTCTAGGGGCGGGATGTACTAAAGGGAAAATGCGATAAAACCCCTGACCGCCGCATTTTCACCGCACAGGGTAACGCCATCTTTGGATGGCGATACCATTTAGAAGCCTATGGGTTTCTTATCGCTGGCTGCCACAACCCGCTGCCCCCTGATGCAAACACCTGCCCACTCCCCACCCCTTTTCCCTGGCATACCCTCCTCCAGGAAGCCTGGATCCGGAAGTTAATCTCCTCCTCCGCCTAGCAACACAGCCGGAGGTCCTTCCTGCTGCAGAAGGGGGGAGGAGGAGACGTTGGGGACAGCCTGCTGCTGTTTACCGGCAGGGGAGCAGGTGAAGAGCCCAGGGAGGTGACGGAGACCTCACAGGTATCGCGGGGGGGGCAACGTCACCGCATTGCGATATTGATCGCATATGTTAGTACATATGCGATCAACATCACTGCGATGGGCGGCGATATATGTTAGTACATCCCGCACTAGGTCACTAAGCTAAAATAGTGTAAACGCCTTCAAAATTCACCCAGTAGTTTGGATGGCGTAGTTCATAGTTCATAAATAGTCCCTAGAAGTAGATTTCTCAAAAAAAATGATGTACAAACACAACCCTTTGAGTTTTATTATATTTATAGCTATACATATATAAATGCAGAGTGCCAAAGTGTGTACTATGTAAAATGCTTCATATACTATACATACTGAGTGTTACATGCAGTTCACAGAGCAATTAACAAGAATTAGCAAAATTAAGCTTAAGCAAACATAGATATGAGCGCAGACAAATATTACACACCTGGGACTTCTGTCTTGTAATTGCTTCTTTACAACCCTATAATCCTCCTTTACTGACTAAATTATATATTTTTGGCTTTTAACAAGCACTCTCGGCTCTCGCTCTTCTCCTGGTTCGCTGCAGCTCCTGCTCAGTCAGGGTGAACTCTCTTTCACATCACCTAGCCTCAAACATTGCCCAAAGTCTCCTATTCCTCGTAGATTAGATTGGGTTGACACTAGTTTAGTAACAGGGTAAAAGGACAGGAAACTGCAACACAGTATGTAAAAAAAAAAACAAGTGCGCCACCCAGTGGTAGTTTGGAAGAAAAAAAACCCACAAAAAGTCAAATAAAACTAGAGACGTGTGGTGGGCGCTTTTCGTGTTTTGTGTTTTGGTTCTGGTTCCATGCTCGTGTTTTGGATCTGGATTGGTTTTGCCAAAACCACCCTTTCGTGTTTTGGTTTTGGATCTGGTTGATTTTTGAAAACAACATAAAAACAGCTAAAATCACAGAAATGGGGGTAATTTTGATCCTACTGTTAACCTCAATAACATTAATTTCCACTCATTTCCAGTCTATTCTGAACACCTCACAATATTGTTTTTAGGCCAAAAGGTTGCACCAAGGTGGCTGGATGACTAAGCTAAGCGACACAAGTGGACAAAACAAACACCTGGCCCATCTAGGAGTGGCACTGCAGTTGCAGACAGGATGGTAGATTTAAAAAATAGGCCCCAAACAGCACATGTTGCAAAGAAGAAAAAGAGGTGCAAGTAGGTAGCTGTATGACTAAGCTAAGCGACACAAGTGTGCGGCACAAACATCTGGCCCATCTAGGAGTGGCACTGCAGTTGCAGACAGGATGGCACTTAAAAAAACTAGGCCCCAAACAGCACATCATGCAAAGAAGAAAAAGAGGTGCAATGAGGTAGCTGTATGACTAAGCTAAGCGACACAAGTGTGCGGCACAAACAATATAGGACGTGCTGGAATTTGCCCAGATATAATACACGCACAATATTAGTGGCACAGAAGAGCGTACCCCTAAACCACGCACACACACGGCAAAGCCTGTAAAACTAATTTGGATACTAATAACCCTTTTATTTGGAGCTATTATAATAATATGCAGCACAGGCAAGCATACCCCTATACCACACAGGGCAAACCCTGTAAAAATGATTTGGATAATAATATAAGTAATGAATATAACCCTTTTATTTTATATACAGCACAGAACTCCACCACTGGACTTATGGCAGCACAAGACAGCACCACTAGACTGGACTTATACGGCAGTGCCCCTGGACTTATACAGCAGTACCCCTGGAGTTGTACGGCAGTGTCAGAGAGGATGGCATTTTAAAAAAGCAGCCTCCAAACAGCACATGATGCAAGATAGAATTGTCCTTGGCCCCTCTCACCCACCTTATGTTGTATAAACAGAACATGCACACTTTAACAAACCAATCATTTCAGCGACAGTCTGCCACACGACTGTGGCTGAAATTACTGGTTGGTTTGGTCCCCACCAAAAAAGAAGCAATCTCTCCTTGCACAAACTGGCTCTACAGAGGCAAGATGTCAACCTCATCCTCATCCTCTGATTCCTCACCCCTTTCAGTGTATACATCCTCCTCACAGAGAATTAATTCGTCCCCACTGAAATCCACCATCACAGGTCCCTGTGTACTTTCTGGAGGCAATTGCTGGTAAAGGTCTTCCGGGAGGAATTTATAATTCATTTTGATGAACATCATCTCCATATTTTGTGGAAGTAACCTCCTACGCTGATCGCTGGCAAGGTTACCGGCTGCACTAAACACTCTATTGGAGTACACACTAGAGGGGGGCAACTTAGGTAAAATAAAGCCAGTTTGTGCAAGGGCATCCAAATTGCCTCTTTTTCCTGCCAGTATACATACGGACTGTCTGACATGCCTACTTGGATGCTGTCACTCATATAATCCTCCACCATTCTTTCAATGGTGACAGAATCATATGTAGTGACAGTAGACATGTCAGTAATCGCTGGCAGGTCCTTCCGTCAGGACCAGATGTCAGCACTCTCTCCTGACTGCCCTGCATCACCGCCAGTGGGTGGGCTAGGAAATCTTATCCTTTTCCTGGCAGCCCCAGTTGCAGGAGATAATGAAGGAGGAGTTGTTGACGGGTCACGTTCCGCTTCAGTTGCCAATTTTCTCACCAGCAGGTCTTTGAACCTCTGCAGACTTGTGTCTGCTGGAAAGAGAGATACAACATAGGCTTTAAACCTAGGATCGAGCATGGTGGCCAAAATGTAGTGCTCTGATTTCAATAGATTGACCACCCTTGAATTCTGGCAAAGTGAATGAAGGGCTCCATCCACAAGTCCCACATACTTTGCAGAATTGCTCCGTCTTAACTCCTCCTTCAATTTCTCCAGCTGCTTCTGCAAAAGCCTAATGAGGGGAATGACCTGACTCAAGCTGGCAGTTATTCACATGTGGCAAGTTCGAAGGGTTGGAGAACTTTGCACAAGACGAAAATCATTCTCTACTGCGCTTGAATCAGTTGCATTCCCCCTCCTTTGCCTATATCGTAGGTGGATGTATAGGCTTGAATGGCCTTTTCTGCTCCTCCATCCTCTGAAGCATATAGAGTGTTGAATTCCACCTCGTTACCACCTCTTCCTTCAGGTGATGGCAGGGCAGGTTCAGGAATGTTTGCTGGCGCTCCAGTCTTCGGCACATGGTGGCTGAATGTTGAAAGTGGCCCGCAATTTTTCGGGCCACCGACATCATTTCCTGCACACCCCTGTAATTTTTCAGAAAATTCTGCACCTCCAAATTAATTGTATGTGCAAAACATGGGACATGCTGGAATTTGCCCAAATGTAATGCACGCACAATATTGGTGGCATTGTCCAATATCACAAATTCCCAGGAGAGTCTAATTGGGGTAAGCCATTGTGCGATGATGTCCCTCAGTTTCCGTAAGAGGTTGTCAGCGGTGTGCCTTTTATTGAAAGCGGTGATACATAGCGTAGCCTGCCTAGGAACGAGTTGGCGTTTGCGAGATGCTGCTACTGGTGCCGCTGCTGTTGTTGTTGCTGCGGGAGGCAATACATCTACCCAGTGTGCTGTCACAGTCATAGAGTCCTTAGTCTGTCCTGTTCCACTTGTCCACATGTCCGTGGTTAAGTGGACAGTGGGTACAACTGCATTTTTTAGGACACTGTGGACACTTTTTCTGACGTCTCTGTACATTCTCGGTATCACCTGTCTAGTGAAGTGGGATTTGGTACCGGGGACAAACTACCTCCAACAATTCTCTAAGTCCCGCTGAACTAATGGCGGATACCGGATGCACGTCTAATACCAACATAGCTGTCAAGGACTCAGTTATCCACTTTGCAACAGGATGACTGCTGTCATATTTCATCTTCCTCACAAAGGACTGTTGGACAGTAGTATAAATGGTCTTCCAACTTCCCCTCTGGGATAACGATCGACTCCCAGCAGCAACAACAGCAGCGGCAGCAACAGCAGCAGTAGGCGTACCACTCAAGGATCCTCCAGAGGAATCCCGGTTAGGAGAGGACTCCTCAGTCTTGCCAGTGACATGGCCTGCAGGACTACTAACGTTTGTGACTGTGGAGGAAGTTGACATTGAGGGAGTTGGTGGTATGGCTTGCAGGAGCTTGGGTACAAGAGGAAGAAGGGATTTAGGTGTCTGTGGACTGCTTACGCTCTTACCCAAAGATTCACAACTTGACACTGACTTCTGATGAATGCCCAGCAGGTGACATATAAGGGAGGATGTTCCTAGGTGGTTAACGTCCTTACCCCTACTTATTACAGATTGACAGAGGCAACAGATGGCTTGACACCTGTGTCTGGATTTGTGGAGAAATAATTCCACACCGAAGAGGTGGCTTTTTTTGGTATTTTGCCCAGGCATCACAATGGGCTTCTTCATCCCACGGACAACAGGTGTCACCCCCGGTGCCTGATTTAAACAAACCACATCACCATCAGAATCCTCCTTGTCAACTTGCTCCTCAGCGCCAGCAACACCCATATCCTCATCCTGGTGTACTTCAACAGTGACATCTTCAATTTGAATATCAGAAACTGGACTGCGGGTGCTCCTTGCAGCACTTGCAGAGGGCGTGCAAATGATGGAAGGAGCCACCTCTTCCTGTCCAGTGTTGGGAAGGTCAGGCATCGCAACCGCCGACACACTTGGACTCTACTTGTGAATTTGTTATACCATCTTAGAAGGCACAGTTCTTTGCTGTTCTTTTGCCAGCTTAACTACTTTAATTTTTCTAGCGGGAGTATGAGGGCTTCCATTGTCATGTGAAGCTGAACCACTAGTCATGAACATAGGCCAGGGCCTTAGCCGTTCCTTGTCACTCCGTGTCGTAAATGGCATATTGGCAAGTTTACGTTTCTCCTCAGACCATTTCAATTTATTTTTTGGGGTTATTTTACTGAACTTTTGCTTTTTGGATTTTACATGCTCTCTACTATGACATTGTGCATCGGCCTTGGCAGATGACGTTGATGGCATTTCATCGTCTATGTCATGACTAGTGGCAGCAGCTTCAGCACCTGGAGGAAGTGGTTCTTGATCTTTCCCTATTTTATCCTCCAAATTTTTGTTCTCCATTATTTTTCTGGAGTTTTATAACAATATGCAGCACAGGAGAGTGTACCTCTACACCACACAGGGCAAACCCTGTGAAAATTATTTGGATTAAATATTAACAATCCCTTTCTGTGGAGTAAATAATATACAGCACAGGACAGCACCACTTAGGGTGGCCAATCCCGGGATCGGCGGGATCCCGGGATTTGAGGCCAAAAATGCATCCCGGGATTGGAGCCCTCAATCCCGGGATTCACGTGTGCATGCGCACTATTGATTCTTGACCGGGCAGCGCCGCTGAGCACTAGCGCTCGGCTGAGCCTCAGACGCTGCCCGGCCCCGGCTGCTCTGCTGTGTGCGGCGTGACGTCAGCGATGTCACGCTGCACAGCCCCTTACCAGCTATGGCTGCTCCTTCTGCCACATCCGCCCTCCATTGCGCCTGCCTGCTAGCCAGCCATCCCTCCTGCCCGCCATAATTTTAAAGTAACGAGGACTCTAAAGCAGGTGGACTGTGAGTGATATTCACGCTACGCTGCTCTGCTGCCTGCCTCTGGACCCCTCTACTCCATAGTGAGTATTATATAGATCTCTATATATAGAATTAATTAATGCTGCAGCACTCTGAGTCTTTTAAACATCAAAGGTGTATTGGAAAAATCACATCATGATTTTTTCAGTACACTTTTGATGTTTAAACGACTCAGAGTGCCACAGCATTCATTTATCCCATTGCTTCCATCACTGAGGGCACTGGGGCTCTTTATTCCCTGAAGCAGAGTGCCGGGCTGTATGTACCGTGTATATATATATATATATATATATAGTACAATCCCGGGAATCCCAGGATTGAGCATTTTTCAATCCTGATCCCCGGGATTGGAAAAACGGCCCGGGATTGGCCCTCTAGCACCACTGAATTTATATGGCAGCACCACTTAACTGGATTTATACGGCAGTACCACTGGAATTATACGGTAGTACCACTGGACATATACTGCAGTATCACTGGACTGGATTTATACGCCAGTACCGCTGGAATTATACGCCAGTACCACTGAAATTATACGCCAGTACCGCTGGAATTATAATCCAGTACCACTGGAACTATACGGCAGTACCACTGGAATTATATGGCAGTACCACTGGACATATACGTCAGTATCACTGGACTGGGTTTATGCCCCAGTACTACTGGAATTATATGCCAGTACCACTGGAATTATAAGGCAGTATCACTGGATTTATACGGCAGTATCACTGGAATTATACGGCAGTACCACTGGACTTATACGGCAGTACCAGAGGACATACTGTATACGACAGTATCACTGGATTGGATTTATACGCTAATACCGCTGGAATTATATGACAGTACCACTGAAATTATATGGCAGTATCACTGGAATTATACGCCAGTACCACTGGTATTATATGCCAGCACCACTGAACATATATGGCAGTATCACTGGACTTGAATTATACGCCAGTACCGCTGGAATTATACGCCAGTACCACTGGAAATATACGGCAGGATCACTGGAATTATACGGCAGTACCAATGGATTTATGCGGCAGTACCACTGGACATATATGGCAGTATCACTGGACTGGATTTATATGCCAGTACCGCTGTAATTTTATGCCAGTACCACTGGAATTATATGGCAGTATCACTGGAATTATACAGCAGTACCACTGGAATTATACGGCATTACCACTGTAGATATACGGCAGTATCACTGGACTGGATTTATACGTCAGTACCGCTGGAATTATACGCTAGTACAACTGGAATTATACGGCAGTATCACTGGATTTACACGGCAGTACCGCTGGACATATACGGCAGTATCACTTGACATATACGGCAGTGTCACTGGACTGGATTTATACCCCAGTACCGCTGGAATTATATGCCAGTACTACTGGAATTATACGGCAGTATCACTGCATTTATACGGCAGTACCGCTGGACATATAAAGCAGTATCACTGGACATATATGGCAGTATCACTGGACATATAAAGCAGTATCACTGGACATATATACGGCAGTACCACTGGACATATACAGCAGCACAGGGACACCACCACTGGACTGATGCACAACAACACAGCACCACTGCAATGTACTGGACTTATACAGCAGCACTGGACATATGGCAGCAGAGGAACCAACACTGTGACTGGACTGATGCAGCACAAGACACTACCACTGTACTGATGCAGCACAACACAGCACCACTGCAATGGACTGGACTTATACGGGCAGCAGTGGACATATGGCAGCAGAGCACACAACCACTGTGAGTGGACTGATGCAGCACAAGACACTACCACTGAACTGATGCAGGACACTGAGGACGGAGAAACATCCTCTCTCTACACTCTCCAATGCCGGAGTGAAAATGGCGGCGACGCGTGGCTCCTTATATGGAATCCGAACCCCGCGAGAATCCAACAGCGGGATGATGACGTTTTGCCTCGTTCAGGTTTCCGAGGGATCCGGGCTCGGGTAGTGAAGTTCTGGGGGGGTTCGATTCTCAGGGAACCGAACCCGCTCATCTCTAAATAAAGAATAAGGAACTGGTCATTTTCAGAACTATCTGGAGAGAACAGTAAGTAGCAGGGACGTGCAGTCAGGGGAGGCAGGGGAGGCAGAGCCTCCCCTGTCAATACTCTCTGTCAGTACTCCAGAGTTTTAACTATAAAAATGATTAGAATAATACAAAGAAGATATCTATAACTTAGAAACATCTTCTTTGTACTAAAGTAATCATTTGTATAGTTAAAACTCCAGTTTTGCAGATCTCTCTGGAACTGCAGGGAGAAACGAGAGGTGAGGCAGCAACAGCTATGCCTCACATCTCATGGCTGGGGACTGCTGCAGCGATGCGTGTAGAGCGAGGCGGGGCTACACAGAGACCAATCCCACCACTTAAAAAAGAGCCAAGTGAGGCATGCCTCACAGTGGCTACAGCTATGATTGGGGACCTCGGATGTGTCATGTGACCATCCAGGAAGCAACCGGAGCTCCGTTAGCAGCGCAACGGCCGAGGCTGCCTATTTTAAGCATTCCGGACCCGCTGTGAGAAAACCTGGAGGCACATGTGAGCCGAGCGCATACCTTCACCTGCACAAGTGATGAAGGCATCTCCCACTCCGCCACCGGGCCCCGCATACCGGGAGAACTCAGAGATTGCAGCACCTAGCAGATGATGCCTGACCACATTCCGGGGGAGCGGTGCGCAGACCCGAGTCTCCTGTCCACTGCCCGCCGCTGAGCTCAGTCTCTCCTTTCCCACATCAGCAGTCCAGCGGCGAGTGACAAGAGAGAGCACTGCCAGAGAAAGATGGGGGCAGGTACCCGGCTGAAGTGAGGCAATGCATTGTCTCAGACCTGTCTCTCATTATATAGATATGTGCATACTTATCATTCTGTGACTGTGTTATTTTTATATGAGTACAGTGCCTTTTTTTCTCCTTTATCTATATTTATATAAAGGTAAGCTGAGGGGGGTGATGGTGGGGGGGGGAGGGGTTAGGTTACCTTTGCAGGGGGAGTGTTAGGTTACATTGCAGGGAGGGAGAGATAGGGTTAGGCACCCTTGGGAAGGTTAGGGTTAGGCTGCGGGGAGGGTTACGGTTAGGCTGCAGGGGAGGGAGGGATAGGGTTAGGCTGCGGGGGAGGGAGGGTTAGGTTTAGGCTGCAGGGGAGGGTGGGTTAGGCTGCAGGGTAGGGAGGGTTAGGGTTAGGCTGCAGGGGAGGGTGGGTTAGGGTTAGGCTGCGGGGGAGGGAGGGATAGGGTTAGGCTGCGGGGGAGGGAGGGTTAGGCTGCAGGGGAGGGTGGGTTAGGGTTAGGCTGCAGGGGAGGGAAGGTTAGGGTTAGGCCGAGGGGGAGTTATGGTTAGGCTGCGGGGGAGGGAGGGTTAGGTTGTGGGGGAGGGAGAGTTAGGTTTAGGCTGCAGGGGAGGGAAGGTTAGGGTTAGGCCACGAGGGAGGGTGAGGGTTAGACCGCGGGGGAGTTAGGGTTAGGCTGCGGGGGAGGGTTAGGGTTAGGCACCGCCGGAGAGGGTTTGGGATTAGGCTGCAGGGGGGAAGGTTTAGACTGCGGGAAAGGAGGGTTAGGGTTAGGGGGTTTTGGGATCAGGGTTAGCCTTTATAATTAGCCAGTGTCAGTATTTTAAACATTAGGATGACACTGTCTGTATTATGCATCCTGACCGCCGGGATCCCAATATCAACGTATCTATATATCAATCATATATATATATATATATATATATATATTATTTATTTTTTGTGTAATGTGTGTAAATCTGTCTCTGATGCTAGCCAGTGCCTCCCCAGCCATCAACCTCACCGCACGTCACTGGTAAGTAGTGTATGCGCCTGGTAGAGGTGGCTCTAGGCATAGACTGTGCAGGTTACCTCCTAGGGTCCCACACCTCAGGGGGCCCCGCCAGGGATGTATTAAGACAGGTGGGGGCCCGTGTGTTGACTTTGTCTGGGCCCCCTCCTCTCTCTCTTGCCGGCAGTGTAGTCTCTGTGCTACTGTTACCGATGGCGTTGCTAATAGACTGTAGTATTCATGCACAGAGCACCATGAAAATGGTGCGGTGGCCATTTTGCCTGTGATTCCCCCTACTGTGCATGAGCAAAATGCCGGGAAAATGGACGCCTTGACATTTTTCAGGGCTGCCTCAGTGGACACCAAGTTCCAGAAAAGTGAGTAATGAAATAATGGGTGCACACACTGCACCCATAATAGATAAGCCAGTGGGCCCCCACACCTCAGAATATTATCTGGCCTAGGTGATCCAGAGTGCCTACTGTAGTTAGGAGGGAGTCGCGGACCCACTGACTATACAATGCAGCGACTGCAGCCACCTCTGCTTTGATTTTCTAGAAACCTAGTGTAACTAGTAAGTACCCTTTTGTAAACTTTTAATTTCCTTAAGAACAGCCCATGTTATTTATCAAAATAATTATTTTGGACATTACCACAGATTTTGCAAAATATGCCTATTGATATTTAATTGTTGCATTGATATACAGTAGCTAGTTGTTTATATTGTAGTAGTAGTAGTAGTAGTAGTAGCCAGAAAATTAATGCACTTCATTTTTTTCTCCCATACTTTGTTTATGTAACAGCAATTTTTTACGCTTGCCTCTATGTGTGTATATATTTATAAATCGAAAATCTACTGATAGGAACACCATATTACATCATAGCAGTGCACACCCTGTAGCATTGAAAGAAGGCCTGCCATTCTCACAGATGCTGAGAGTGCGCAGGATCACTAGTGATCCAACACAGGTTGAACTAGCATTAAGTGAGATGGTTCAGAAATTCTTATCAAGAGGATACAAACAGGCCAACTTAGAGGCCTCTAAGGCCAGAGTCTTAGCATTAACAAGAGCACAAACATTGCAGATGAGTGGTAAAAAAAGAGCAAGAAAGAACATTACCCCAATGGGTTAATAGGTACAACGAGCACAGTCCTGCGCTTAAAAAGCAGATGAAACAAATATGGCCAATTATCAACACAGACAAGCACTTATCGGGCCTTTACAACACACATTTGCTTCCCGCCTACACAAGAGATAGGAACTTGAAGGACCTATTAGTAAAATTAGACGTAACTGAGTTGAATACAGTATATATATATCAGTTCAACCACACTTCCTAAGTAGAAAAGCAGGATGTTACCGATGTGTGGGTTGTGTAACATGTAGATCACTACTAATAGGTGACACTATTGCTCACCCACACACAGGAAAGAAGTTCAAGATCAGATATCCCCTCACTTGCACGTCTCGTTTTGTGGTGTATGTCCTGTCTTGCCCATGTGGATTATACTACGTGGGCAAGACAGATTGTTTATTCAAGGAGAGAATGGCGAATCATAGATTGGCCATTAGGTCAGCTCTGAATTCAGGCAACAGTGAGCAACCGTTTGCTCGACACTGTGCACTAAGTGGTCACAATGTAGCCTCGATACGAGCAAAAATTATTGACCACATTCCATCTGATCGGAGAGGGGGAAATAGAAGTAAAAAGCTCCTCCAACGGGAATGTTGGTGGATACACCAATTGGATACTATATCCCCACGAGGCTTAAATGAATATGCTGGCCTTAATGCATTTCTGTAACTTTTATCCAGTTATATTATTAAGGGAATCTATAAAAATAAGGTTATCTAGCAAGATGTTAGCATTGGTCAGTTAGGGGTTAATAGACAACCAGGATTCGTTAGATCTGTTTTTAATGTCATTTTAAATGTATTCGTTTTTAGTTTATCACTGTTTAATTATGTGTTTATGTTTTTCACTGTTTGGACAGGTCTCCATGGTGATTACAGCAGCCAATGCCTGCCGCAGTAGCCCGGGGATGTAATTGACCCACGTGGCGGAGTCCCACTGGCCCAAATGACGGGAGCGTCATCAGTGTGGGCGGTGAGGACGAAGCGGCGCGAGGGAGTGGACGTTCGGCGGGAGCGCGGCAGGTAAGTATGGCTAATTACCAGGACATGTAGAGGGTATAAATGTATAATCTGTATGTACATCACTTGTTTCCTGAGGACGGCTCTGTAGCCGAAACATGTTGAAATAAACAAGTTTTTTCACCGCAGCTGATAGTCTCCTGAGTGCCGCCTATCACCCTTGCATATATATATATATATATATATATATATATATATATATAAGCCTGCCATGTCTTTTTATTGCCATAAACACGTTTGTCCTGTTTGCACCATGATTTGAATACAAGCTTTAACAAAGACCTTGGAGTGCCGCCTTTTTTCCTTTGCCGCATACACCTGAGCCACAGGTGGGGAAGGATATGCTACTGTATGATTTCCAGGAGGGCACCCAGGCATTTATTCTGCCACATTGAGTGCCGGATGTGTTCAATAGTATATATATATATATATATATATACATGCCATGATAAACTTTACATGAAATTGCATGTAGCCAGAGGTCATTGACGTGCCTTATAACCACTGCAGGGTAATGTAGCGATGGCCATCCATCATCGATGATTCAAAATCATCAATGGTCTATGGCCATCAATGTTGGCGAGCCAGATGGTTTCCTGCCATCAATTGTAAAGCCCAACCAGATAGTTTGTTCTTTTCACCTCAACATTGTGTCAGGACATAGGGGGTCATTCCGACCTGATCGTAGCTGTGCTAAATTTAGCACAGCTACGATCACTTACACTGACTTGCAGGAGGACGCCCAGCACAGGGCTAGTCCGCCCCGCATGTCAAGCCGCCCCCCACCCCTCCCAAGCGCAAGATTCAAAAGCAACGCACAGCGGCGATGCTTTTGTACTTGTAGAGTATATCCCGGCCAACACAGCTCCTGCGGCTGGCCGGGAGTTACTCATCGCTGCCCTGGGTCGCAGAAGCTGCGTGTGACGCCACGCAGCCATAGCTGCCAGCCCCCACACGGTCCGGCAACGCCTGCATTGGCCGGACCGTGCCCCTAAAACGGCGGCCGAACACCGCTGTGCAACCCCCTCCCACCTAGCGACCGCCTCTGCCTCATTGGCCGTCTGGCATGCGCCGGTGCACTGTGGCAGTTGTTCGCATCGGTGCAATCGGGTCGGAATGACCCCCATAGAGCATAGTTCTGCCCCCTGACACCCACAAAGCCATACTTCTAGTCACTAGTTGGCCTGCAGCCCACTCCATATTAATGAAGGGATGACCATCAGTGGATCAAACCATCGCTGGTTCCCCAGCAGATAGTTCCATACCATCGATGTTAGCCACCAATGGCAACCACTGATGAATAGCCCACCGATGACCATCCCTAGGGTAATGGAACTGATGATCCCATCTGAATGTATGTATCTCTGATTACTTTCTTCTCCAATTATGTAACAGCTACATAATGAGGTAAGGTGCAATCAGGGAGATTGCTAGACTCTTCAGGGAGTCAGGGAGATTGCTTCTATTTCAGGGAGTCTCCCTAATATTCAGGGAGAGTTGTCAAACATAGGCTGGACACTTTTACCTCTTTCTTGATACACAGTCTTCTTTTATTACTGTTTGTTCGCATTAGCCCAGTATATGCTAGGCTGTCTGTCCCTACATTAGTGTTTTAACAAATCCAATATAAAATACTTCTACTAACATACAAGGCCATCAACATGACTACACCATCATACATTTGTGCACAAATCGCACATACCTCCTGATTCAACCACTCTGCTGTGCTCAGGACCTTCATCTCTCATCCAAGCTCATACATGGTACATACTACCATTATATGTGAATTTTCTGGCACTGCAACAATTTTTAACATAACTAAAAGGAATCCTTTTTTCTTAGATTTTCCTAATTAGATTTTATTACCTCAGAATGTCTTTTAGACATTAGATAGGGGGCGGAATGTACCATGATGCGGTACATCCCGCCACTTACCACAGCTAAAGCTTGCGTTACCCACCACAACGAAGCCCTGGGATGCAAGGCTTAGTACATATGGAAAATGTGGGTAAAATCTGAAAATGGGCGTTTTTTTTAGGGTTCTGGCTGCATTTTCACTTTAGTACATCCCACCAAGGGGGAGGAGGTAGATCTCTGGAGCAGAAAAAAAAGAGGAAAACGGAGGATAGAGGAAAACAGAAGGCAAGAGAGCAGGCTACACAAAATATGACTGGTGCTTTGGAAAAATTTTGAAAAGTGACATGGTGCAACGTGCTGGACACAGCAGTAGTGTATGTGCTCTTAAAGAATGTTCTGCAGTTGATTATGAATGTGAACCAGGGGTGCAGAGATGTGGGGTACACTGCCCAGGCCTGATGGAGGGGCCCGGTGGGGGGACTGGTCCGACTGCCACTCATCCCAGACCCCCCTACTCCCCAGTAGCGGCTCTTGCCACGGGCAAGCAGGATTTTTGCCCAGGGCGCCACTACCCCGAGGGCGCCGCCGCCGCCGTGGCAAGAGGCACTACTTCTGACCCCTTCTCCCCGGCTACAACAGGCGCCGTGGGCTGTGTGGGTGCCCGCTGCAGCCGGCATTGCTGACTGACGCTAGAGGTCATAATTGACCCCTAGTGTCAGTGCAGCGCTGCTATGGGAGGAGCTGGCAGCCGGAGACAGCAGCAGCGGTCCGGAAGCAGGAGCGGGGCTGGTAAGTATTGTTTTTTTGTTTTTTGTTTTTTTGTTTGCAAGCGGCGCTACTACAGGGGGCACAACTACTAGGGGCACAACTACAGGGGGCACATACTGGGGGCACTACTACAGAGGGCACTGCTACTGGGGGCAAATCAACTGGGGGTACAGCTACTGGGGGCACTACTACTGGGGGGCACTACTACAGGGGGCACAGCTACTGGGGGCACAGCTACAGGGGGCACAGCTACAGGGGGCACAGCTACTGGGGGGCACAAGTACAGGGGGATAACTGTGTGCCCCTTCCCTATAAAGAAGCCACGCCCCTATTTTTGACCCCTGTTTTGACCTTTGGTGTGCACCAACTCTATTTTACCGTGGAGGGGGAGTGCCACAGGAAACTTTCGCCCTTGGCGCCACAAGGTCTAGATACAGCCCTGCTCCTCGCCCTTACCTATCAGCGGTTTATGCCTGTCTCCCCAGCTCAGCACACACTGCTGTGTACTAGGCTGCGGTGGGTGCAGGGAGGCTGCTGCCACTGCCGCAAGGGAAAAAAATTTTGCAAACAGCCTCCTTACATTAGGCCTTAAATCCCTCAAATGCCCAGACCTATCCACGCTCTCTACGGACCTGATGTGAACTAGTTGTGACAGAATCAGAACCACCAGCTCCTGTGCCACACAGACAGTGAGCCAGAATCCACATTATGAAGTTTCTCCTGAAGAAGTAACAGTGAAGTATAGATACATTGGGAGTCATTCTGAGTTGATCGCTCGCTAGCAGTTTGTAGCAGCCGTGCAAACGCTATGCCGCCGCCCTCTGGGAGTGTATTTTAGCTTAGCAGAAGTGCGAACGAAAAGGATCGCAGAGCGGCGACAAAAAAAAAATGGTGCAGTTTGAGAGTAGCTCCAGACCTACTCAGCGCTAGCGATCACTTCAGACTATTCAGTTCCGGATTTGACGTCACAAACAAGCCCTGCATTCGGCCAGCCACGCCTGCGTTTTTCCTGGCACGCCTGCGTTTTTTGGAACACTCCATGAAAACGGTCAGTTGACACCCAGAAACGCCCCTTTCCTGTCAATCACTCTGCGGCTGCCATTGCGACTGAAAAGCGTCGCTAGACCTTGTGTAAAAATACATTGCCCGTTGTGAAAGTACGTCGCGCTTGCGCACTGCGCTGCATACGCATGCGTAGAAGTGCCGCTTTTTCACTTAATCGCTGCGCTGCGAACATTTTTCACTAGCGATCAACTCGGAATGAACCCCCATTGATTTGAATGATCCTGCAGTTTGGTCAGTGCCTGTGACTGATGCTACATTTGCAGTATTGTACAGAAAAGCCCACTTTGTGTAATGAAGGATTTATAATTTCCAAAAGACATCCAGAACCATCACTTCAGTTCATATTATTACACAAGAATTCTAAAGGGGGGGTACACACGGGAGAGTTCTCCCGAAGATGTGTGCTGAGCGATCTATCACAGACCACTCAGCACACATCTCCCCCCCCCCCCCTGCTCTGCACAGCGCGATGTGTGCTGAGTGAGGGGGGGGGGGTGATGGGGGGACCGCTCATTTCACCCAGCGGTGAAATGAGCGATCTACTAGATTTGGCATGCATGAATGCCAAATCTAGAGCCGGTGATAGCGGCGTACTGGGCCATGCATCGCTGTCGTCGACACCCCTACACACGGAGCAATGAGTTCTTAATTTCTAAGCTATCTAGTCAGATTGCTTAGAAATTAAGTGAACAGTGCTCGGTGTGTAGCCCATACTTGCCTACTTTTTGGCAGCTCTCTCCGGGAGAGAGCTGCCAGGACGGCTCAATGGAGGGGCTGGGCAGGAAAATGACGAGAGGAGTGGGCGGGGAGGAGGCGGAGCGGGGCAGGGTGGAGGAGGGACAGAGGTGGAACAAGGGCGGGGTTACACCATTGAGCCACGCCCCCCGCTCGGTAATGCCGCTATAACCGGCATTTTATAGCAGGGGGAGTGACTATGATGACGCGATTCAACAAGAATCGCGTCATCTACTGTCCGGACCGCCCACTTTACTCTCAAAGTGGGCGGCCGGGCAGGGGGTAAGTTAAAAACCGGGAGACTTGTCTGTTCTTCCGTGCGGCCGGGAGGGTCACCCGATTTTCGGGAGCCTCCCGGCCATTCCGGGAGAGTAGGCAAGTATGGCGTAGCCCCTTTAAGCGATCAGGAAAAACCTGATAGTCGTTGGCTTATCTATTCTCTGGAATGTGTTGTGTCTTTTGTTTGTAAACTGTTTTCATCAGAAAAGGCAAGTAATGCTAATCAAGGGATCTCTAACTAGAAGATTCTCAGCCAGATGTTGTGGTGACATGAAAACAGTAACAGTAGAGATCTATGGAACATTGTGTGCACTACTGCACAAACTCCATGTTTCTACTCCTCCAGGGAAGCTTCATTCACTGTACTAAGGGGTTGGGCTCTGGTGACTGGTGTTTGGGATCCTGCCGGTCACCATACCGACGCCGGGATTCTGATCTACAGATTGCCGGCCGGGGGAAGGAGGGGGGGCGAGTGCAGCGAAGCCCCTTGCGGGCTCGGTGGCTTGCTGTGCTCGCCACAGGTTTTATTCCCACGAGTGGGAATAGTCCCTGTTAGTCAGCATGCCAACTGTCGGGCTCTGAATCGGCCAGGATCCCGGCGTTGTACTAAGGGCCTAATTCAGACCTAATTGCAGCAGCAAAATCTTTCTCTCATGGGCAGAACCATGATGCACTGCAGGTGGGGCAGATATAACATGTGCAGAGAGAGTTAGATTTGGGTGGGTTATTTTGTTTCTGTGCAGGGTAAATACTGTCTGATTTATTGTTACAGTGCAACTTAGATTTCAGTTTGAATACACCCCACCAAAATCTAAATCTCTCTATACATGTTACATCTACCCCACCTACAGTGCACATGGTTTTGCCCATTAGAGGAAAATTTAGCTGCTGCGATCAGGTCTGAATTTGGCCCTAAGATGGCCACTGAGACAACTACTGAGCATGTGCAGAGACATCTTGGGACTGTGTGTGAATGCCAAGTAAAAGAACATCTCAGTAGCTCTCAGCACACCATCAACTCTTCCCTGCATTGTCTCTCAGCACACCATAATTTCTCCCTTGCGTTGCCTCTCAGCCATACCATCTCCCCCAGCGTCTCTCAGCCACACCATCATCTCCCTCTGCGGCATCCCATTGACAGGGTTAGGGTGACAGCAGTAGATCACAAGGAGAGGGTGACACCTGGGAGAGGGTGAAAGCAGTGGGGAGATATATAAACAGACAGATAGGAGATAATATAGACTGAATAGTGAAATAAGCATAAGATCCTGGTGTCAGCGTGTGTATGTCGGTGTGTATATAAAGGTGTCAGCTTGTGTATGTCGGTGTGTATGTACAGGTGTCAGCGTGTGTATGTCGTTGTGTATGTACAGGTGTCAGCGTGTGTATCTCGGTGTGTATGTACAGATGTCAGCATGTGTATGTCATTGTGTATGTACAGGTGACAGCGTGTGAATGTACAGGTGTCAGCGTGTGTATGTTGGTGTGTATGTACAGGTGTCAGCGTGTGTATCTCGGTGTGTATGTACAAATGTCAGCATGTGTATGTCATTGTGTATGTACAGATGACAGCGTGTGTATGTCATTGTGTATGTACAGGTGACAGCGTGTGTATGTCGGTGTGTATGTACAGGTGTCAGCGTGTGTATGTCGTTGTGTATGTACAGGTGTCAGCGTGTGTATCTCGGTGTGTATGTACAGATGTCAGCATGTGTATGTCATTGTGTATGTACAGGTGACAGCGTGTGTATGTCATTGTGTATGTACAGGTGACAGCGTGTGTATGTCGGTGTGTATGTACAGGTGTCAGCGTGTGTATCTCGGTGTGTATGTACAGATGTCAGCATGTGTATGTCATTGTGTATGTACAGGTGACAGCGTGTGTATGTCGGTGTGTATATAAAGGTGTCAGCGTGTGTATGTCAGTGTATGTCGGTGTGTATGTACAGGTGTCAGCGTGTGTATCTCGGTGTGTATGTACAGAGTTCAGCATGTGTATGTCATTGTGTATGTACAGGTGACAGCGTGCGTATGTCGGTGTACTTATAGGTGTCAGCATGTGTATGTGGCGCTGTGTTACATCTGTGTGTGATATATGGAAAAGGGTGTATTATACACAATAGCCGCCCCCACAAGTAATTATTATTAGTGATGAGCGGGTTCGGTTTCTCGGAAACCGAACCCCCCCGAACTTCACCCATTTTACACGGGTCCGAGGCATACTCGGATTCTCCCGTATGGCTCGGTTAACCCGAGCGTGCCTGAACGTCATCATCCCGCTGTCGGATTCTCGCGAGATTCGGATTCTATATAAGCAGCCGCGCGTCGCCGCCATTTTCACTCGTGCATTGGAAATGTTAGGGAGAGGACGTGGCTGGCGTCCTCTCCGTTTATTCATTGTTGAGTTGATGCAAATATTTGTGCTTGCTTATATCATTGTGGGGACTGGGGAGCAGCTTTATATTAATATAGGAGGAGTACAGTGCAGAGTTTTACCACCAGTTTTATCCATTCTCTGCCTGAAAAAAACGCTCCTTATCTGTGCTCAGTGTACTGCATATATCTGTGCTCACACTGCTTAATTGTGGGGACTGGGAAGCAGCTGTATTATATAGCAGGAGTACAGTGCAGAGTTTTGCTGACAGTGACCACCACCAGTATACGTTGTCTGCCTGAAAAACACTCCATATCTGTGCTCAGTGTGCTGCTTTATTGTGGGGACTGGGGACCACCAGTATAATATTATATAGGAGGAGTAAAGTGCAGAGTTTTGCTGACCAGTGACCACCAGTATATAATATATAGCATTACGGTACAGTAGGCCACTGCTGTACCTACCTCTGTGTCGTCAAGTATACTATCCATCTAGATTCTATACCTGTGGTGCATTTTAGTTTTGCAGTTTGCTGACACAGTGACCACCAGTATATATAGCAGTACGGTACGGAAGGCCACTGCTGTACCTACCTCTGTGTCGTCAAGTATACTATCCATCTACATTCTATACCTGTGGTGCATTTTAGTTTTGCAGTTTGCTGACACAGTGACCACCAGTATATATAGCAGTACGGTACGGAAGGCCACTGCTGTACCTACCTCTGTGTCGTCAAGTATACTATCCATCTACATTCTATACCTGTGGTGCATTTCAGTTGTGCAGTTTGCTGACACAGTGACCACCAGTATATATAGCAGTACGGTACGGAAGGCCACTGCTGTACCTACCTCTGTGTCGTCAAGTATACTATCCATCTACATTCTATACCTGTGGTGCATTTTAGTTTTGCAGTTTGCTGACACAGTGACCACCAGTATATATAGCAGTATGGTATGGAAGGCCACTGCTGTACCTACTTCTGTGTCGTCAAGTATACTATCCATCTACATTCTATACCTGTGGTGCATTTCAGTTGTGCAGTTTGCTGACACAGTGACCACCAGTATATATAGCAGTACGGTACGGAAGGCCACTGCTGTACCTACCTCTGTGTCGTCAAGTATACTATCCATCCATACCTGTGGTGCATTTCAGTTTTGCACAGTTTGCTGACTACCAGTATATAATATATAGCATTACGGTACAGTAGGCCACTGCTCTACCTACCTCTGTGTCGTCAAGTATACTAGCTTAGTCACACAGCGACCTTGGTGCGTCTCTTTTTTTCTCTGCATCATGTGCTGTTTGGGGACAATTTTTTTGAAGTGCCATCCTGCCTTACACTGCAGTGCCACTCCTAGATGGGCCAGGTGTTTGTGTCGGCCACTTGTGTCGCTTAGCTTAGTCACACAGCAACCTTGGTGCGCCTCTTTTTTTCTTTGCATCATGTGCTGTTTGGGGACTATTTTTTTTAAGTGCCATCCTGACTGACACTGCAGTGCCACTCCTAGATGGGCCAGGTGTTTGTGTCGGCCACTTGTGTCGCTTAGCTTAGTCACACAGCGACCTTGGTGCGCCTCTTTTTTTCTTTGCATCATGTGCTGTTTGGGGACTATTTTTTTGAAGTGCCATCCTGCCTGACAATGCAGTGCCACTCCTAGATGGGCCAGGTGTTTGTGTCGGCCACTTGTGTCGCTTAGCTTAGCCATCCAGCGACCTCGGTGCAAATTTTAGGACTAAAAATAATATTGTGAGGTGTTCAGAATAGACTGGAAATGAGTGGAAATTATGGTTATTGAAGTTAATAATACTATGGGATCAAAATGACCCCCAAATTCTATGATTTAAGCTGTTTTTTAGGGTTTTTTGAAAAAAACACCCGAATCCGACAAAAAATTTTCGGTGAGGTTTTGCCAAAACGCGTCCGAATCCAAAACACGGCCGCGGAACCGAATCCAAAACCAAAACACAAAACCCGAAAAATGTCCGGTGCACATCACTAATTATTATAGACATTACATACATACATACATACATACATACATACATCACGCAGTACATGATATATATGACACACAGTACATGATACATACATGACATAAACATACATGATACATACATCATAAAGTATATGACAAACACAGTACATGAAACATACATGATGCATACACATGAGACAGACCTGGGCTGGTGATGAGGCAGCTGGATCCCAGGCAATGCATCAGGGCCGCTCCAGTGTCCAGACGTAGGTGAGGAAGGCAGTGACCATCCCCAGCTTGGCTATTCTCATCTAGGCCTCCAAGAAGATGGTCTCGTTCCCCAGCAGCAGGGCCACAGTGTTCCCGGGGCGGAGGCCGGCCAGTGAGAGCGACACCGCAGCCCAGGAGCTCAGTCAGCACATCCAGCAGCCGGTGATTAAGCTTGGGTGGTTGCGGAGCTGCAGCTAGAAGACAGCTGGGAAGGAGAGTGCCCCCTGTCCTTCCAGCGCCGCACACTCTGGTAAGGCCGGCATCCTGAACCGCAGCAGATATAATGAAACCCCCTGCAGCAGGGACACGCTGCGGTTAGCTGCCCATCCAGCACCACACACACACTCAGGTTAGCTGGGAGGAGCACACCATGAACTGGAGAGAATGCGGTCATAATAAAACAGACTTTAGATACACCGCCCTAGTGCACCCCCCTCTTCCGGGTCTGACATGGTGCCCAGGGCACAAGCCCTGCTCGCCCTATCCTTGCTACGCCACTGCTAATAAAAGCTACCAAGTCACCTGCAGCACTCACTTTCTGCTCTCACATGGCACAGGCAGGTTAAGGAGTTGTCTGGGTGCAGGCAGTGATTTCATGTGGGCTGCACCAGCTGACTGACAGGGCAAGAAACAGAACAGAGGAACCAGCTGCCGGAATCTGTTTGGGGACTTTGTCGCTTTACTGCAACTTGTGATTCAAATTGAGGTGTGATTAGCTTTGTGTTGGCATGCGTCTTCAGAGGCATTCTACTGCGAATTATAGCGCATTCAAATGAGACTTATGAAGCGACTTCCCATGTAATAGCCGAAAAATTTACACAAATCGCAAACGCCACAAAGCAACAACATACACCATTGAAAGACAAAGACGCAAATGAAAATACTTGTTAGTAAATGTGAGATTGAGGGCAATTTCTATTCTCCCCAAAAATTGATTCATAGTAAATTTCCCCCCCTGAAATCTATTGCTTGGTGAGGCAGCTTTCTCTTATACTCAGGCCCTCATTCAGCATCAGTAACAAATGCAGACCATCGCGCAATGAGCAATTTTTGGCAAACTGCGCACTGTGGATGCAATCGCAAAGTGATTGACAGGAAGTGACCGTTTGGGGGTGTTAACATGGCGTTGGTGGGGAGTGATTGGGAAAAATCAGGCATGGCATGTCCATTTCAAGTACTGCATTCGACATCAGCTGCGATTGCTTGCGTTCAAAAACATGGTGTCTACTGTCACGTCCAGTCTGCATAGCCATAGGCCTACCCTGACAGTTGACGTTTCCCGATATTGCATATGGTCTGCATATGCACAAGCAAAATTGCGATCGCCCTGGTGGGGCGTCTTTTTTACATTTCTAGACGGCGGCTTCACTTGCAAATATTAGCAGCTGCTTTGCAGAGAAAATTGCAATTTCAGTCTCATTTGCAACTGATGGTGAACGAGGGCTTCAAGCAGAACTATTAACTAGTTCATCCAGAGTCTTTACACATTATGTGATGCATCATCTATTAGGTGGTCAATACTTTATAAACTCGTCCAGATTACACTCAAATCTCTTTCTGAAACTCGCTGGGAAGGCCGTGTGGAAAGTGGAATATCTGTGAGATATCAATTACAGATGTTTATAAGGTAGATCCAAAAATACAAAGCTACTCTGAATCCTTAGATAGGGAGATATCATCATAGGAATTGTAACTTTCTCTTAGTATACTGTATGACATACAGATTGGTCTACATTTATCTTGACCTTTAATAGGATTAACGGAGACTGGGCAGTCGGACTTAATCCCCTGCTGTAATGACTTGGGGGGTCATTCCGAGATGATCGTAGCTGTGCTAAATTTAGCACAGCTACGATCATTCACACTGACATGCGGGGGGATGCCCAGCACAGGGCTATCCCACCCCGCATGTCAGTGTCGGCCCCCCGCAGAAGTGCAAAGGCATCGCACAGCGGAGATGCCTTTGCACTTCAAGAGTAGCTCCCGACCAGCGCAGCTTTAGCGTGCTGGCCGGGAGCTACTCATCGCTCCCCGGCCCGCAGCGGCTGAGTGTGACATTACGCAGCCACTGCGGGCCGCCCCCTGTTCGGTTCGGCCACTCCTGCGTTGGCCGGATCGCGCCCACGAAACGGCGGACAAACGCCGCTGTTCCGCCCCCACCCAGCGACCTCCTCTGCCTGTCAATCAGGCAGAGGCGATCATAGCGGCCCGTCGGCCGAAGTGCCGGCGCACTGCGGCGCATGCGCAGTTCTGACCCGATTGCACCGCTGCGATAAACTGCAGCGTGCGATCGGGTCAGAATGACACCCTTAATCCCCTGCTGTATTGTTCTCTTTATTGTATTGCAGCTGAGAACAATAGATGAAGGGTTTATGTTAATAAACTATGTTGTGCCTAGGCGCAGCAAACTAGTCAAGATAACCGTAGACCCATCTGTACTGGTAAAAGTTAACACCATTAGTAAGTTGTGGCAAAAAGGTGTTTGGACCAATCTGTAAACTACTGGGACACAGTTATGTCATACTTATCTACACTCCCGGAGCGGGCGGGAGGTTCCTGAAAATTGGGCGGCGCCCGGGGAAGTGTGCAAGCCTCCCGGATTCCCCCGAAATCCCACCACCCAGTTACTGTGTAAAGTGGGCGGGCCAGGTGGCTGATGATGCGTTTAGTGCTGAATCGCGTCATCTTAGCCACGCCCCCTGTACAATGCAGGTAATCTCGGTATTGCATAACTGGGTAGGAGGGGTGTGGCTACGATGATGCAATCATGAACCCACGCCCCCCATGGCCTGTTCCTGACACTACACACCTCCCGGAGGGGGCAGCCAGGATGTTGGCAACTATGATTTATGTCATAGATAAATGGTTATCTCACTACAGGATTTGAATCGCCAATCATTTCAGCAAATGAAACCGCAGAAGTAACGGAAATCGCTCAGGAATTTAAAAGACATCAGTGCACAAAGAAGAAACGGATATATAGGGCCTAATTCAGACCTAGTCGCAACAGCAAAAATGTTCTCTAATGGGCAAAACCATGGGCCTAATTCAGACCTGATCGGGTCGGAACTGCACATGCGCGGCGTGCTCATTGCGTACGCGCGGCGCTGCCATCGCTGGGCAACGAGGCCGGGAATGAGGAAAGCGATCGCAGCAGCGACCGCAAGAAGATTGACAGGAGGAAGGCATGTCAGGGCGTCAACTGACCGTTTTCCGGGAGTGGTCCAGTGAACGCAGGCGTTTTGAGGGCGGATGTCTGATGTCAAATCCGGGACCTGCAATGCTGGATCCGTCGCATATGGTAAGTAGGTATAGGGCTGGTAAGGTTTTGCTAGAAAGTTTTTTAGCATAGCAGGGCTGCACAAGCTATGCTAAAAATACACTCCCACATAGGCGGCCTCAGGTTGATCGTACGAGCAGCAAAAAGTTGCTATGTGCGATCAACTCAGAATGACTCCCCATGTGCACTGCAGGGGGGGGGGGGGGGGGGGGGCAGGTATAACGTGCAGAGAGAGTTAGATTTGGGTGGGGTGTGTTCAAACTGAATCTAAATTGCAGTGTAGAAATAAAGCAGCCAGTATATTACCCTGCACAGAAACAAAATAACCCACCCAAATCTAACGCTCTCTGCACATGTTATATCTGCCCCCCCTGCAGTGCACATGGTTTTGCCCATTAGAGAACAATTTTGCTGCTGTGATCAGGTCATACATGCCTACCCTCCCGGAATGGCCGGGAGGCTCCCAAAAATCGTGTGGCCCTGCCGGCCCCCCGGAAGGTGGGCAAGCCTTCTGCTTTCCTTGCAGCCCCTCCACGACCCTCCTCGGCCGCCCGTAGATTCGCGCTGAATCACGTCATTGTAGCTCCGCCCCCGCTATACAGCGCCTCTTTTCTCAGCACTGCATAGCGGGGGGCGGAGCCATGATGATGCAATCCTGATGCCATGCCCCCTGACTGTCCACTTCCCGGTCGGCCACACCCCCGGACCGCCCATCCTGCTGCTGGACACGCCCCCATGCACCTAGAACGCTGGAGGGGCAGGGGGCAGCAAAGTAGGTACTGTAAATGTGGATCAGATCTGAATTAGGCCCATAGTTATGAACAGGAAGATGTGTCATTTCCTGATCCCAAGGAATCATTAAAAAAAAAAAATGACATTCTTGTGGAAATAGACCAGTCAGCAGCTCTTTAAACTAAAGTTGAAAGCATTTAAAAACTATGCAGAAAATGTTGGTTTTCTGTACAGCATATAGAAATAGCAGAAAATGAGTCTCATGACACTGATGCAGGGCCGGATTAAGCCTTAGGGGGTCCCAGGGCACTTAAAACAGGGGGGCCCGGGGCAAATGGCAGGGGCCGGAGGGGGAGGGGGGGGGGGATTGGATTGTGCATACCTCCCAACATGACCCATTCCAGGAGGTACAAAATGCTATGCTAGTGGATTTCCCTCTTAATATATGAATGGTGTCACTTGTGTTGAGCTATTTAACTGATAATAAAGGTATTTCAACACAGGTGACTGCAATCATAAATTAGAGGGAAGCCCAGGTACAGATAATTTTGTCCCTCCTGGAATGGGAGATGTTGGGAGGAAAGACTGCGTAGGGAACATAATGTGACCATAGCAGCATAAACGCACACCCTCTGGCCTTCCGCAGCGCCCCTCTATGCATCACCTTGGCTTGGAAGGGGTTAATGTTTTGTGGTGGGAGGAACGTAGAGAGAGGGTCCGAGGGGCTGATTGGCTGGATCATGTATAGGGGCTGGCCTGTCATGCATATATGCTGCTGACCGGGTACTTCCTGCCTCTCTTCCAGCTCTTCTCATGACTGCAAGTACACTCATTTATTACAGCATATATCCTTATTCTCTCTCTTACTTCCTAAAATCTCCCTTTACACTTCTTTCACTCCCTCTCCTCTGTTCTTTTCCTTTCTATATTCCCACTTCTCCTTGCTTTCTTTACCCTTCTATTCTTCCCTTGTGCGCCCTGTGCCTCCCCTATGGCCGCCAGAATTCAACCCAGTCACACCGCTGGCCTCCCCGCCCGGCTCCTGGACGCCTCTGAGGTCCAGCCAGCCCGGGGAGTGCCTGCTGCAGCTGCCGGAGAGGTTCGGGGCGCGCGCGGCCGGGCTCGGCCGCCCGCCCGTGCTCCCCCGCGAGTGCGCTCTCCGTCCCCGCTGCTAGCCGCGGCAGGGGACGGAGCACAGGGGATAGAGGGCGCACACGGCGGCTTGCCAGGGACGGGGCTCTGCCGTCCCTGAGCCCGTCGCTAGTCGCTACCCGCGGCCGCTCCGATCACGTGGGGCCGGGACGGAGCTCCCGGCCCGCGGATCGGCGGCTTGCTGCCACCAGGGGGGGCATCACCCACCTCCAGCATGGCGGCAACGATCCCTCCACTACTGGGGCTACTGGGCGGGCGGGGGGTCGCGCGGCTGCCAGACACGTGCAGTCTTGGCAGCGCGCGCGTGCTGCTTCTCATCCTGCCAGCTGGGGGGCCCAGATGAGGCCTGACCCATCTGGCCGGCTCTTCCCATCGGCCGGTCAGGTCCAGCCTGCGCCCTCCCCTGACAGAGCGGGGCGTCGCCCCCGCTCTGCTGTTGCACATCCCCCGTTGCCAGTTGCGGATAGGGCAGGGCCGGTTAGAAGAGGGCGTTCTGCGTCCGCCCGCAGCGGGGCGGCCCTGCTGGCCTCTCCTGTCGTGGTTGGCCCCGTAGCGCCTGCCCCTCCCGGATTGACTCGGAGGGCGCATGGCGCTGCTGCCGCCGCCCGTGGCCATTCGGCTCCTCCCGGGGTCACTCACCCCATCAGGGGGCGGCGTGCGCCGGCGGAAGCCGACCGTTCTTCCCCTCCCCGCGTCGTCATCGCCTGCCGACGTCGCTGCGGACGGTTTTCATTCCGACGTCGCGCTACCTCCTTCCAGTAGTGACGACTCTCCGGTTTCTCATCCTGAGGGCAATGCTCGGGATAGGAGGAGGTCGCGGCGCGGGCGGTTTGCGTGAGGTTCCTCGCAGCGGGACGGCTGTACCGTGATGCCCGACAGTGAGGGTTCGTCTGGGTCCTTGCTCCCAACGGGAGGTTTACAAACCTCCCGTGGGGCGCACGACTCGCGTGGCGGCTCTGATCTTCCTATGTCTGCCACTGCGGCTGCACCCTTGGTGGACGCCACCGTTCTGTCCGAAATTTGTGCCGCTGTTGTGTCGGCGGGGGCGCCCTTGTTATCCTCCGTACCCGGGGGACTAGGGCGGCCCGCTGCTTCTTTGGCGGATAGCATTGCGCAATCTCTTACCCCGCTTCGGTCCCCTGTCGCGACGGTTTCCCCACCTGCCTCGCTCCCGGTGGCTGGGGGTCCGGTGGGGGAGCTGGGGAACAATGTCTCTTTTGTCTCCCCAGCCACGGAAGTCGTTTTCGGAATGGAGTCTGTCGGTGCATCCTCGAGTCGTCCGGTGGCTGTTGGGACAGACGGTGTTCCCTCTCGTGCAGGTGAGTCTTCATCGGACCCCGTCTGGTCCAGGGGGAGCGCGGTTACACCCCATAGCGGCTTGGGAGCGGGTACTCACTCCAGCTCCTCTAGCGTAGGCAGCAGGGCGCGTAGGGTTTCCAGCAAGCGCAGCAGGCGCAGCCGCAGGCGCCGGGACACGGACTCTTCCCTTGCTTCCACGTCCTCGGAGGGTCTGTCCTCCTCCGACGGCGGCTTGCACAGGGTTAAGCGTCGCAGACGGCGCGAGCGTCGGTATTCAACCTCGTCCGCCTCCCAAGTCTCGGTGGAATCGGACACCGTTCACTGCGCTAATACGGCCGTGCAACGTAGACTCAGGCCCCGGGTCCGGGACCGTATCCGTAAGGGCCAATATGTAAATATTTTCGCTCTTACTAGTGACGATCGCAAAGCCTTACTTTCAGCTACGAAAAAAGGGCAGGCCAGCGAGGACGCTTTGCGGTCCTACCCGAATTGGGTGCGATGCATGTTGATCTTTGCTGCTTGTTACCTGGAGACGTGCCCAGACGAACACATGAACGTTGTGCGGTATCAATTCCTCATACACGTGCTGTACCTTAAGTACAAAGGGTCGACCTGGCGTCGTTATGATGAGGATTTTCGGCGCAAACAACACGGGCGGCTGATCTATAACTTCGGTAAGAAAGATGTGGAATTGTGCTCGGAACTGACCCAGGGTTCGGCCGGCACTGAGGAAGTCGGCACGGCGAAGCGTTGGGCAAACCGACCTGCCTCTCGTTTGGCCGGCTTTCGCAGCGGTTCAGGGCACGCGGGGCATGGCAAATGCTTCGCTTTTAATAATGCCCAATGTGACTTAGGCGGCCAGTGTAGTTTTCGTCATTCATCAGATGTGGCGGGGGCCACGGGATTAAGGACTGTCCCAGTCCAGCGATCAGAGGGGCTTCCGGACCACAGACCCGGCAGAGTCGCGCTCCCGCGGCCTCTGGCGTTGGCCACAGCTCCCACCCCAATTAGACTTCGGGCGCTCATTCCCTGGCTGCGACGGTACCCGCGGCCGGCGGACGCCCAATTCTTACACTCGGGTTTCACGTCGGGCTTCCCCTTGCCGATACATGGACGGGTGGGTCCCGGGGCGGGTACGAACCTGCGCTCTGCTCGGGAGTTTCCGGACGTGCTCCGCCAGAAGGTGGAGGCTGAAGTGACGTTAGGTAGAATGATAGGCCCTTTCCGGGTATCCCCCTTACCAGATTTGGTCTTGTCCCCCGTAGGCATAGTGCCCGAAAAGACCGTGGGAAAATATTGGTTTATCCAACATCTTTCCTGTCCTCTGGGGTCATCGGTTAACGATGCCATCCCTTATGAGCAGTGTAGGGTTGTTTACCTATCCTTTGATTCGGCCATAGACACCATCCGGTCTTTTGGGCCTGGGGCAGTGATGTGTAAATTGGACATCCAGTCAACGTTCCGTCTCCTTCCGCTGCACCCGTCTGCCTTTCGGTTTATGGGTTTTAAGCTAGATGATGGCTATTACATCGATCGGTGCCTCGCTATGGGCTGTTCTGTTTCTTGCGCCTACTTCGAAAGATTCAGTTCTTTCCTCCACTGGTGTCTCGAGCAATCGACGGGCCAACGGGGAATTTCGCACTACTTGGATGAATTTCTTTTTATCGGCCCATCAGACTCGGATTGCTGCGTCAACTTACTGCAGGGGGCTCTGGACCTCTTCGCACACTTCGGGGTTCCGGTGGCACCTGAAAAGACGGAGGGTCCCTCCGCCTCCTTGGTTTACCTCGGGATTCAGATCGATACCGTCGGTGGTCTGTGTTGGCTCCCTGCGGACAAGGTGTTGCGCTTACACAACGGCATCCTATATGCGCTGGCTGCCGGCAAGATCACTCTCAAACAGGCTCAATCCTTATTGGGCCTGTTTAACTGTGCTTGCAAGGTGATCCCCATGGGCAGGGTTTTCTGTAGAAAATTGGAACGGGCCACCGTGGGGATTAGACGCCCGCATCATTTTCTTAGGTTGTCCCTCGAAATCCGAAGAGATTTGCGTATTTGGGACGACTTCCTTGTTCGTTTCAAGCCGTCGTCTAGCCCATCCCTAGAGCTTTTCACGGACACCTCTGGCGCTTACGGGTTCGGAGCTTATTTCACGGGCCGTTGGTGCGCGTGTCCTTGGCCTCGGGCCTGGCTTAGCAAGGGCCTCACGACGAACATGCTGTTGCTGTAAATGTTTCCCATTCTGGTCGCTCTGGAATTGTGGTGCGATGCCCTGCGTAACAAACATGTTATCTTCTGGTGCGACAATTTGGGCATGGTTTTTGCCATAAACCGCCAAAAATCCACGTCCTTGCCGGTCCTACGGGTCCTTGCGCCGATAGTCTTGCTCTGTTTGGTGAACAACATTACGTTGCGAGCCAAGCATGTCCCTGGCGTGCGTAACGAACTTGCGGATGCCCTGTCTCGCGGCAATTGGCAGCGGTTTAGGCGCTTGGCTCCTGCAGCGCTAATCCAAGGGGAATCCTGTCCTGCTTATGTGTGGCAGGTCATCCACCCGGATTGGAGGAGTTAGCCCACAGGTCTTTGGCCCCTGCCACTTTTACGGCCTATCGGGCCGCCTGGGAGCGGTGGAGTCGCTTCCTCCTGGAGAGAGGCCAGGATTCTGGCGGGTATATCATACTTTCTGCTGCTTCGGGGGGAAGCGGATTTTACATAGTCCTTTTCCTCCGGCGGGTGTTGAAAGGTTGGGCTCGGGCGATCCCGCCCCTCCCGGATACTCGCCTGCTGATCACGGGTGCTTTGCTGAGGCGGATTTTGGGATCCCTTAGGAGTATTTGCTCCTCGGGATACGAAGTTCGCCTCTTCATGGCGGCCTTTACGATGGCCTTCCACGGTGCATTCAGGGTGGGTGAGCTGGTGTCCGTCTCTCGGACTTCTGCCTCGCCCATGCTGGCAGCCCACGTCGTCGTACGCCCCGACGGTTTGTGGTGCAGGATTCAGCGCTCCAAGACGGCAGGGGGCAGTGGGTTCGAATAGGTTTGGGCTCATGCGCGGGGCATTTGTCCAGTTGCCGCGGCCCAGGCTTATTCGCCCCTTCGGCCTCCAACGCCCCCCGGGTGGCTCGTCCATAGTGACGGTTCCCCGTTGACCAGATATCAATTCCGGTCGGTTTTGGGACGTTGTCTTTTGTACCTGGGTCTCTTTCCGGCCGACTATGGGACTCTTTCCGCATCGGCGCTGCTTCAGCAGCCGCTGCGGCGGGTTAGTCCGAAGTCGAAGTCCGGGCACTGGGTAGGTGGAGGTCTGGTGCAGTCAGACGCTATATCAGGCCTTTTCCTCCCAGTGCGCCCATTTGAGGACTAGCCGCTCGTCGCAGTTGCACTTTGCGATTGCGGGGGCCTTGAGGAATTTTTGTTTTATCGTTGGTTTTACCTACGGCTTTTGCCGGCTGACGAAGTGTTTTTGCCTCAAGTCAAATTGGGTGGCCCAACCCCCCTTTCCAATCCCCGTTAGGGACGCAGTTAGGTTGCCAATTTACAAATGCTATCTTTTATTTCATTTATTCACCTTCGTCACACCCTTCTTTTACAGGACGGCGGTTAGATCCGCACTTTATGTGGTTTGTCGGCCATTCATACATCTATTGGCTGTCCGTGTCGGCTCTGGCCTGTGACACAACCCGGTTCCCGGAGCTGCAGGTTGTGCGCTGGTTGGGGCGTAGAGGCCTCTGCTGGGACGGCCTGCGGGACTGGCTTCGGGCGGCAGTTGGCCGATTTGGGTATCCACTGTTTTTGGTCTTGCATCTGGGTGGCAATGATCTGGTGCGCCGCACGGGGCTTGACATTGCCTCGAGATCAGCCGTCAGCTGTTGGAACTTATGGCTGACTGGCCGTTTTGCCTGATCCTCTGGTCAGACATCGTCCTTCGGCGGTCTTGGCGTGGAGCCTTTAACCTCGGGCGATTGACCTAGTTCGGAGGCAGGTCAATTCGGTTGTCGGTCGTGCTGTCCTCCAGCATGGCGGGCTGGTTGTGCCGCACAGTGGTATCTCCTTCCGGGATCCGATACTGTACTGGTCTGACGGGGTGCATTTGTCGCCAGCTGGCATGCTGATCTTCTTGGAGGACATTATTCACGTTCTTCGGTCCCCTTAGGTAGTTTTTCTCTTTTGATTGTCTTTTTGGGTTTCGTTGCGTTAGTTTGTATTCAACTTTTTAGGTCTCTTTAGTTAGTTTTTCTGCCTTTTGGGTTTTTGAGTTCGGTGGCGGTGGCAGGTTGGTAACCTGGCAGTTGGCCGGTTTCTGAACGGTTACTTAATTTTAATTATGAGTTCAAGGTTAGAAGTTTGGGTGTACTTTTAGGTAAATTTCATAGTTTTGAATTAGTTTACGGGCATCACTTTACCAAGTGGGGTCCATATAATTGGTATAAACATATGTGGATGGCGGGGCCGGTGGCCCAATTTTTTACCCCGTATGGGCGGAGCGTACCTCCGTCCCTACAACTGTTGGTGGGCAGGGGTAGTGGCAGAAGGTCGACCCCTGTCCTTGGATTTTTTGATTTTCAATGTCCGGGATGGAGGCAGGAGGCCGATCCCGGAACATCTGGGGCAGAAGGCTCCCTCACACATATGTTTTTATCGCTAGCTTTTTCTGTATTATAATGTTTATCACCCATGTTACTTTTATCATGTTTAACCGTTCTTCTCCCCACCACCTTAGTTAGAGAGGGAAGTCTACATTTTAGTTTTAGTATTTAATAGGCCTTCCTCTCAGTCAGAAAATAAAAGCTGACCCCTTTCACGCCAATTACAGTTGTTGTGTCTTTATTTTATAAGATAAGTGTGCTTGAGTGGCGCGTGGATGCATCTGACGTGTGAGGTTTATGGATTGTGTATATTAAATTTAAACCAATGGTGTATATTAGATTTAAACTAATAGTTTAATAATGCCTGGGTACTGTTTATAGCTCCACCTAATTGAGAGACAACTATTTTATAAAGTTTTCTTGTAGTGGAACAAAGACAACTTAAACAAACTTAAAATACACATAGAAAAATAAAATCTATAATTTATCTTGTCACATGCAAGAATAGCAGCAGCCTCTGTACTACATACACATTGGGACAGGACTCGGGAGGACTACTTGGTTCTGCTGCTACAAATGAGACATAGCTAACGATGTTGGTGTGCTCGAGCTGGGGGGCCCCATGACAGTATCCCCCTGCGCCCCCCCCCCTTAATCTGGCTATGCACTGATGGCATAGAACTGACCTATCCAAAAGGTAGATCACGATCTACCGGTAGCTCGCGGGGCTTGCAGCAGTAAATTGTGACCAATTTAACAAAAACAAACCTGTCATGGCTTCTGGGGCCACAGAAGCCCAGCTCCCAGTAATGCAGCGCATATGGACATCATGTTGTCACCCGTGCACAGTGTGGATCTTAAAAAACGTGCTGCAGATCCAGTAGTAACAAAGATTTTTTCACAAGATGGCACAAACCAAGTTAAACAAAAAATAGATCTTACATCTAAGGTTGGATTCATTTAGGGCACATTAATCATGCAGGTAGGTAAACCATACCTCCTAACTGTCCCGATTTTTGCAGGACAGTCCCGTTTTTTGGGGGGACTGTCCCGCTGTCCCACCCGTGGGCTGCAGTGTCTCGCGGTTGGGGGGGGGGGGGGGGGGGCAGTTGGGAGGCTCCAGTTACTCACTGCTCCACTTTGCAGAGCAGTGATGAATAGACGCTGTGCGCATGCGCACAGTATCTATTCACTAGAGACAGAGGGAGAGGGGGCATGCAGCAGCTCCCAGAGTGCTGGGCTTGCCCCCTGTAGTGACAGACAAGGGAGGCATGGATTACAATCGTGGCATCACTGCAAAGTCATGCCCACTTTTTCACTTTTTTAGGCCACGCCCCTTTTTCGAGAGCGCGTGTGTCCCTCTTTATAGAAGAAGAAAGTTGAGAGGTATGGGTAAACTCTGCTCCCAAACTGGTTTTGCTGTGGACTGTTAGTCACACACTTTCAACAACCCAATTAGTTGTTATTTCCAGGGAAAGAGAAATAGAGAAAATATAGTGCAGTATAGCCATGCACAAATAAAGGGGGTAATTCCAAGTTGATCGCAGCAGGATTTTTGATAGCAATTGGGCTAAACCATGTGCACTGCAGGGGAGGCAGATATAACATGTGTAGAGAGAGTAAGATTTGGGTGGGTTATTTTGTTTCTGTGCAGGGTAAATACTGGCTGCTTTATTTTTACACTGCAAATTAGATTGCAGATTGAACACACCCCACCCAAATCTAACTCTCTCTGCACATGTTATATCTGCCTCCCCTGCAGTGCACATGGTTTTGCCCAATTGCTAACAAAAATCCTGCTGCGATCAACTTGGAATTACCCCCAAAATGTATTCCTCAGAACACTTACAAAGTTAAAAACATCAAGAGAATGTAAACCACAATGGTAGATGAGATCTTGACAATGCGTCAACCAGCTTTCTTAGTTACCCTCCCAGATGCAACTTTTAGGGAAAGGAGATCACGAGCTCTGGAACTCATACGCCTCCGCAGGTAATCAGTCAGCGCTACAATGTGACATAACATGAACTAGGGCACTGCTACGGGATATAACCTTAACTAGGGCACTGCTATGGTACACTAAATGGACTAGCGCACTATTATGGGGCATCAAATTAAGAACAGCTGTGAAGAGGTGTCTCTCTAAAAGCATTGGGTCATAATGTGACCGCCATTATACAGTTATAATCACATGTGCGCAGTAAGGGTTTTCGGGAGTTTTTGCACATATGCAGTAGCAATAAATAGCTCAACTGCGCAGACACAAGTATAGCATCCACTTCTGAATCATGGCCTGTGATTGCATTTTGTGGAGCCTGGCTCACAGAACATCACTGCTCAGGAGAAAAGTATTGTTTGATGTGGACATTGTTATTAAGGCTAGTTATTGACCGCCCTGAAACCTGCTTACCTTTAGGAATGAAAACCTACTAACCTGATTTACCCTGATGGCATGCAGAGCAAGTCATCTCATCAATACATTTTGCTTTAGGTTTCAATGTATTGATGCCAGAAGATCACCGCCAATCAAGTGAACAAAAAGTTAATCCCAGTTCACAAAAGTCTGAGGACCTTAATATGTAGTCTAGACTAGGGTGTCCGGATCAGTAGCAGATCTTGCTACAGGCACACAGGATTTTTGCCCGGGGTCCCCTTTTCCGGAGGGTGCCGTGGCACGATCCGCTACTGGTGGTGCCCCCCGGTGCTGTCCGGTGCTGTGCAGTGCGCGATGACGGCATCGCGCACTGCATGGCATTGTGGGACCGGCACATAGACGCTAGGGTCATAATTGACCTCTAGTGTCTATGCTGTGCTATGGGAGAGACGTGATGACATCTCTCCAATTGATCCGAGGAGCGGCACCAGCGGCCCGGAGACGGAGGACAACAGCAGTCGGAAAGCAGGAGCGGGGATTGTGAGTATTTTTTTCTTTCTTTTTTTTTCTTTTTTTTTTTGGTGATCGGCGCTACTGGGGGCACAGTACTGGGGGCACAGTACAGGGGGCACAACTGCTGAGGGCATAGCTACAGAGGGCATAACTGACCACGCCCCTTCTCCGAAGCCAAGCCCCTATTTTTTATCCCTGGGTGCCACAAGGCCTAGATCCAGCCCTGGTCCGGATGGCAGGTCGCCACTACTAAGGTCGAGAGTCAATAGGTCGGCCACTTGGTCAACTTGCATTAGGCTGACATAGACAAAAGTTCAACATTGTAAAAAGGTCAACAGGCAATGGTCGACCCAGGAAAAGATCGACATGAGTTTTTCTGTAAAAAAAAAGAATTTTCAACTACGATTGGGAATAGTAACCTTGCTCGCAGTATGGCGAGTGAAGCAAGGTGATGCGGTGCACTAACTGGGGTTTCCGGTGACTTTACAGAGTAAACTACACACAAAAATAAAGAAACTCATGTGGACCTTTTCTACTTCGACCCTATGATACATGGCCAATGATTAGTTCCTAGTAATGCAAAAGTGACAAATGACCAAGAGTTATTAATTGAAAAAGTTTCGCAGGAAATGTACCCTAATTCAGTAGTTCTCAATCTGTGTGCCGTGACACCCTGGGGTCAGTAGCGGATCTTGCTACGGGCATACGGGATTTTTGCCCGGGGCGCCGCCTTCCGGAGGGCGCCGCCGCCATCCTTAGGGCGACGCCGCATGGCAAGATCCGCTACTGTTGGTCAGTGCCCCCCGGTGCTGTGAAGGAAACTAGATGCTACCTGTCTAGTTTCCCTTCGTGGAGAGGACCTATGCTGTGCGGTGCGCGATGACATCATCGCGCACAGCATTGTGGGACTGGCACATAGACGCTAGGGGTCATAATTAACCTCTAGTGTCTATGCTGTGCTATGGGAGAGACGCCATGATGTCTCTCCCATAGATCCGAGGAGCAGCGCCGGCGGAGGTCAGCAGCGGTCGGGAATCAGGAGCGGGGATAGTAAGTATTAATTTTTTTAATTTTTTTTGTAAGCAGCGCTACTCAAATGGGGGCACAACTCTAGAGGGGGCACACATGGGGGCACAACTCTACAGGGGGCACAAATGGGGGCCCAACTCTACAGGGGGCATAACTGACCACGCCCCTGTATGAAGCCAAGCCCCTATTTTCGCCCGGGGCGCCACAAGGGCTAGAACCGGCCTTGCCTGGGTTGCTGCAAGACACTTGCTGGGGTGCCTCAGGTTGGTGGTCCAGGACCAATTCAAATTATTTATGGTCCATGTAATATACAAAATCAGTGTTTGTGACTGTCAATCATAAAATATGTGAACAAACAGAAGCAAATCTTGACTTATGAACACAATTTGCTTAATTTAATTTCTCTAACGTCCTAGTGGATGCTGGGGACTCCGTCAGGACCATGGGGATTAGCGGCTCCGCAGGAGACAGGGCACAAAAATAAAGCTTTAGGATCAGGTGGTGTGCACTGGCTCCTCCCCCTATGACCCTCCTCCAAGCCTCAGTTAGGTTTTTGTGCCCGTCCGAGCAGGGTGCAATCTAGGTGGCTCTCCTAAAGAGCTGCTTAGAAAAAGTTTTTAGGTTTTTTATTTTCAGTGAGTCCTGCTGGCAACAGGCTCACTGCATCGAGGGACTTAGGGGAGAGAAGTGAACTCACCTGCGTGCAGGATGGATTGGCTTCTTAGGTTACTGGACACCATTAGCTCCAGAGGGAGTCGGAACACAGGTCTCACCCTGGGGTTCGTCCCGGAGCCGCGCCGCCGACCCCCCTTGCAGATGCCGAAGATGGAAGAGGTCCAGATGCAGGTGGCAGAAGATTTTTCAGTCTTCCTGAGGTAGCGCACAGCACTGCAGCTGTGCGCCATTGTTGTCAGCACACTTCACACAGCGGTCACGGAGGGTGCAGGGCGCTGGGGGGGCGCCCTGGGCAGCAATGTATAATACCTTTTTTATGGCTAAAAATACATCACATATAGCCCCTGGGGGCTATATGGATGTATTTAACCCCTGCCAGGTCTCAGAAAAACGGGAGAAGAAGCCCGCCGAAAAGGGGGCGGGGCCTATTCTCCTCAGCACACAGCGCCATTTTCCCTCACAGAAATGCTGGTGGGAAGGCTCCCAGGCTCTCCCCTGCACTGCACTACAGAAACAGGGTTAAAACAGAGAGGGGGGGCACTGATTTGGCGATATGACTACATATAGTAAAATGCTATAAGGGAAAAGCACTTATATAAAGGTTGTCCCTGTATAATTATAGCGTTTTTGGTGTGTGCTGGCAAACTCTCCCTCTGTCTCCCCAAAGGGCTAGTGGGTCCTGTCCTCTATCAGAGCATTCCCTGTGTGTGTGCTGTGTGTCGGTACGTGTGTGTCGACATGTATGAGGACGATGTTGGGAGGCGGAGCAAATTGCCTGTAATGGTGATGTCACTCTCTAGGGAGTCGACACCGGAATAGATGGCTTATTTAAGGAATTACGTGATAATGTCAACACGCTGCAAGTCGATTGACGACATGAGACGGCCGGCAAACATATTAGTATCTGTCCAGGCGTCTAAAACACCGTCAGGGACGTTATAATGCCCATTTTACCTCAGTCGGTCGACACAGACACAGACACTGTCTCCAGTGTCGACGGTGAAGAAACAAACGTATTTTCCTTTAGGGCCACACGTTACTTGTTAAGGGCAATGAAGGAGGTGTTACATATTTCTGATACTACAAGTACCACAAAAAAGGGTATTATGTGGGGTGTGGAAAAACTACCTATAGTTTTTCCTGAATCAGATAAATTAAATGAAGTGTGTGATGAGGCGCGGGGTTCCCCCGATAGAAAATTATTGGCGGTATACCCTTTCCCGCCAGAAGTTAGGGCGCGTTGGGAAACACCCCTTAGGGTGGATAAGGCGCTCACACGCTTATCAAAACAAGTGGCGGTACCGTCTCCAGATACGGCCGCCCTCAAGGAGCCAGCTGATAGGAGGCTGGAAAATACCCTAAAAAGTATATACACACATACTGGTGTTATACTGCGACCAGCGATCGCCTCAGCCTGGATGTGCAGCGCGGGGGTAGCTTGGTCGGATTCCCTGACTGAAAATATTGATACCCTTGACAGGGACAGTATTTTATTTACTATAGAGCATTTAAAGAATGCATTTCTATATATGCGAGATGCACAGAGGGATATTTGCACTCTGGCATCAAGAGTAAGTGCGATGTCCATATCTGCTAAAAGATGTTTATGGACACGACAGTGGTCAGGTGATGCAGATTCCAAACGGCACAAAGATGTATTGCCGTATAAAGGGGAGGAGTTATTTGGGGTCGGTCCATCGGACCTGGTGGCCACGGCAACTGCTGGGAAATCCACCGTTGTTACCCTAAGTCACATCTATGCAGAAAAAGACACCGTCTTTTCAGCCTCAGTCCTTTCGTCCCCATAAGCATATCTGCCCAGGGATAGAGGAAAGGGAAGAAGACTGCAGCAGGCAGCCCATTCCCAGGAACAGAAGCCTTCCACCGCTTCTGCCAAGTTCTCAGCATGACGCTGGAGCCGTACAGGACCCCTGGATCCTACAAGTAGTATCCCAGGGGTACAGATTGGAAAGTCGAGACGTTTCCCCTCGCAGGTTCCTGAAGTCTGCTTTACCAACGTCTCCCTCCGACAGGGAGCCAGTATTGGAAACAATTCACAAGCTGTATTCCCAGCAGGTGATAATCAAAGTACCCCTCCTACAACAAGGAAAGGGGTATTATTCCACACTATATTGTGGTACTGAAACCAGAAGGCTCGGTGAGACCTATTCTAAATCTGAAATATTTGAACACTTACAAAGGTTCAAATCAAGATGGAGTCACTCAGAGCAGTGATAGCGAACCAGGAAGAAGGGGACTATATGGTGTCCCGGGACATCAGGGATGCTTACCTCCATGTCCCAATTTGCCCTTCTCACCAAGTTCGTGGTACAGAACTGTCACTATCAGTTTCAGACGCTGCCGTTTGGATTGTCCACGGCACTCCGGGTCTTTACCAAGGTAATGCCCGAAATGATGATTCTTCTTCGAAGAAAATGGACGACCTCCTGATAAGAGCAAGGTCCAGAGAACAGTTGGAGGTCGGAGTAGCACTATCTCAAGTAGTTCTACGACAGCACGGGTGGATTCTAAATATTCCAAAACCGCAGTTGTTTCCGACGACACGTCTGCTGTTCCTAGGGATGATTCTGGACACAGTCCAGAAAAAGGTGTTTCTCCCGGAGGAGAAAGCCAGGGAGTTATCCGAGCTAGTCAGGAACCTCCTAAAACCAGGAAAAGTGTCAGTGCATCATTGCACAAGAGTCCTGGGAAAAATGGTGGCTTATTACGAAGCGATTCCATTCGGCAGATTCCATGCAAGAACTTTTCAGTGGTATCTGCTGGACAATTGGTCCGGATCGCATCTTCAGATGCATCGGCGGATAACCCTATCTCCAAGGAAAAGGGTGTCTCTCCTGTGGTGGTTACAGAGTGCTCATCTTCTAGAGGGCCGCAGATTCGGCATTCAGGATTGGATGCTGGTGACCACGGAGGCCAGCCTGAGAGGCTGGGGAGCAGTCACACAGGGAAAAAATTTCCAGGGAGTGTGATCAAGTCTGGAGACTTTTCTCCACATAAATATACTGGAGCTAAGGGCAATTTATGATGCTCTAAGCTTAGCAAGACCTCTGCTTCAAGGTCAGCCGGTATTGATCCAGTGGGACAACATCACGGCAGTCGCCCACGTAAACAGACAGGGCGGCACAAGAAGCAGGACACGACCTCCACCCGGGAGAGTGGGGACTTCATCCAGAAGTTTTCCACATGATTGTGAACCGTTGGGAAAGACCAAAGGTGTACATGATGGCGTCCAGCCTGAACAAAAAACTGGACAGGTATTGCGCCAGGTCAAGAGACTTTCAGGCAATAGCTGTGGACGTTCTGGTAACACCGTGGGCGTACCAGTCGGTGTATGTGTTTCCTCCTCTGCTTCTCATACCCAAGGTATTGAGAATTATAAGACGTAGAGGAGTAAGAACTATACTCGTGGCTCCGGATTGGCCAAGAAGGACTTGGTACCCGGAACTTCAAGAGATACTCACAGAGGACTCATGACCTCTGCCGCTAAGAAGGGACTTGCTTCAGCACGTACCATGTCTGTTCCAAGACTTACCGCGGCTGCGTTTGACGGCATGGCGTTTGAACGCCGGATCCTAAGGGAAAAAGGCATTCCGGAAGAGGTCTTTCCTACCATGGTCAAAGCCAGGAAGGACGTGACCGCACAACATTATCACCACATGTGGCGAAAATATGTTGCGTGGTGTGAGGCCAGGAAGGCTCCACGAAGAAATTTCAACTCGGTCGATTCCTGCATTTCCTGCAAACAGGAGTGTCTATGGACCTCAGATTGGGGTCCATTAAGGTTCAAATTTCGGCCCTGTCGATTTTCTTCCAGAAAGAATTGGCTTCAGTTCCTGAAGTCCAGAAGTTTGTCAAGGGAGTACTGCATATACAACCCCCTTTTGTGCCTCCAGTGGCACTGTGGGATCTCAACGTAGTGCTGGGATTCCTCAAATCACATTGGTTTAAACCGCTCAAATCTGTGGATTTGAAATATCTCACATGGAAAGTGACCATGATGTTGGCCCTGGCCTCGGCCAGGCGAGTGTCAGAATTGGCGGCTTTGCCTCACAAAAGCCCATATCTGATTGTCCATTCGGACAGGGCAGAGCTGCGGACTCGTCCCCAGTTTCTCCCTAAGGTGGTGTCAGCGTTTCACCTGAACCAGCTTATTGTGGTACCTGCGGCTACTAGGGACTTGGAGGACTCCAAGTTGCTAGATGTTGTCAGGGCCCTGAAAATATCGGTTTCCAGGACGGCTGGAGTCAGGAAAACTGACTTGCTGTTATCCTGTATGCACCCAACAAACTGGGTGCTCTTGCTTCTAAGCAGACGATTGCTAGTTGGATGTGTAGTACAATTCAGCTTGCACATTATGTGGCAGGCCTGCCACAGCCAAAATATGTAAATGCCCATTCCACAAGGAAGGTGGGCTCATCCTGGGCGGCTGCCCGAGGGGTCTCGACATTACAACTCTGCCGAGCAACTACGTGGTCGGGGGGAGAACACGTTTGTAAAATTCTACAAATTTGATACCCTGGCTAAAGAGGACCTGGAGTTCTCTCATTCGGTGCTGCAGAGTCATCCGCACTCTCCCGCCCGTTTGGGAGCTTTGGTATAATCCCCATGGTCCTGACGGAGTCCCCAGCATCCACTAGGACGTTAGAGAAAATAAGATTTTACTTACCGATAAATCTATTTCTCGTAGTCCGTAGTGGATGCTGGGCGCCCATCCCAAGTGCGGATTGTACATAGTTATTGTTACAAAAAAATCGGGTTGTTATTGTTGTGAGCCGTCTGTTCAGAGGCTCCTACGTTGTCATACTGTTAACTGGGTTCAGATCACAAGTTGTACGGTGTGATTGGTGTGGCTGGTATGAGTCTTACCCGGGATTCAAAATCCTTCCTTATTGTGTACGCTCGTCCGGGCACAGTATCCTAACTGAGGCTTGGAGGAGGGTCATAGGGGGAGGAGCCAGTGCACACCACCTGATCCTAAAGCTTTATTTTTGTGCCCTGTCTCCTGCGGAGCCGCTAATCCCCATGGTCCTGACGGAGTCCCCAGCATCCACTACGGACTACGAGAAATAGATTTATCGGTAAGTAAAATCTTATTATTAATTTCTAAATTTCTCAATAAGAAACATCTGGCCTAGGGGTGCCATAAAAAGAAAAAAATTCTTACACTCTAGGGCGCCGTGCTTCAAAAAAGTTTGGGAACCACTGCCCTAATTGCTTTGTCATTCTTGCTGTGATTTAGACTATCCCTTTGAGTATTGCCTCTGCGGAACACAGCGAATCACGCTTGAAACTGATCAAGTCATATTTACGTTCAACCATGAGCCAAGAAAGACTACTATACTGCATACCTCCCAACATTGGGAGGAGAGCAGGAGCGACACTTTGGTGCGGCGCAGCCGCGCCTGCCCAAAATAGGCGTGGCCTTTAGGAAAGGGGCATGGCTTCATGGGAGTGCCACGATTGCTAGCCACGCCCCCCATTTTTCGTCACTGTGGGGGCATGGCCAGCGCTCTGTGAGCTGCTGGCATGCCCCCTCTCCCTCTGTCTCTAGTGAATAGACGCTGTGTGCAAGCAAGTGAAGGAGCCTCCCAACTCCCCCCCCCCCCCCCCCCCCCCCACTACAATCAGGACAATTGGGAGGACCGTCAGGGCTAAAACACACTACCCCGGTTTTTGCTGGCCGGGAAAAAGCCGGACGGCTTTTTCCCGTGCCGGCATTGTAGTTAACAGTGTGAAGGCTAGGGTCCCTTCACACTGCACGGCCCCGGCCCGGCTGCCGGGTTGCAGCCGGGTCTCACCACTGGAAGGTCCGGCGGCTGGGCGGCCGCCGGGCCGTCTTTGGAGCCAGTAAACCATGTGTGTGAAGGGGAGCTTTCACACACAACGGTTTTTTCTGAAGCCGTGTCTGATGTTGCGCATGCGCACAGCATCACACACGGCTCAAAGCCATCCTGTGTGACAGACTCTGCCGGTTTCTCCCGGATGGCAAAAAGCCGGACAAAGTTTGTCCGGCTTTTTGCCATCCGGGAAAAACCGGCCAGTGTGTTACAGCCCTCACGCTACAATCGGGTCAATATGATACTGTAAGTGCGATTTCTGTTTTATCTATTGAAAATGATATCTTAAATGACATTGATTACAGCATACACATCTACAAATGTAGTGACAGAAAGTGCTGAAAAGACCCCATATAAAGTATAAAGTCACTGTTGATGTTCATTGATCTATTTTTATTGCATTCAGTTAAGAGAAGTTTTACCATTTTTTCTTTGATGTTAACATTGGGGGTAATTCTGAGTTGATCGCAGCAGGAACTTTGTTAGCAGTTGGGCAAAACCATGTGCACTGCAGGGGGGGCAGATGTAACATGTGCAGAGAGAGTTAGATTTGGGTGGGTTATATAGTTTCTGAGCACGGTACTGGATACTTTATTTTTACACTGTAATTTAGATTTCAGATTGAACACACCCCACCCAAATCTATCTCTCTCTGCACATGTTACATCTGCCCCACCTGCACTGCACATGGTTTTGCCCATTAGTGTGCTTTTTTGGTACGCTAACAAACTTGAATAAGGCCCCTTGTTCTTAATGTGTTTTACGAATGGAAATTCTGTATTGTGCAGTTTGTTATACTGTATGTAATACACAAGTGTATGAAATCAATTATTTTTCAAAAGTATTCTATTCTTTGACCAAGTTTCTAATTTTAAAGAATAATAAATCTTACACTGACATTTCAAAGAGTTGAAATCCAAGTGTTGCTTTTGACATGCAAACTGCACCCCGTATACATATGGGATACGTTTACCATCCTGTCTATCCCAATGTAAGAGGGTGGCGGTGCGGTGTAGTGCCTGCTGCCGTGCAGGTGTAGATTCACCACTTACCAGGCGCTGCACTCTCTCACATTCAGGTCACGGAATCGTCGACGGACCTGGAACCTTCAGTTGGATCCGGACACGACGATCCCCTCTCGGAGCCGACGACGGACGAACTGGGGAGAAAGTAACCCAAATTAAGGGGGTATCAACTCTAGAAAGAGGATACCCCAGGGGTGGCGGCGACCTTCACCGGTTGGGTGTAAGGTCATCACCGGCACAAAGCCTCAGCCACCCAATTCTCACACACTCGCACTCTTGCGCGTAGTGTGATAAAGGGGGTTCTCACGTCCGTGAGCAAACCCCTAATCCGGCGCTCGGGTTCAGACAAAGGGACAGACGGACACAGATGTTACTCACCATTGTCAGTCTTGCACTGCGATCTTCCTCTCCACTTACAGGTCCCTGTAAGGCATACTTACCTACTTTCTGGCAGCTCTCTCCGGGAGAGAGCTGCCAGGACGGCTCAATGGAGGGGCTGGGCTGGAAAATGACGAGAGGAGGGGGCGGGGAGGAGGCGGAATGGGGTGTGGTGGAGGAGGGGCAGAGGCGGAACGAGGGCGGGGTTACATAGTTAGACCGTTAAACCACGCCCCCCGCTCTGTAATGTCGCTATAACTGCCATTTTACAGCAGGGGGCGTGACTATGATGACGCGATTCAACAAGAATCGCGTCATCTACTGTCCGGACCGCCCACTTTACTCTTTTCTTTTTGAGGAGGCTTAGAGCTGTTTGTTTTAAGCACAAGCACTTTAGTTAGGTTCTATCATAATATTGTAGAGAGTGTTTTAACGTACGGGATGATAGTGTGGTTTGGAAATTGCACTGTAGCGGAACAAATAGCTTTCGAGAGGGTGGTTAAAACTGCCAGTAGGATCACTGGGGTGCCTCTGCCAAGTATGAAGGACTCGTATACTAGAAATGTATTAAGGAAAGCTAGGAGTATATTCACTGATGAGAGTCATCCAAATTGTTTGAGCTTCGAAAGATTGCCATCTTTAAAACGGTTCAGGAGTATCCGCGCTCATACAAACCGCATGTCAAACAGCTTTTTTCCAACTGCTGTCCGGCTATTAAATGATCATTAGGTTGTGTGCAAATGTTTTCCAAAATGTGGCATAATGTTACTGTTATCTTATGGCATTGTGAGGCTCTGATTGTATTTTCATTGACATTTCGTTGTTGATTTTGTTAATGACAAATAAAGTATATTATTATTATTATTATTATTAAAGTGGGCGGCCGGGCAGGGGGTAACTTAAAAACCGGGAGACTTGTCTGCTCTTCCGTGGGGCCGGGAGGGTCACCCGATTTTCGGGAGCCTCCCGGCCATTCCGGGAGAGTAGGCAAGTATGCTGTAAGGAGGCAAACAAACAGCCGTGCAGGGCCCAACTCTATCTATACTAGTGTAACACCACTACACTAACTATAACAGCAGAGCCCTCAAACTAGCTCTGTGTGTGTGGTGCAACAAAACTAAACAAACTATAAGCAACCTTGGCCCTGCACGGAACAACACACATCACAAATCACAATAATACCCCTTTTCCACCTACGTACCGTGTCCGATCCGGGATGTTTAACACGGCTACAACCCGTGTCGGCTCCCCCGTTTCCACTACACTTCGACACGGGTTATTCCCGTGTCTGATCCGTTTCCACCTAACCCGGGTAAGCTCTGTAAAAGCCTATTGCTGTCATTACAAATGGACTTTTTACTGTCTCATCAAGATAATGTCATCAAAAGGTCCAAAACAGAGGGGTGGGGCCTGCTCACAGCATTGCAGCAATGGACGCCGGTGCAGTAGCTGTGTCTAGCATGGAGTCGCAGACTGTTTGCAGTTTACTGCTGCTTTCTGCTACAGACAGCTTGATGCAGCTTTTCACCTTGTGCTACCTACTGCAGAGCTGGAGAAGGAGAGCTCAATTCTTTGCAGAGAGGGCTACCTATCGACGCAAATATTTGAAAAGGAGGAGAGCGCGTATATCATCCACTGTTGTTATTTTTCTCATAACAATGAACTCTACACCAAGCCGAAGAATGTGGATGAGAGATCGCAGACATGGGGAAGCATTCATGCAGACTATTCTAGCATATCAGGAGGAGCAGTGGATGGCAAACTTCAGGATGTCTCGCGCTACATTCGAGTATGTTTTGGAACTACTGTCCCCCGCAATAACCATGCAGACCACCAGGTTCCGTAAGCCCATTGAGCCAGCCAGGAGATTAGCGATTGCTCTCTGGTGGTATGCTACCCCTGGAGAGTATCGCACAGTTTCCAGTTTATTTGGAGTAGGGATTGGCACGGTCTGCAAGATTGTCTACCAGGTCACGCGGGCATTGCTGGATACCATGTACCATCGCTTTATTTCCTTGCCACAAGGACAGCGGCTAGATGAGACTATAAAAGGGTTTAAGAAGCGTGGCTACCCACAGTGTGCTGGTGCCATAGATGGGACCCACATCCCCATCATCGCCCCCCGTGACAACCCAGCAGACTATTACAATCGTAAGGGTTGGCATTCCATTGTTCTGCAAGCGGTAGTGGACCACAAATACTGGTAAGCACTGTTTCACTAATGTGTTTGAAATAGGCTTGGCCTGTTTTATGATAATGCATAAACCTTTATTTTTAGTTTCACAGATGTCTTCATGGGGTGGCCCGGACGGTCACATGATGCAAGGGTTCTCGCCAACTCCGATCTTTACAGTATTGCTGAGGACAAGCTTGGTGGATGGCTTTTCCCTCGAGAGGTAAGATTATTTACTACTTAAACTGAAATGTTTGCCCATAAACCAATAGTCAAGTTTTACCCCTGTAATAATATTAATGTTTTATTAACAGAAATCGGTGATCGTACATGGTGTGGACATCCCGGTCCATCTCATTGGTGATGCAGCATACCCATTACAGCGCTGGCTAATGAAGGGCTACACCCAGCATGTTCACTTATCCCCCGAACAGACATCATATACCCATGCCCTAAGTTCGGCCCGTATGGCAGTGGAGAATGCGTTTGGGCGTTTAAAAGGACGCTGGCGCTGCCTCATGAAGAGGAATGATGTGGACTTGAAAATAATGCCAGATATAGTAGCGGCCTGCTGCATTCTCCATAACATATGTGAGATTCAAAAGGAAAACTTTCTCCCCGAGTGGAATATACATGATCATGGGGCGGGGGTCGCTGTACATGATGCACCAGGCTTGGTAGGGGGGCATGACGCTGCCAGCGAGTGCATAAGGGCCACCATTGCAGCTAATCTTCAAACAATGTTGCAGTAGAGAAGACAGACAAGTTTTTGTGTGCAAACAATTTTTGTTTATTTCGATTTTCAGTTATAAAAATTTGGTTCAAAAGTTGTTATTATATTTTTTCTTTTAAACAGTTGGCACACATTTTCTGAGGTAACAATATAAAATATTTAAGTGCAAACATGTCACTGTAAAATTCCACATAACGCAAGGGGTCTTCAACATGTGTCCCTCCAGCTGTTGTGGAACAACATGTACCAGCATGTGTTGCTATGTGTTTCCACAACAGCTAGAGGGCCACATGGTGAAGACACCTGCCCTGAGGTAAAAGAGTAAAGTGCAAACAGGGCACTCTGTAAAAAAAAAACCCTAATGTTTGGTTTGGCAGGTATCGGGTTACCCCCAATATTTGGATGACACTGCCGCACATTTCCTGAGGTAACAATATAAAAAGGTAGCCCCAATATCTGGATCCCACTGCCCATTATCTGAGGTAACAATATAAAAGTTTAAAGTGCTAACAGGGCACTCTGTAAAATCAAAATAATGTTTGCATTTGTATGTATCAGGGTTGAGGATACAGTGCAAACAGAACCTTAAAACACAAACATTGTTTTATAACCCGCTGCTCTAAGGCAGTTGTCTATATACCCGAAATTCTGAGGATTGCGGGATTTGTGTTGGGGGATTTGAGGGAGGCTCATAGTTGTATGGACCATATGGGTGCTGTGGGTAGGCTGTGTCTTGCTGTTGTGTTTGTGTGGTATTCCCTATGGTACGTGCAAACGTGCGTTCAAAAAATGTCATCTGCCTATCATGCATGGTCATTAACTGACTAATAAAAGTTTGATGCATTTCTTTTTCTGACACAAGAAATCTCTCAAGCCGTGCATCTTCCTGGGCATTGAGCTCACTATCTGCCTCACGCAGGTGATCCACGATAATGGACTTCATTGCTTTGACCGTTTGTTCTGTTTTGTTCAGTTTCTTTTTCCGCTGTGGAACGTTGTAGACTGTGAAGGAGATGAAACAGAATGTAAGCAACAATATAAAAATAGCAGTGGTAGCATATACGTGTTTGTGGCCTTCTCCCACCTGCACACTAGCTATACTCTGCAACATTACCATGATTCTATAAAAAAATAGCAGTGGTAGCATATACGTGTTTGTGGCCTTCTCCCACCTGCACACTAGCTATACTCTGCAACATTACCATGCCTTTACATATAGGGACTGCTGCAACTGTATTTGTAATGGTAATACTTACTATTTGAGCGCAAAGTCGTGGTCTTGGGGGGTTGCGACGTCTCCGCCTGAGACTGTGGTACGTCCTCAATAGTGGCACTGATGGAATCATCATTGACGGTCGAGTCTTCGAAACTGCTGTCCGATATAAGCAGCGGGGATGATGGGCTGCATTGTGAGCTGGGAAGGCTGTGCTGTGTTTCGTCACAGTCCTCGTCGACTGACATCTGGCGACTGGCAGAGCTGGATGACGATAGTGCTATGGGATTTGTTATCGCAGTTTTGCCGAAGACACTATAGCATAGGTCATAATATGGCCATTCCATACGCCCAGCACCACTTTTCTTGCGGTTATGGTCGTGTACTTTGGTGAATTGTCTGCGTAGTGCCTTCAATTTGTTAACGACTTGTTGCTGGGTTTTTTGGATGCCCCTTTCTGCCAGCATAAGGGATATGTTCTTGTAGACGATAGCATCCTTAACTGTTCCAGTCACCTGCCTTCTTATTTCTTCCTCTCCCCGAATATTAAGCAGCTCTTTGATCTCTGTGTCTGACCAGGTATGGCTAGCCATGTTGCTGTGCTGGAGCTTCTGCTGCTGTATATTGTCTGTTTGTTTGGAAGCTGCTGCAATAAAAATATCTGTACCCAGCGCGACTTCAGAGTGTTTTGTTTGCTGCCTCAATGCCTGCATGTGCCCAGCGTAGTGTTGTTTGCTGCTGCGGTGCCTGCATGTGCCCAGCGTGTCTCCCAGGGATGACATCATCTTCCAGTGCCCCAGAAGCAGCCAATCAGCGTCTCAGAGCGTTACTCGGGTCTGAAAACACGTGTAATGACCGTTTCCACTGCACAGCTATCCGTGTCATTACCGTGTTCTACCCAGGTAAATAGCCGGGTTGGATTCCCGGGTCACTCAACCCGTGTTGACCCGTTTCCACCTACTAAAAAACCGTGTCGATGCGCGCCCCCGTGCAAAAACACGGGTAAAAACAGCTAGTGGAAAAGGGGTATAACAGTGCAAGTACCCACCATGGACGGTGCTGTCCCTTTGAGTTCCTATATACCTTAGATTACAGGGAAGTGGGCGCCGTACGGCCTATCCACCTCCCATACACTGTACCCACCGGGATGGCCTGGGCCCAGTACCACCTTTATTCACCTTGGGGGGGCACTGTCTATGCTGGGCCTAGTGCCCCCTAGCTGCACACAGGCCGGAGGCCTGACTTTACCCACGGGCCTAGCGCCCGCCTAACATGTGGCCAGTTGGAGGGATCTGGGCCAATGCCCAGATCGCTCTTATTGGGGTACTCCTAATAAATTTCGTGGCCTAATGCCCACCATGCGCCCTTGGGCCTAATGCCCACCTAAGATGCCCAATATTGTGGTTTGGACCACCAAATCAGGGGTTAACACTCCTAACTGTGCTACAGGCCTAGTGCCTGAACCGGGCCTAATGCCCGTGCCCTGGTGGTCTAGGGGCGGAGGGGGGCGAGATCAGCCTCACTGAGGCCTCACCTGGTCCAGGGGTCTCTGGCACCCTCTTCTGCTGCTGACCTGTCCTGGACAGTGGCACCGCCGCCGCTCTTCCGCTTCCAGCCGCCGCTGAACAACTTCTTTCTGGAACTCTGCATCTTCTGGCCTCTTCAGCGGCCACCGGATCTCTTCCCCAAACGGCCGCCGTCTTCTCCTCCGCCACGGTCTCTCCTCTTCGTCCCGCTCTTCGGCGCGGCCTGCTGTCTTCCTCTCCCAGTTGCATCTGTTGTCACTGGCCGGGTGCGGGGCCTATGACGCGGCGATCGCCGATTGGTTCGCCGTGACTGGCCGGCGCTCCGTGTGCCATCATTGGCTCGCGGACAGAGCCGGATTTGAACTCCCGCCGCCGGTGCTTCAGAATGGCTGCCAAAACGGCGAGTTTGAAGCAACGCTGCTGCAGCGCTGCCCATCTCTGTTGCCAGTCTGGTGCAAGGAAACATCTGGTCCCTGCACCGGACACCCGCCACTTACTGTCAGGCGCTGGGGACAGACACACCGCCCCAGCGCCGGCCACCGCTGTACTCTGCAGGGGACACAGATCCCCTGCACCCCTCTGCTGCAGTTCTTATGTGTCCTGTGACACAGGGCACATCTCTACACCGGCATACACCATTCAGGAGGCCGGTGCCGAAAGACCGACCCTGATATTCCGAAGTTAAGCAGGGACCTTTAGGGCTAGGGCCCAGTGGGCAGGGGGCATTAGGGTTAGGCACAGGAGGGGAGGGGGGGTTTAGCCTAGTTGCCCCCCCCACACACACACACACACACACACACACACACCCTTGAGGGACCCTCCCCAAGGGTTAGCCCTAGCTGCCACCCCCGAAGGGTTAGGGTAGGGGTGTGTGGGGGGATGGGGGGTAAAAATACTTAACCCCTCCGACCGCGGGATCATCAACATCAGGATGCTTGTGTCATATGACCGCCGGTATCCTGACCACTGCCTTAACATAACACACTCATACATATAATTTGCTTCTGGTAAAAACAGTAGCATGTGCATCTGGTTTACTGCTGGTGAAAGCAGTAGTATATCATACCTCCCAACTGTTTTTCTGGGACTATCCCGCTGTCCCATTCCGTGGGCCACAGTGTCTTGTGGTGGGGTGGGCAGTTGGGGCGATCACACACCGCTGCTTTGCAGATTGCAGAGCAGCAGCTAAGCAGCAGATAAATAGATGCTGTGCACATGCACACAGCATCTACACAATGTGAGGACAGTCTCTGGGGGCACACCCCCCGAACGACAAAACAGGGGATGCCACGCCACCACACCCTCGAGACCATGTCCTTATTCCCATGTGTTTTTCTGCTGCCATATGTTGGGAGGTATGGTATATACAATAACCTGGTTTGCTCCTGGAGAGGGAGTCAGTATGAATTACCAGCAGACGGGTTGCCGGCTGTCTGGCAAATTAAACGCATCCCCTGGAGAGACTAGTCGTCTGTGCACCAGGTTTCCTTCTGGTGTGACCAGTAGTATATACGAGAGGCAGTCAATTAACATTTGTGTCCACCTCTCAAATCAGGACCTCTATACAGATATAGGACACCCCCCAATATGTCCTGACCACTGCCCATGACCATAATACACTTCATTTATACTCTATACTGTACATGACCATAATACAATTCTATTACAATGTATACAAACATAGGACACTACACCTCCCAACATGACCTGACCCCTACATATCTATAACACCCAATATAGACGGTATGCGGTTACGTGGCCGGCGCATGGGATCCCGGTGGCCAGCATACTGACGCCAGGGTCCTGAAGACTGACAACGCCGCCAGCCACAATACCGGCTAACAGGGGCTATTACCACTCATGAGTGTCCATAGAGTGGAAATAGAACTTGTTGTGAGCGCAGCGAGCCACCAACCCTGGTGCATGGTGAGCACTGCGAGCTTTGTTACGCTTCCCTTTGCCCCCGCCGCCGGCATTCTGCTGCCATGATCCTGGCGTCGATATGCTGACCGCTGGGATCCTGTGTGCCAGCCACATAACCCCAACCCATACAGACATAGGACACTATACCCTAACATGACCTGACCACAGGCATACCTCCCAACATTCGACTCTACAGAGTCAGGACCTGCCGCACCAAAGGCGCAACCATGGCCGAAGAGGGGTGGATACTCAAGATGTGTGGTCGCATTGGTGTTTCTATAATGGGTGCAGTGTATGCGGTGCACACGGGCCCCTGAGTCCAGAGGGGGCCCACACCGCACACACTGCACCTATTTCTCTTATACTTACCTCTCTGGAGTCCATCACTGACCATGTGTGGGCCCCCTCCTCTCCCGTAGCCGTTGCGACGCTGCTAGCGCACTGACCACTAGAGACTCTGGCACAGTGCCAGAGTCTACATCGCATGCGCAAGACCCAGAAAAAATGGTGCAGCGGACATTTTTTTTAGTCCTGCACGTGCGCTGTAGACTCTGGCACTGTGCCAGAGTCCACAGCACTCAGAGCGCTAGCAGTGGCGCGACGGCTATGGGAGAAGAGGGGGCCCACACACGGAGTCTGCACATGGGTCCCCTCCTCTCTAGAGACGCCCCTGTGTGGTCGGGACCTCAGGTGGAGGGACGGGGCGTAGCACCGCAATCTTTCGTCATTTGGGGGGCATGCCCAGCGCTCCCTGAGCAGCTGGGCAGCCCCCGGCTAACCTTCCCTGCACTGATAGATGCGCACTGCATCTATTCAGAGATCACCGGCTGCTTTGCAGAGCAGAGCAGCAGTGATCACTGGCTCTCCCAATCTGCCCCACTCGTGGGACACTGCGGCCTCCGGGTAAAACAGCGGGACAGTGTCCAATTAGCAGGACTGTCTCGCTGTATTCAGAACAGTTGGGAGGTATGCACTGGCCGTGACCAAATTATAATTCTATTACTGTATATTCTATGCAGATATAGGATACTATACCCTCAACATGACATAACCACTGCACATGATCATTATCGCATGCTAAACCCAGAAGTCCCGACATCGCAAAGACAGATCTTATTGGGAGAGCTGTCCTTTGCAATAGTAGTCTCATATGTAATTACATACGCGATTAGTATCTCTGTGGTAAGTGGAGGGATGTACCGCATCGTGGATGCAATGCTTAGTACATTTCACCCCCGTGAGAGAAATTAATTAAAAAATACTGCGCCGAAAGCAAGCGTCATCTTATCACATCTGATAAACAGTGTCAGTTTGGCAGACTTGCAGGACACTGGACAGAGGACCTTCTGCGAAGGACAGACAGGAGGGCAGGACAATTACGTTATATAAATTGCACGCTAAAACCAGTCATGATGCAATTCTGTGGCCCTGGGTGTAGAAGGTGGCCCCGGGTGGGGAATGTGGACCCGATGTGGGTTGGGTGTCTGTCACACTTTCATTGGGCGGTCCCTCTGCTCCCCTTCGGACGCTCCTGGCTCACCTCAAGGGTGGCTCCGGCTCGCTAGTGTTATGATTCCCGTACTCCAGACCAGAGGAGATCTAATGGCAGAGGTCTGAGTACTGGGAAGATTTGCTGGTTGTGGGAGCAGGAGAGCCTAGTAACCCCTGGCGCCCTAACTCCGTTGTCTCGCCCGTGTTATCAGAAATCCCCTGCGAGACTATGGTTGCTTGAGCCCATGGCAGCCGCGTTCGAAGGGCGGATTATGTCTGCCCAACCCCGATGCCCCCTCAGGTCTTAATGGGAGACAAAGGGAAATCCGAGACAGGGTGATAACAAGGGGCCCTCTGACTAAGCAACCAGGCCAGGGGTTACAAGCTAACTAACTTAAACCAAGGTATGTGCGGACTAGCCGCCAGGGAAAAGGACAACCAAAGATCCACTGATCCGTTACTCCTATCCAGCACCGCTGGATACCAGAGTGGATCTGTGGGAGCGGAATCCTCCGCAAAAGCTCCAGAACACAAATAAACTAAATAATAAACAGTAAGCGGACAAGCCGCAACACACGGCTGAGCCGCGACTCACGAACACCACAGGATGTTAAAGGTGCTCGGTCAGACTCCAGGAATAGATGACAAATATCCGAGTACAGGACCACTGAGGACAGGAACAACCGGATAGAGCAGGACTGGAAACTCTCTGCAACTGACAAAGGCAAACAGGAAGCTATCACCGGCGTCTGTGAGAAGTCCAAAGGGTGCTTATAAGTGTGAGCTCCCCAATCAGGAGCCAGACTGGGTCATCACAATTAATGCCGTGCAGCTTGCATGCTGCACGGCCAGCACACCATGATACAATCAGCACATCATGATACAATTAGAACAGACCCAGCAACGGGGAACGCGGCCCGAACGTGGCGTCCCCGTTGCTAGGGTCAGAGCGGCTCCGTGCGCCCGGCGTCTAGCGTTGCCAGGGAGCCGGCGGCTGTACGCGCACGGCGTCCCTGGTTGCTAGGCGCCGGGCCGCACCGACGAGCGGACCCCGGCGCCTAACAGTACCCCCCCCTTGAGGAGGGGTCAAGGAACCCCTAAAGCCAGGTTTCTGAGGAAATTCTCGAAAAAATGCCCTTTTGAGCCTCGGGGCATGAAGATCCTCATCCAGGACCCAAGACCTTTCCTCTGGCCCATAACCTCTCCAATGTACCAAAAAATAAAGCCGACCCCGGGACAACTTGGAATCGAGAACCTTCTCCACCAAGAACTCCTGCTGACCCTGTACATTTATAGGTGATCTCCCCTGAGATATTTTACGAGGAAATCTACTGGACGAAACATATGGTTTCAGCAATGAGCAATGGAAGGTATTTCCGATCCGTAAAGTTTTTGGTAAACGTAACCGGAAAGCAACTGGATTGACTTTTTTGATAATGTGAAATGGTCCAATAAATTTAGGACCCAATCTGGCTGAGGTTTGTCGAAGTTTAATGTTGCGAGTCGACAACCACACCTTATCTCCTACTTTAAAAGTGCACGGCCGCCGGAGCCTGTCAGAAAATCTTTTTTCCCGGAATGCCGCTTTTCTGAGAGCCAGGTGCACTTTTCTCCAAATAAGTTTAAGATGAGAGGTCAGGGCCAGTGAGGAGACAGAGGAATGTTGAAAAAATGAATTAGCTCTGGGGTGAAAACCAAAAACTGCAAAAAATGGAGACACATTGGTGGAAGAATGACAGGCATTATTATAAGCAAACTCCGCCAATGGAAGAAACTCCGACCAGTCATTTTGGAGTTTGGCCGAGTACAAACGCAAATATTGTTTTAGAGATTGATTAACTCGCTCAGTCTGCCCATTGGATTGGGGATGATAGCCGGACGTTAAAGATAACTTCATCTTTAATGAAGCACAAAAAGACTTCCAAAATTGTGCAATGAATTGTGGACCCCGATCAGAAACAATATCAGTGGGTAAGCCATGGAGTCTGAAAACATGGCGGAGGAACAAGACTGCCAATCCCTGGGCAGATGGCAATCGGGGAAGAGCAATGAAATGGGCCATTTTGCTAAAACGGTCCACTACCACCCATATGACTCGGCATCCGGCTGACAGAGGGAGGTCCACCACAAAATCCATGGAGATATGCGACCATGGCCTAAGAGGAACATTCAAGGGCATAAGTTGACCGATGGGTAAAGAACGGGGAACTTTATGCTGTGCACAGACCTGACACGAAAAAACAAACTCTTTAATGTCTTTGGAAAGACCAGGCCACCATACTGAGCGGGAGACTAATTCCAAAGTCTTAGCGATTCCCGGATGCCCGGCAACTTTGCTATCATGAAACTCCGTCAAAACAGTTGCTCTCAAAAACTCAGGGACAAAAAGACGACCAGCAGGAGTATTTCCAGGAGCTTGATGTTGAAGCAGCTTTAACTGGGTAAATACATCCTGTGTGAGGCCTGCCCGAATGGTTGAGGACGGCAGTATGGGAGTAACAGGACTGTTGTCTTGAACTGGAAGAAAACTGCGTGACAGGGCATCTGCCTTAGTATTCTTGGAACCTGGCCTGAAGGTGATAATGAATTTGAAACGAGTAAAAAATAAAGCCCAACGAGCCTGCCGGGCATTCAGTCGCTTAGCTGATTCAATGTATTGAAGATTTTTGTGATCAGTCAAAACTGAAATAGTATGAGTCGCTCCTTCAAGCCAATGTCTCCACTCCTCGAAAGCCCATTTAATAGCCAGCAATTCCCGGTTACCAACATCGTAGTTGGATTCTGCAGATGAGAATTTCCTGGACATAAAGGCACAAGGATGTAATTCAAGGGAATCCGGATCCTTCTGAGATAGGATAGCCCCCACTCCAACCTCCGAGGCATCAACCTCAACAATGAAAGGCAATTCTGGGTTGGGATGTCTGAGGACAGGGGCTGAGACAAAGGCTTGTTTCAAGGCCTGAAAAGATAACTCAGCTTCACGTGACCAATTGGTAGGATCTGCTCCCTTCTTAGTTAGTGCCACAATGGGAGCAACTAGGTCAGAGAAAGAGTGAATAAATCTTCTATAGTAGTTCGCAAACCCTAAAAAGCGCTGAATTGCTATTAAGTTGGTGGGTTGCGCCCAACTAAGGATGGCTTGGAGCTTCTTTGGTTCCATACAGAATCCCCGAGGGGAAATAATGTACCCTAAAAAGGATACCTCCGTAACATGAAATTCACACTTCTCCAGCTTGGCATACAGGTGATTTTCACGTAATTTTTTTAGAACTTGACGCACCTGGGTAACATGTTGTTCTACAGAATCAGAATATATCAAAATATCGTCTAAGTAGACTACAACGAACCTTCCAAGAAATTCACGGAGCACATCGTTAATGAGATCCTGGAAGACTGCCGGAGCGTTAGACAGGCCAAATGGCATGACCAGATACTCATAGTGGCCTGACTGAGTACTGAATGCCGTTTTCCACTCATCCCCTGACTTGATTCTGATGAGGTTATATGCTCCTCTCAGGTCAATCTTAGAAAAAATCACAGCCGAACGTAGCTGATCAAAGAGGACAGAGATCAGCGGCAGAGGGTAAGTATTCTTTACTGAGATTTTATTCAAAGCTCTAAAATCAATGCAGGGTCTGAGAGAACCATCCTTCTTCTCTACGAAGAAGAAACCTGCACTTAAAGGGGATTTGGATGGCCTGATAAATCCTTTCCCAAGGCTTTCTTTCACATACTCATTCATGGCCACAGTTTCAGGACCAGACAATGCATATAACCTTCCTTTAGGCAACGTGGCACCAGGAATTAGCTCAATGGCACAATCATAAGGCCTATGGGGAGGCAGAATATCCGCATTGCCCTTGGAAAATACATCAACAAAATCCTGGTATTCCACAGGAATGGGTGCGGGAACGGCGGCAGCTACTCGGATAGGAAGCGTAATACATTCTTTATTACAGATGGTACCCCATTGTAAGATCTCCCCTGACTGCCAATCAATGATGGGATTATGAAAGGCCAGCCAAGGGTGACCCAGAACCACAGGAACTGCTGGACAATGGGTAAGGAAAAACTCAATCTTTTCAGAATGTAGAGCTCATACCGAAAGTAAAACAGGAGGTGTACAGAGAGAAATAACCCCATTGGACAAGGGACTCCCATCTAAACCATGCATGGTGACACACCTACCCAAGGTTAACTGAGGAATACCTAAGGCCTTGGCCCATGTTAAATCCATAAAGTTCCCTGCAGCTCCACTGTCCACAAAAGCAGAGACCGAGGAACAGAGGCTGCCAAAGGAAACTTTAGCAGGAACTAACAGTGAATTATTTGAGGAGATAAGCTGCAGACCAAAGTGAACCCCCTCACAACTCACTTGGTCGGGAAGTTTCCCGACTTGTTCGGACAACTACGGGCAAAATGTCCCTTACCTCCACAGTATAAACAAAGACCAGAATTTTGCCTCCTGGTTCTTTCTTCAGGAGACAATTTGGAGAGACCTATCTGCATAGGCTCCTCCATGTCCACAGGGATGGAAAAAACACAAGGAGTAGACCCGACAGACGCTCCTTTTTCAGCCCTCCGCTCTCTGAGCCGACGATCTATCTTAATAGAGAGCTCCATGAGTTTATCGAGAGTCTCAGGAGCGGGATACTGAAGGAGACTGTCTTTAATAGATTCAGATAAGCCGAGGCGAAACTGACTGCGCAGGGCTGGGTCATTCCATCCACAGTCGTTCGACCAACGGCGAAACTCCGTACAATAAATCTCTGCGGGATTCCTACCCTGTCTAAGAGCACGCAACTGACTCTCAGCGGACGCCTCTCTATCAGGGTCGTCATACAGTAGCCCTAACGATTTTAAAAAGGCGTCTACAGACAATAAGGCTGGATCGTCTGTCTTTAAACCAAAAGCCCAGGTCTGAGGATCCCCCTGAAGCAGAGAAATAATAATTCCAACCCGCTGAGCCTCCGTACCTGAGGAGACTGGTCTTAAACGAAAATAAAGTTTACAAGACTCTTTAAAATTAAAAAACTGTTTTCTATCCCCAGAAAAACGGTCAGGCAGATGCATCTTTGGTTCAGGAATGACCCTCGGGGAAGTCCGTAACAGATCTTCCTGTGACCTCACCCGGAGGGACAGATCCTGAACCATCTGAGTAAGTTCTTGAATCTGACTAACTAGAAGCTGGCCAGGATTTGGCCCAACACCGGTGGGATTCATGAGGCCGACAAAAATCTCCCAACTGAATAAGTAAAAAAAATCAACTCCTGTTAATTTTAATTTTTTTTTTTTTTGTCTGGCCGGTGATAATGTTATGATTCCCGTACTCCAGACCAGAGGAGATCTAATGGCAGAGGTCTGAGTACTGGGAAGATTTGCTGGTTGTGGGAGCAGGAGAGCCTAGTAACCCCTGGCGCCCTAACTCCGTTGTCTCGCCCGTGTTATCAGAAATCCCCTGCGAGACTATGGTTGCTTGAGCCCATGGCAGCCGCGTTCGAAGGGCGGATTATGTCTGCCCAACCCCGATGCCCCCTCAGGTCTTAATGGGAGACAAAGGGAAATCCGAGACAGGGTGATAACAAGGGGCCCTCTGACTAAGCAACCAGGCCAGGGGTTACAAGCTAACTAACTTAAACCAAGGTATGTGCGGACTAGCCGCCAGGGAAAAGGACAACCAAAGATCCACTGATCCGTTACTCCTATCCAGCACCGCTGGATACCAGAGTGGATCTGTGGGAGCGGAATCCTCCGCAAAAGCTCCAGAACACAAATAAACTAAATAATAAACAGTAAGCGGACAAGCCGCAACACACGGCTGCGCCGCGACTCACGAACACCACAGGATGTTAAAGGTGCTCGGTCAGACTCCAGGAATAGATGACAAATATCCGAGTACAGGACCACTGAGGACAGGAACAACCGGATAGAGCAGGACTGGAAACTCTCTGCAACTGACAAAGGCAAACAGGAAGCTATCACCGGCGTCTGTGAGAAGTCCAAAGGGTGCTTATAAGTGTGAGCTCCCCAATCAGGAGCCAGACTGGGTCATCACAATTAATGCCGTGCAGCTTGCATGCTGCACGGCCAGCACACCATGATACAATCAGCACATCATGATACAATTAGAACAGACCCAGCAACGGGGAACGCGGCCCGAACGTGGCGTCCCCGTTGCTAGGGTCAGAGCGGCTCCGTGCGCCCGGCGTCTAGCGTTGCCAGGGAGCCGGCGGCTGTACGCGCACGGCGTCCCTGGTTGCTAGGCGCCGGGCCGCACCGACGAGCGGACCCCGGCGCCTAACAGCTAGATGGGAATGGGCTGCAGGTCCTCCGTGGTTCCTCTAAGAAGACAACAACCTACATAAGCACAACAGGGAGGAAGGAAGGAGAGACCCCCCCACAAACCTACGTGACACACACGAAACACGGGATTGCTCACCAGACACTATTTTGTCAGCTTGCGTGATGAGCGGTCTCACTTCCGGTACCTAGGACAGAAATACACGAGAGAGGCACCGCAGGCGGGGCGATGCACGACAACGGGCAGGAGCAAGCGGTTCCTGGCCACTGACCGGACTTCGCGTGGCTAACAGCCTACCTTTAATGGGGGCCTGACTGTGACGTACCACGCGGGGGAGAACCAAGGCTGGACACCTACAGCGTCCAAGCGATGCCTGTAGCCTAGCACCTAAGCGATGCCTGCGACCTAAACAATCTAAAACCCACTAACCACTACACAGAGAAAATACCACAGAACGCTCTACACACAGGGAATATGGTACAGGAAAATACAGGGAAACACAATATCTACAATATATGCAAATACAGTGAAACACAATACCTACAGTATATAGATATACAGTGAAACACAATACCTACAGTATATGGAAATACAGTGAAACACAATACCTACAGTATATGGAAATACAGTAAAACACAATACCTACAGTATATAGATATACAGTGAAACACAATACCTACAGTATATAGATTAGATATACAGTGAAACAATACCTACAGTATATAGAAATACAGTGAAACACAATACAAGTACATACAGTATATGGAAATAAAGTGAAACACAATACCTACAGTATATAGAAATACAGTGAAACACAATACACATACCTACAGTATATGGAAATACAGTGAAACACAATACACATACCTACAGTATATGGAAATACAGTGAAACACAACACCTACAGTATATGCTATCTAGAGAGATGCAAAGAAACACAATAAGCCAATACAGTGAGGGAGCCTCACTGAGGGCCTACCTGGACCGCCGGACCAGTAGCGCTCGCGGTCTGTTCATCGCAGGACCTTCTCCTCTCTCTATTTCTCAGCAGGGGCAGAGGTAGTGGCAAATGCAGCAGCAGCAGCAGCAGCCGAAGTCTGGACAGCAGGAATACCAGAGTCACCAGCAGCAGCAGACGTCCTTCTCTTGCTGGGCTCCACGTGCAGACCTGCTTTGCCTCTTCAGCGCCGCTCCTTAAATACCCCCCTCCCCCGCAGGGGCTTCTGGGCCGGGCGACATGGCGGCCTCTGATTTGTCGCCCACCTCGCCCCGTGATTATGTGCCACACCACGTGGGTGCATCTGGCGACGCGGGGACCAGTGGTGGATTCCGGTCGGGCGGACGGGGGAAGGGGGTCTGTGCTGGCTTCCGGCCTGGCGGCTGCGGCTTCCGGCCGGGCGGCCAGTGAGAGCGGATGTCGTCCGTGATGTTCCACACTCCCCCGTCCTTTTCCAGTGACCTTCAGGGCGGCGCAGTCTGGACAGGGGCGGTCGACCTAACACAGCTCGCAACCTCGGGGGGCAGTGCCGCCTCTTCCGGTGGTGCCGGCGGGGACAGTTCGGGGGGTGGGTCCCCATCCGGAAGTGCTTCTTCCACGGGAGGTGGCACAGAGGAGGTGGTGCCCACCAGTACAGGGCGGCGGGAGTGATGGCTGGTTCTACAGAGGTGGGCGTCAGGAGACAGGGGGCCGGGGCTGCACAGGGTCTCAGTATGTTCCTGTGTACAACGCGGCCACTCTGGCTGCCATCCTCATTGCGTACCTCGTAAACAGGGCTCTCGGGAAATACTTGCCGTTGGACTATGGCGGGTGGGGTCTCCCATCGGTCGCTCAGCTTGTTTTGCAGCCATTTGTCGCGGATGCGCTGCCCCTCCACCAGGGGAATTTTTCAGTCACAGCCCACACCAAGGCCAGCAGCTCCAGCTTAAATTAACTGTAATTTTCGCGGTTTTGTTCAGACTCTCAAAGCCCCCGGCTCCCATAGGCGGTCAACCCTCTAATGACCTCCCTGGACTTGGGACAGCATGGCCCCCAGGCCCTTGTGGCTCCCATCGGTGTAAAGTAGGAACGGTTTGTTGAAATCTGCATAAGCCAACACTGGAGCTAGGGTAAGGGCTTCCTTGAGTTTGTGGAATGCATCGTCCTGAGCCTGGCCCCACTCGATTGTTCTTCTCCAGGAGTCAGTTGGTATCCCCCGTAGTAACTCGTGTAGGGGACCAGCGATCTTGGCGAAACCCTTGATGAATCGTCTATAGTAGCCCACTAGGCCCAAGAAAGCCCGCACTTCAGTCACTGTGGTCAGCGTCTTCCATCCTTATTTCGCGGCCAGCTTGCTAGGGGTGGTTTGCACCCGCTCTGCGGAAACCACGTGGCCTAAGTATTCCAGGCTGGGCTTCAAGAGGTGACATTTCTGGGGCTTCAGCTTGAGGCCGTAATTTTCCAAATGCTCTAAGACCAAATCCAGCCTCCGCAGGTGTTCGTCAAGAGTAGGGGCAAACACAATAATGTCATCCAAATATATCAAGATGGCCTCAAAGTTCAGGTCCCCCAGGCAACATTCCATGATGCGTTGAAAGGTGGCGGGGCATGTTGGAGAGTCCGAAGGACATCCTGCAGAAGTCAAAAACCCCATGGGGGTGATGAAGGCAGTCTTCGCCTGGTCCTGTTCTGCCACTGGTACCTGCTATTAACCGCTGGCCAAATCCAATGTCAAAAAGTACCGGGACTTCCCTAGGGCCGCTAACGACTCCTCGATGCAGGACAGATGTTCAGCTTCCGGTAATCCATGCAGAAATGTAGCACTCTATCTTTCTTCTTGACTAGGATGATCGGGGCTGCCCAGGGGCTCTTGCTTTCTTTAATGACCCTGTTGTCTAGCATTTGGCGGATCTTGGTTTTTACCTCCTGATATAACCAGGGCTGGGTGGGGCGGTAGTGCTCGCAGATGGGGAGACTGGCGCCAGTTTTCATCTCGTGTTCTAGCTCCCGGCAGTAGCCAAAGTCCTCTTCACTGCATGAGAACGCCTTCTGCCTTTTCCACAGCATGTGCTCTAATCATTTGACATCGGTGGGGTGGATTTGATCCAGGGTCGCGTCCGTCTGTTCCAGTATGGCCCTGCCATTCCAGCTGTCGGTGGGCATTTCTTTTTCCTCGACCGTTACTGCCAGCGTCCAAGGTGTCTCGGCATCTGGGTGGAGTGTCAAGCCTCGATCCAGATGGATGTGGACCTTCGGGATGGTGTGTAACTGGGCCATGGTCATCCTTGTGGGAATTTGTGCAAGGTGGTCCCTGAGATTACAGATCTGGATGGGCACTGTGCCGCTTCGGACCTTCGTGAGGGCTTGAGCCACCACCAGCCCAGTCTCTGTTTGTCTGAACCAAAACGGCTCAATGAGGACCTCCATCCCCTCCAGTCGTCGTTATGACCGTACTGGCAAGTCCAGGATCACCTCCTGTTGGGCGGGGATCCTCACTTTCTGCTTGTGTTGGGTTCTGATTTGCCCAACGGGTCCCCCTCTTCCAGTAGATTTTGGCTCCTCACACAGTTGTACCACCCTCTGAAGGGCTTGTTATACGGGCTTCTGCTCCTTTAGGTGTCTCCAGTATTGGGGGTCTTTCTCTTGAACCAGGGCCCGGACCAGGCAGCTCAGGATATTCATGCCAAGGATGACGGGTCCGTGCATCAATTCCTCTCCTGCGACTACTATGACACCCTTCTTCCCCAGGGGCTGGTCATACAGTTCCACCTCGATCTACACCACCCCGACAATGGGGATGGGGAGGTTGTTGGCGGCCTTGAGGGTCACCCAGCTCCCTAAGCTCACCTTAGTCAGGTGGACGTAGTGTTACTGGAAACATTGTTCGGACATGGTCGTTACCCATGAGCCCGTATCTAGGAAGCATCGTTGGTTCTTCCCCACAAGCTGGGATATTACAGTAGGGCACTCTCCAATTAGATCTGAGGAGTACTTGATGTCCACGCGCCCAGTCCCTTTCCTCGTGGGTTGTCCCGCAACTGTGAGGGAAGTTAGGTTAAAGGTCTCCTTTGATAGTCCCCGGCACGCCTCGCTTCCGGGCATTCCCGGGTGAAGTGCCCCGGTCGGTCGCACTCCCAGCACTTGGGTGTTCCTTCTTCATGCCCCAGCCGTCTCTTGGCTGGTGGACGCTCCCCACCTCCGGTGATGCCGAGGGGAGCTGGCTTCTGATCACCTGTCCGCATGGGCAGCCTCAGGTCTGGTGCTGGCCTTCTGGGCCTCGGTTTACTCTACCTGCTGTCTTAGCTGGGACATCTCCTCTTGCATCTGTAGAAGCAGCGTAGTGAGTGTTTCCCCACCACTGTCCGGCGGGTTGGCTTCTGGCATGGGTGGGGTGAACGGCAGGTCCTGCTTCAAGGCCACAGTGCAGCTGCCACCCCCGAATTCCTGGTCCTTGGCTACAGCTTGGCTCAACACATCGTGCAACGTCAGTGTGGCGTTTCCCTCAATCCGAGTTTGGAGGTGGGTTTGCAGGCGTTGATTCTGGAGTCCAACCACAAACAGGTTTCGCAAAGCGGAGTCGGGGTCGCATGTTAACAGGAACTCATCTTCTCTGGCCTGAACATCCTCCATATATTCTTGGAGGGCATTGGTGAACATGGAGATGCTCTCATCCTCCCTCTGATTGCGGGTGAAAAGGTGTTGCTGGAGCCCCATGACTTGTTCTCGGTAAACCGTCTTGAGTGCCTCAAACACCCTCTTGACGTCCTTCTTCTTAGCGGCGGGCCACCGCAGTAGGATCTTCTTGGCGTCCCCTTGGAGGGTGTCCAAGGCTAGGTTCACCTGTTCGGAGGCGGGCATGCGATACTGGCGAATCGTGGTATCCAGTTGGTCCTTCCAGTCAGCCAAGTCCATGTTCCGGCCATTGAATTTCTTCAAAAATTACCTGGCTGTTCCGATGGGCAGTCCAGACCGCAGGGCAGCGATGCACGACAACGGGCAGGAGCAAGCGGCTCCTGGCCACTAACTGGACTTCGCGTGGCTATCAGCCAACCTTTAATGGGGGCCTGACTGACGTACCACATGGGGGAGGACCTAGGCTGGATACCTGCATCGCCCAAGTGATGCCTGCGGCCTAGCGCCTAATCGATGCCTGCGGTCTAGAGCCTAAGCGATGCCTGCGGCCTAAACAATCTAAAACCCACTAACCATTACGCAGAGAAAATACCGTCGGCGGGCGGATCAGCGGCCCTTGCAGCCCTCGCTGCCCTTGCTGCCCTGTGTGGCAAGGATGCAGACGTTGTGGAGACCGAAGTGGATGACCGAGCGGCCGGGCCCCCCCCCCCCCCCCGCAGCCCAGGTGGCGACTGGCGAATGGATCACCGGCCCCGGAAAGAGAATGATGGAGGCCCTCATGTCGCCCTAGTAGAAGGACCTGGACTCAGAGGAGAGGCTGTCGCGCAGGCGCCCTAGTGAGGTGGCGGCGGCGAGGGCACCGGTCTGCACTTCCCGCGATCCTGCTTTCGAATGTGCGCTCACTGGCAAACAAGTTCGACGAATTGTCCCTCCTTCTGGGCAGCGCAGGGTCAGGCATTACAGGGTCATCCGTCCTCTGCTTTACGGAGACGTGGCTGGACGACCATATTGCGGACAACCCGATGTCTCTGCCGGGCTTCAGTCTCTTCAGGGCCGATCGCTCCAAGGTTCTCTCAGGAAAAACGAAGGGTGGTGGCAACTGCTTCTACATCAACGACGGATGGTGCAGCAATGTCACGATCATAGGCAAATCATGCAGCCCTCACCTGGAGATGCTGAGTATCAACTGCAACCCCTTCTATTCCCCACGGGAATTTGCCTCAATTGTCCTTGTGGGAGTGTACATCCCCCCCCCTCGCCTGCGCGAACGAAGCCCTGCACCACCTGGCCGTATGTATATCCGACATAGAACAAAAACACCCAGACTCTCTGCTTATAGTACTAGGGGACTTCAACAGAACTAACCTGAGCAAGGAGCTACCTAAGTACAAACAACAAGTCACGTGTCCCACTAGAGAAGGGCGCACCCTTGATCACTGCTATACTACCCTCAAGTCTGCCTTCCGGTCTATCCCGCGTGCTGCACTCGGCCTATCTGACCACTGCCTCGTCCATCTACTCCCTACCTATACACAGAAGCTGAGAGCAGTTAAGCCTGTCGTTAAGACTGTTAAGAAATGGACCAATGAGGCCAAGATGAAGCTCCAGGCCTGCTTTGACTGCACGGAATGGGGGGTCTTTGAAGCCTCGGCAACCGACCTGAATGACTTGACAGACACTGTCACATCCTACATCAGCTACTATGAGGACATGTGTGTACCTACCAAGACTTACCGCATTTACAACAACAACAAGCCCTGGTTCAATGCCCAGCTCAGGCACCTTCGTCGAGCCAAAGAGGAGGCCTATAGCAGCGGTGACAGAGCACTATACAACCGTACTAGGAACTCTCTGACTAAAGGAATCAGGCTAGCAAAAAAGAGGTTCTCGGACAAGCTGACAAACGATCTCTCCACCAATGACCCCGTATCTGTATGGAAAGGAATGCAATCCATAACCAACTATAGGAAAACATCAAAGTCCACCGCCATGCACCAAGACCTTGCAGATGAACTGAACCACTTTTATTGCAGGTTCGCAAAAGAAGTCCCCTGCAACCCAAACAATCACCTCTACTATGCCCCGAACACCGACGGCCAACCCCAGGCACTGCAAGTCACCCAAGAAGAGGTGGAGGCATTGTTCAAAAGGGCCAAAACCAGGAAAGCTCCGGGTCCTGACGGAGTGTCACCATCTGCCCTAAGAGCATGTGCGGGTCAGCTCGCCCCCATATTCACCAAGATCTTCAAAAAATCGCTGGAGCTACAGAAAGTCCCTTCCTGCCTCAAAAGGTCTACTATAGTCCCGGTCCCCAAGAAACCCACTATCACGAACCTGAACGACTACAGGCCGATAGCACTGACGTCTGTGGTCATTAAAATATTTGAGCGTCTGGTTTTGAATCACCTGAAAACTGTGACTGGCCCCCAACTGGACCCCCTGCAGTTCGCCTATCGCTCAAATCGGTGTGTTGAGGATGCAGTCAACCTGGGCCTGCACTACATTCTACAGCACCTAGACATTCCCGGTACCTACGCGAGGGTCCTGTTTGTCGATTTCAGCTCGACCTTCAATACAATCGTCCCCAGCATCCTCCACCCCAAATTACTTCGCCTAGGGGTCCCAGAAGCTACCTGTTCCTGGATAATAGACTTCCTGACAGATAGGACACAGGTGGTGAAATCGGGGGAATTCACCTCTCAAGCGCGGTCCATTAGTACAGGGGCCCCTCAGGGCTGTGTCCTCTCACCCCTGCTCTTCTCCCTGTACACAAATGACTGTACCTCAGAGGCGCAATCAGTAAGGATCATCAAATTCGCCGATGACACCACCGTCATCGGCCTCATCAAGGATGGGGACGAATCGGCCTATAGACGGGAAGTAGACCGGCTGGCCCAGTGGTGCATCCACAACAACCTCGAGCTCAACCCCCTCAAAACTGTCGAGATGATAGTGGACTTCAGGAAGAAGTCATCTAGTGCACCTCCGCTAACGATTGCTGACAGTGTGGTATCGCTAGTGGACTCCTTCAAGTTTCTAGGGACCACAATCTCCCGGGACCTTAAATGGGGGTCCAACGCTGACGCCACTGTTGGGAAAGCGCAGCAGAGGTTGTTCTTTCTCAGGCAACTAAGGAAGTTCAACATCCCACAGAAGCTTCTGCTCCTCTTCTACTCCGCGATTGTGGAGTCGGTACTGTGCTCCTCGATACTCGTATTGTACAGCTCCGCCAGCGCGAGGGACAGATGCAGGCTCCAAAAGGTGGTCAGAACCGCAGAGAAGATTATCGGGGCCGACCTTCCCTCAGTCCAGGACCTGTACTTGTCCAGAGCTAAAAAGCGGGCAATGAAGATAGCAAAAGACCAGCTACACCCCGGCCACAGCATGTTTAACTTGCTTCCTTCAGGCAGGCGTTACAGGGCCGTCCCTGCCAGGTCCACCAGAAGCCTCAAAAGTTTCTTTCCCCAAGCGGTCCGCCTGCTGAACTCCTGAACATTGACTGACTAGACGTACATGTAACTCACTTGTGTTCCTACCGTATACCTATCTGTGTGACTTTGCTTACCCCCCCACCTGCTTATCTGTTACCTACTTGGCTGTTGTAAAGCAAACCGAAGACAAATTCCTAGTATACGCAAGTATACCTGGCCAATAAACCTGATTCTGATTCTGATTCTGAGAACGCTATGCACACAGGGAATATGATACAGGAAAATACAGCGAAACACAATACCTACAATATATGGAAATACAGTGAAACACAATACCTACAGTATATAGATATACAGTGAAACACAATACCTACAGTATATAGAAATACAGTGAAACACAATACCTACAGTATATGGAAATACAGTGGAACATAATACCTACAGTATATGAAAATCAGTGAAACACAGTACCTACAGTATATGAAAATACAGTGCTGGGCTCCACGTGCAGACCTGCCTTGCCTCTTCAACCCCGCTCCTTTAATTTCCCCCGCCCACGTCGCCCCGTGATGATGCGTCACACCACGTGGGTGCGCCTGGCGACGCGGGGACCAGTGGTGGTTTATGGTCGGGCGGCTTTCGGCCGGATGGCCGGGGGAAGGGGGTCTGTGGCGGCTTCCGGCCTGGCAGGTGCGGCTTCCGGCCGGGTGGCCAGTGAAAAGGGATGTCGCCCGTGACGTCCCACACGGGCACAACCGGGATGCAGTTATGTGACTGGGGGTCAACCGACAGCTGCATCCAGCCCCCCTCTAAATCCTGACAGTCGGCATGCTATCAGGGACTATTCCCACTCGTGGGTGTCTATGACATCCATAGAGTGGGAATAGAACCTGTGGCGAGCGCAAGACTTGTTGCGCTCGCCCCACACTTCCCCCCGCCTCCGGCATTCCACCGTCGGGATCCCGCAGTCGGTATGCTGACAGCCAAGATCCCCAGCTGAGGTATAGCATAACCAACACAGCACAACTTACATTATATAGACATAAGATAATTATAGGATATCACTGGATATGATCCTAATACCATTCCTTTATAGTTCCCCTATCTATACATTTGACATATTATAGAATGCAGATTATAAACATGTAATAGGCTGCATTCAGCTCTATAAAATAGTTCTATTTTTAGTGGCGCGTCTTGAAAACCTGAGTCTACAAATTATGAACCAGTGACAGATACACTGATGAACAACATAATACAGTTGGAGTAATAAACATACTGACACTTGTCGGCTAGCAACGCAAAAGGTACTGTACTGTAGCTATAAATGTAAGGGAAATCAGGGACATGCAGTCAGGGGAGGCAGTGCCTCCCCTGTCATTAATGAGTAAGATAATACAAAGAAGATGCATATGACACATATTCTGTGTCATATGTATCTTCTTAATATTATTCTTAGGATTGCTCCCCTCTGTATGTGTTTGGGAGGCACCGATCGTGGTGCCTCCCGTTGTCACTGGGGAAAGTATGGGGAGCGGGGGGCGGGCACGGGCGGGGACTAGCCTTGGGCTGTAAAAGCCCATTGAAAATATATGGGAAAGCGGCACCATTAGAGGTGCCGCTTTCATACAGGGACGTGCTTTCAACCTATGAAAGCACGTCCCTGTCAGTGAGGCCACAGTGATTGGCCAGCGGATCCGTCACTGGATCCGCTGTCAATCACTGTGTGGGCGACGCTGGCGGAGGAGGTGCGGGCGGCTGGATGCGGCGATGGTGCGGGCGGCGGTGGTGCGGGCGGTGCGGGTTGCGGCGGCGGTGCGGCGGCGGAAATGTACCTTTATCCAGCAGAGTTTGGCAGCGGAGCGGTTCCAGTTTCAAAAATGGCGCCTCAGCGTCATTTTTTAAATTCAAGATGGCCGCCGCGAGCCAATCACGGCTCGCCGCGTCATCGCCCCGCCCCCTCGGCTGACTTATATAAGTCAGCGCGAGGCGGAGGAGAGTCAGTCCGACGGCAGAGGAGGAGCTGTGAAGAGCTCCTGAAGAAAGAAGACGCCGCAAGTCCTGGCTGGGCGGCGGCTATGCAAAAGAGCTTAGCAGGCGCCGCCCACCAGGTGAAGAAGACGCTGGAAGCCCTGGGGGGGTGGCGCCCCCCCCAGGTGAAGACGCCGGAAGCCCTGGGAAGGCGGCTGCCACGCAAAAGAGCTTAAAGGCCGCCGCCCCCAGGTGAAGGTCCGGTTTAATAAAGCTTATTTTCAAGCCGTGTGGTGTTTTTATTTTAATATTTTCTTTACAGGTGGACTACAGGTGCCAGCGGGCCCTTTATGTCCAGGCATGCTGGCACTTGGGGTTCTCCAAGTGCCAGCATGCTGGGGCAGGCTTGCTGGGACCTGTAGGCTACCTGTAAAGAACAATATTACTATTCTTTGCAGGTGGACTACAGGTGCCAGCAGGCCCTTTATGTCCGGGCATGCTGGCACTTGTGGTTCTCCAAGTGCCAGCATGCTGGGGCAGGCTTGCTGGGACCTGTAGGCCACCTGTAAAGAACAATATTAACACAATGAACCCCGCACCCACCGCCACCAGGGGTGCGGGGCATAGCACTGGGCTATCAGCCCAGTGCTGGTTATTGCTCGGGAGGGGGGACCCCATTTTTATTTTTTGGGGTTCCCACTTTCCGAGGAATTCCAACCCTGGGCTGACTGGCTGGGGGGGCAGATTAATGTTATGGCAGGGGGACCCCACACTGAGTGTCTCCCCTGCTATGGCATTACTCCCCCTGGCTGGTTCTGCCTAGTGCTGGTTTTACTGATGTGTCGGGGGACCACACTTTTTTTTTTTTTTTTTTTTGGGGGGGGGGGTTTGGAGGGCTTGTTAGCTGCCAGTGCCTCCCCAACCAGTGACCTCATCGCACGTCACTGAAGGGAGTAGTTAGGGAAAACCTGCCTAACCTTACATTTACTATATAACACCACTTCCAGACTTTCCATCTAGATGCATAAATTGATTTTAGCAAGAATCATGCAGAGGTCCTAAATTGCATCTTGCAGAATTATTTTGCATGTATGGCACCCTATAATCTGACACAGAAACCAGAAAATCCAAGTGGCATGAACTGCTTCCAGTCTGTAAATGGCATCCTATAACTTCCATCCTATACATAGCTTGGCTGCAAAATACAAAATAATGATATTAATAATAATTATTATGGCCCTCATTCCGAGTTGATCGGTCGCAAGGCGAATTTAGCAGAGTTACACACGCTAAGCCGCCGCCTACTGGGAGTGAATCTTAGCTTCTTAAAATTGCGACCGATGTATTCGCAATATTGCGATTACTAACTACTTAGCAGTTTCAGAGTAGCTCCAGACTTACTCTGCCTGTGCGATCAGTTCAGTGCTTGTCGTTCCTGGTTGACGTCACAAACACACCCAGCGTTCGCCCAGGCACTCCCACCGTTTCCCCGGCCACTCCTGCGTTTTTTCCGGAAACGGTAGCGCTTTCAGCCACACGCCCCTGAAACGCCGTGTTTCCGCCCAGTAACACCCATTTCCTGTCAATCACATTACGATCGCCGGAGCGAAGAAAAAGCCGTGAGTAAAAATACTATCTTCATAGTAAAGTTACTTGGCGCAGTCGCAGTGCGAACATTGCGCATGCGTACTAAGCGGATTTTCACTGCGATGCGATGAAAAATACCGAGCGAACAACTCGGAATGAGGGCCAATGTATATAAAAATACCACTTATCATAATAGCAATAATAACCAGTGACAAAATGAACATTACTATAATGTCATCTAATGCTATCAACAGCTTTCAGATTCTTTTACATGGTAAATTTAGCAAAGCACAATATGAAAAAGTACATTATACATTATCTGTGTAGCTTGTCATGGATTATATAAAATCTATAAAATGAATGTAAATATTCCCATTACCTAAAGGCAGCCATTTTGTTTGCTCAACAAATATTTAGCCTATCCAGTCAGGTGGAGCTATCAGTAGTGACGTGCGGTCAGGGGAGGCACTGCCTCACCTGTCATTCTTCAGTATACTCCAGAGTTTTCACTATAAAAATTATTATAATACAAAGATATTTATAAGTTCTAAATATACGTTTGAATTATTCATATCATTTTTGTACGGAGCAGCTGATTGGTTGCCATGGGCAACTTCTCCACAGACTCACTTCTCCACACTTTTCACTGCTCTATAAATAGACTCCAAAGTACCAACCAATCAGCTTCTAACTCAGGCTGTGTTTGAAAATTGGCAGTTGGAAGCTAAATTGGCATTGCCGGGCCCCAATGCACTCAGTAGTGGTTTTAGGACAGGCAAGCAGGGCAACCGACCGGGGCGCTGTGTCCTGAGGGCGCAGCCGCAGTCACCCCACTACCGCTCGCCCACCTACCTGCCACCAGCCGCCCGCCCACCACCCTGCCACTGGTTGCCTACATGGTCGGACAGAACACACACACACTCACTCTTGCTCTCTCTCTCCATCCCTGAGACCCTCTCACTCCTGCTCTCGTTGTATAAAGGTCTCTACCTGGGGTAACATGTATAAAAGGGTCTCTACCTGGTGTATTGTGTATAAGGGGCTCTGCTCTACTGTGGTGTAATGTGTGTCAGGGGCTCTAACATGGCATACTGTGTATAAGGGATACTACTGTGAGGTGTAATGTCACTGACGGACACTACTGTTCAGCATAGTGTGAATTGGTACTATTCTGTGGCCACACCCCTACCCCATGAAGTCATGCCCCTATATTTTAGTTACGCGTTTTGGGCAAGCACTGTCCCTATTTTAAATTATGGGGGGGCACCAAAGGAAATTTACACCCTGGGCACCATAAGGTCTAGAACCAGCCCTGAATACACTGTTCCTCCACTGGTCACAACTCACAAGTTTGCAGCACTGCAATAACTGACAGCAAGAAAATTTGTTCCCTCTGCAAAAGGCTTGTAGAATTGTCATATTAAACATTACCCATAAATTTCTGGTTGTTTCATTTGACCCTGAAACCTTTTCTGCGTGTTCTCAGGGTCACAGTATCTGCACGGCAGCTGGAAATGAGGACACCTGTAAATGACAACTATGCAGAACTAATTGTGGGTTATGTATCATCCACTTCTACAAAGTAGCATTGATTGTGCGTCCTCTATGTAACCCTCCCGCTTTACGTATAATTACTCACCTGAACTTGATTGCTGCTTTTATTTTGTTTGCCGCTTTGTCTTGGTTAAATCACTCTGTCCAATTTATTTTAGTGCAATTATTTACACACACAATTTGTTTGCTGCTCTGAACAGACGCCAGTGGGCTTTAATACAATCTCTCAAGTACAAATAACTTTCAATTACAGACACATTTTTCAAATTTTTTGTTTCATTCGTTTCAATTTAAAAGTTTAAATTGAAAAGTTTTGCCTGCTCAGATAGGGTAGTGCATCGCCTCTTCTGCTCTACAGCTCTCACCGCCTTATTCTAGGAGGCACTCGTCTATGCAGTGGCGTAACTACCATAGGTGAGTGACACCCCTAGTGGTGGGTGTTGTGTGTGCAGTACGGATTGTACCTTGGGGACAGGGACGGATTAAGAGCAACATGGTCCTGGGGCTGTAAATGGTCATCAGGCCTATTTTGAGAGGCAGAGGAGGTGTGACCAGTCTGTGTGGCTAGAACCATGTGGGCGTGTACATCCCCTGCATTATGCGCTCCCTAGGTGCATCATTTTGTGAGGAAAATAGAAACACAATTTTAATACTTTTGATTTATGGCCGACCATGTGGCCAGCTGGTGGTTGATCATCATCATGCTGTGATGAGGATGGGCCTATTTTAATCTGGAGGCCTGGAGCTGTAGCTCCATCCGCCCCGTTGTTAATCTAGCCCTGCTTGGGGGTGATTCAGACCTGATCGCTGGGCTTCTAATTTTGCTGTCCTGCGTCCAGATAGTCGCTGCCCAAGGGGAGTGTATATTCACCATGCAAGTGTGCGATCGTATGTGTACGCCGTGTACCAAATATCCCTCAGTCAGCGAACAGCTGAAAATCCGTTCACACTTCACTCACCATCGAATATTTTTACCACTGTGTGCAGTCTTTGCGCAGCCCAGGACTTACTCCTACAGTGCGATCACATCAGGCTGATCGGGTCCGGAGCTGACGTCACACACCCTCCCTGAAAGCGCTTGGGAACTCCTGCGTTTTCCCTGACACTTCCAGTAAACGGTCAGTTACCACCCACAAATGGCCTCTGCCTGGCTGTGCGATTGAAATGTTTGCACTATCCTGTCGCGGTTCGGCGATGCCTGTTGTTTGGCGACGCGCATGTGCATTGCGATGCATATGCATGCGCAGTCTATCGATAATCGACCGCTGTGTGAAAACGCACAGCAGCGATCAGGTCTCTATCGGGCCCCTAGTCTTAGAAGGCCCTTTTTAGAAGTCTTCCTGTCAGGGTACGGCAGAAGAACATAGAACACCAAACCACAGATATAAAACTGTAGCACTCTGTCACTCTTTTTGACTGCTTGGGGTAAAGCAGTAATTAGCAGATGTACAATAACACAATACTTTAAATTGACAAACCCGTATAGGCCACTGTTACTGTAATACTTCAGATCCAGGCTGTTGCTATGGGGAACGCTATTGGGCCTTGTTCAGATAAACAGTACAATGTTAATAATGTAATATTAAATATAGTTTCTCCTGATACTGTACACTATAGGGGAAACTTTGTTACTGTACACTCAGAATACTCTGTCACATGACCGTAAAGCCCTACAGTACCTCAAACGGGTGTGGCTCGTTGGGTCAACAGTAACTAGGTCGACAGTCATTAGGTCAACCACTATTGGTTGACAGTGATTAGGTCAATACCTGAAATAGGTCGACACGGTCATAGAAACATAGGTGGTCATTCCGAGTTGTTCGCTCGTTGCCGATTTTTGCTATGCTGCGATTTGCTGCTAAATGCGCATGGTAGGCAGCACGCATGCGCTAAGTTATTTAACTAAAAACTTTGCAGTTTTGCTGGTGTTCGTACAACGCTTTTCAGTCGCACTGCTGATCGGTAAATGATTGACAGGAAAGGGGCTTTCTGGGAGGTAACTGAGCGTTTTCCGGGAGTGTGCTAAAAAACGCAGGTGTGTCAGGGAAAAACTCGGGAGTGTCTGGAGAAATGGGGGAGTGGCTGGCCGAACGCAGGGCGTGTTTGTGACGTCAAACCAGGAACTAAACGGACTGAGGTGATCGCAATCTAGGAGTAGGTCTGGAGCTACTCAGAAACTGCAAAGAATTATTTAGTAGCAGTTCTGCTAATCTTTCGTTCACTATTCTGCTAAGCTAAGATACACTCCCAGAGGGCGGCGGCCTAGCGTGTGCAATGCTGCTAAAAGCAGCTAGCGAGCGAACAACTCGGAATGAGGGCCATAGAAACATAGAATTTGACGGCAGATAAGAACCACTTGGCCCATCTAGTCTGACCCCTTTTTTTTATAATTTTTTTTATCTCAAACCTTATTTGATCCTTATTTCTTTGTAAGGATATACTTATGTCTATCCCATGCACGTTTAAATTGCTCTACCGTCTTAGGGGTCTATTTACTAAGCCTTGGATGGAGATAAAGTCGCTGGAGATAAAGTACCAGCCAATCAGCTCCTAACTGCCATGTCACAGGCTTTATCTACATCCGAGGCTTAGTAAATACCACCTCTGATGGGAGGCTATTGCACTTGCCCACTACCCCTTCTATTAAGTAATTTTTCCTCAAATTTCCCCTGAACCCCGCCCCCCTTCAGTCTCAGTGCATGTTCTTGTGTCCCATTGCTTCTCTTCATTTGGAGAATGTTCCCCCCCTGGTCATTAGGTCGGCATGTAAAAAGGTCGACATGAGTTTAAAAAAAAATTGGTGTAATTTTCTTCGTAAAGTGACCGGGATCCCCAATTAGTGCACCGCGTCCCCTCGTGCAGGAGCTGTGCTGGCAGGGAGCTACTTGTCAGGTACAAAAGCATCGCCGCCATGCGATGCTTTTGTACCTGTGTGGGGGGGGGGGGGCAGGGCCTGACATGTGGGGCGGATTAGCCCGGTGCTGGGCGTCCCCCCGCATGTCAGAGTAAATGATCGTAGATGTGCTAAATTTAGCCCATCTACGATCAACACTGAATTACCCCCTTTATTTTATGTTCTGAGTGGGGAGATGCAACACATACAAACAATGCCTTCAGCGTGCGCGGATACCATGGCGACGTTACTAAATACATGTACTGCAATGTGATTCCTCTCATACCACAATAATACTGTATGTCAAAAATATTGTTTAACCTTTACCTTTTCTGTCTAAGCAACCTACCTGCTCATTATCAATCGGTGGCATTTGTAAGGGAATGATGTTATCCATTACCAGTGTACAACATGAGATTATTCTACCATGTTAAGGCCAAGTCAGTGCAGCATAAATTGTAATCGATACAATAAATACATTTTCCTACAGGCGCCTCTGACTACATGTTCCAGATGATTGTCCCGGAGCATTGTTCCGTGCCGTAGCCACGTCTCTGCTAATCATTTCAGGCTCAATAAATGGAGATGTTCAGAGGTGTTTGAGGTTAATGGTCTGCTGTCTAAATATGAGTTATTGATCATACATTAAGGTCAAAGACAGCAAAGATAACATCTATTTTCTTGTATGAACGGAACTATCATAGCAACGAATAAACAGCACAGACGCCAGTCATAAAGCAGGTCAGCTATCCGTATTGCTGTTATCATGGGATGGTTTTCTATGGTAGAACAATCTTCATGCTGTGCTATTCATCTGATTGTTGTTACATGGAATATGTGGAAAAGTGTATAGATAGAAAGGAGGAGGTCGCCAACATCACAGCTTGGCAGAATCAAAGTAATAATAACCAGTATAATAACATGGGCACTGCTATAGATATTGCAAATGTTAGCAGATATATAAAAACTAGGTGATTCATCGCGCCCTGCGGGCGCTCTTCACACCGTCGCAAGGGGCTACGCCCCCCTTAACCCTTGCACCACCTTGTGGCATGCAATATTTTTATTATATGGAGTATTACCTCTAATCATAATTGTGTGAGTGGTTAAATATTGCACGGACAAAGAGCGTGCGATGGTTAAGTGGTGAGAAGCCCCTTGCAATGGGGTGAACAGCGCACGCAGGGCCTGATGAATCACCTAGTAGGTGCTTTGGTTGGGGGAGTGGCGGGTGCGGGGAAGACGCGGATGGGATCCGGGGGTGCCGCGGGAGGGGCGGTTGCGGTGGTGCCGCAGGTGGGGGTCCGGAGCCACCACGGGTGGAAGAGGAGCAGTTGCGGGGGTGCCCCGGTTGGGAGAGGGGCGAATGCGGTGGTGCGGCGGGAGGGGCGGATGCGGGGTTGCTGTGGGTGGGGAAGGGGTCCGGAGCTACCGCGGGTGCTGGAGGGGGTGTGTGGGGGTGCTGCGGATGGAGCCCGGAGGTACTGTGAGTGGGGGAGGGGCGGGTAATGCTTATCCTGCTTCTCCTCCTGTAAGCAGCTAAGCTGCTGTCCTCCCTTTGGCAGTGGCTCTCCCGGAGACTCGCACAGCAGCCAGTCACTATTGTTAGCACTCAATAAACTACAGCTCCCAGCAGCCCTAAGGGCCGGAATGCTTTGGCGCTAAGGGCTGCTGGGAGCTGTAGTTTAGGGGTCATTACGTGTGTAAGCATCCCTGGTACAGGGGGGCGTTACGTGTGTAAGCATCACTGGTACAGGGGGCAATACGTGTGTGAGCATCCCTGGTACAGGGGGCATTACATGTCTAAGCGGCACTGGTACAGGGGGCGTTACGTTTCTAAGCGGCACAGATACAGAGGCATTACGTGTCTAAGCGGCACTGGTACAGAGGGCGTTACGTGTGTAAGCGGCACTGGTACAGGGGGCGTTACGTGTGTAAGCGTCACTGCTATGGGGGGCGTTACGTGTGTAAGCGTCACTGCTACAGGGGGCGTTACGTGTGTAAGCGTCACTGGTACAGGGGGGCGTTACATGTATAAGCGTCACTGGTACAGGGGGGCATTATGTGTGTAAGCGTCACTGGTACAGGGGGCGTTACGTGTGTAAGCATCACTGGTACAGGGGACGTTACGTGTGTAAGCGTCACTGGTACAGGGGGTGTTACTTGTGTAAGCGTCACTGCTACAGGGGGCGTTACGTGTGTAAGCGTCACTGCTACAGGGGGCGTTACGGGTGTAAGCGTCACTGCTACAGGAGGCGTTACATGTGTAAGTGTCACTGGTACAGGGGGGCGTTACGTGTGTAAGCATCACTGGTACAGGGGGTGTTACTTGTGTAAGCGTCACTGGTACAAGGGGGGGTTGTGACATGTGTAAGCGTCACTGGTTCAGGGGGCATTATATGTGCGCTGTACGTTTGTAAAGTATGCGAGGGTGCAAATTTATAGTTTGCAGTGGGGCGCCGAACACTCTAGCAACGGCCCTGACTGCACACCCACTGTACTGCGCTGCACTGTCACCTTTTACATTGATTCAGCGTCCAGACATTACCCTCCGCGATATCACCCACTCTATCCGCTACATTAACCATCTCGGGGCTTCCAGGCCGGTAGCCCAGGTGCTGTGTTGCGGAGTCAGGGCCTCTGGGGATCTGGGCGCGGTTGTGGCGGGGAGGCACTTCTGTGACATCACACGCAGAGGAGGCTCCAGGGCTCAGAGAGTATGTGGTGCAGGGAGGCCTATGAAAGTCTTCCGCTGCGCCGCTTTCATACACATCTATGCCGGTGGCCGCAGCAGCTTTTTTTCCACCTGCGGCGCGGCTAGGGAGTGGGGATTGTTGATGCCGGAGGGGGCAGGTGGACTGGCAGCAAGACATTGGTGGTCATTCCGAGTTGATCGTTCGCTAGCAGTTTTTAGCAGCCGTGCAAACGCTATGCCGCCGCCCACTGGGAGTGTATTTTAGCTTAGCAGAAGTGCGAACGAAGGGATCGGAGAGCGGGTCCAAAAATATTTTGTGCAGTTTCAGAGTAGCTTCAGACCTACTCGGCGCTTGCGATCACTTCAGACCATTCAGTTCCTGATTTGACGTCACAAACACGCCCTGCGTTCGCCCAGCCACGTACATAGCGGGCTTGTGAAGTTCTCTTTCCCTTCTATTCTGCACGGATTCAACTCTCAGCACTGACACTGGTTCAGAAGGTGCATAATAGGATGTACAGCCAATCGCAACATGAGAATGGTCAGCACAAAAATGGTTGACACATATTTTTTTTTGGGGGGGGGTGATATTTTTGGCGACATCTTGTATATTTCATATTCTGTGACTGCCACCAGTAGAAAGTGGACCTTGCTTTCCTTGTCATGCTTCAGGCAAGGTGGGTTACCATTCCCAATCATAGGGCCTAATTCAGAGTTGATGGCAGCAGCAAATTTGTTAGCAGTTGGACAAAACCAGGGCCCTCATTCCGAGTTGATCGCACGTAGCAACTTTTTGCCTCTCGTGCGATCAGCTTGACGTCGCCTATGGGGGAGTGTATTTTAGCATAGCAGGGCTGGGATCGCTTGTGCAGCCCTGCTATGCTAAAAACGTTTCCTGCAAAACAAGACCAGGGACAGACCTACTTACCCTGTGCGACGGATCCAGCGACAAAGGTTCCGGAATTGACATCAGACATCCGCCCAAACACCTGGACACGCCTGCATTCGCCTCACCACGCCTGGAAAACGTTGATGCCACGGAACGCCTCCCGTCTGTCAGTCTTCTTGCGTTCGCCGCTGCGATCACTTTTTTCGCTGGCGGCGTCGCTGCCCAGCGACAGCCATCGCCAGACGACAACCGTCGCCGGGCAAAAACGCGCATGCGCAGTTCTGACCCGTTCGCACCGCTGTGACAAACTGCAGTGTGCGAACGGGTCGGAATGACCACCCATGTGCACTGCAGGTGGGGCAGGTATAACGTGCAGAGAGTTAGATTTGGGTGGGGTGTGTTCAAACTGAAATCTAAATTGCAGTGTAAAAGTAAAGCAGCCAGTATTTACCCTGCACAGAAACAAAATAATCCACCCAAATCTATCTCTCTCTGCACATGTTATATTTGCCCCCCCCCCCCCCCCCCCCAACCCTGCAGTGCACATGGTTTTGCCCAACTGCTAACAAATTTGCAACTCTGAATTACCCCCTTAGTCCACATGGATAGTAAATCAAGCAAATGTTAGGAAAATGTGTTGACCATTACTGTGTCGACCATTGTCACATTGACCTTTTGAGTCTGTCGACCTTTTGTACGTGTCAATCTAATGCATGTCACCCATGTGGTGTCGACATGTTGACTATGATTAATTATCATTGATATAGGGACGATGGTTGCGCACCGTCTATACAGGAAATCGGATATTGGGGGTTACTCAGAGATGGACGCAGACCTTGCTTCCGCAGCAAGATCTGCATCCATCTACTCACATGCCGGGGGCCACCCAGCATAGGGCAAGGCCGCACAGCATGTGTGTGTTGGTGCACCCGCGATGCGTTTGCAATTTTATTGCGAATGCATCATTATGAGGTTGACCCAAACTGCAATGTCACGCAGTCCAATGCCATTTTTCTTCTCAAAGCCATTTTGCCCACCACGCCGGCGAAACGCTGTGTCGATGCCCCACCCAATGGGTGCAGCTGTCAATCCCCTTGCGGCTGAATCCTTCTGGACAGTGGCCACATCCATCTCTGATTAAGGCTTACTCTTACTCTGTCAGATAAAAAGGATCATGGTGGTTCCTCTTGTCTTTCAGGTTTGTACCTAGCTTGAGCCGCTTAGAAAATCAATGTTTTGGTTTGTGGTTGATGTTAATAGATACAATGTATCTGTTAGAGGTGATCTGTGTATGCTTTGTGACACCATATGCCTTGCTGTGCACTCTTATTGTATAGTGAAACGTGACACAATCATAGCTGTGTCATCCTTGTTCATTCAAAAAGTAACCAATCCAGGTTCCTCTTGGAATGCAGAGGTATTCTGTTCCCCACTGGCAGCCAACCAATGCCAGCAAGGAGTTCCTGCGGTGTGCACATGAGTGCTACCCTTATGAATCCTCTCCAGCTTAGGGATAGCCATCGAATAGTGGATGTGATGCGGCCATTGCAACATCCCCTGTGATGACATGTAGTCATGGTAAAGTACCCACTGATGGTTATTTGGTGCACGTGCGCCGAGAACGGTGAGAATTCACCCATGAGCAAAAGCTGCTGTGAACTACATGCACCATCATATAGCCATTGCAAAGAGGAATGTGATACTATGCGATGGTCGGCAACCACTGTAATCCCGTCACAGAATGGAAAAACGAATTCCATTGAGCCGGGAATATCGATGGTTGATAACCATTGGCTTTTCAATTCCACCCCTACTCCAGCTTCACAGGTTCCCTATGGCATTACCAGGGCCGTCTTAACAGCAGTGTAGGCCCCTGGGCACAGAAATGCACTGGGCCCCCTATCCATCCTTCAGCGGTAGGGGTGGGAGGTGCTATGAGCGGCAGCTTTGATGTCCCCCGGGCTGTAGGGGGTGTTCTATCTTCTGCTCAGCATGTAGGACCTGGAGCAGTAATTTCTGCTAAGTACTCCTTTACTGCACAGATGGGGCTAATCTGTAGAAGGGGGCATTGGGCTGAATAAAGAAGCCCTGGTACATGACTTCCAGGGTGGTAAGGGTGTTTAATACTTAGGGCAGGAGTGGATAATGGAGTGGGCTTAATATTTATCAATTTCCGGTGGGAGGGCAGCTTGCTTGACTGCAGATATCTCAAGTTCCTGAAAATGTATTTGTGGCCGGAGAGCCCCAGCCACGAGGCAAATGGCCGCCGCGGCACTGAAGGGGTTAACCCCTAGTGCCCGGCGCCACTTTAAAGGACAAAGGGCGCTTGGCGCCAGATTTGAAATGTGTTGGGCGCTAGGCGCCGTGTGTTATAAAATGTTTTAAAAATGTACTTTTTATGGTGTGCCGTGGTCCCGGACCCCTCCGGAGACCACGGCAGTGAGGGCATCCCCCGGCGCGCTCAGCAGAGTGTGCGCGCCGGGGGAGAGGGCAGCCGCTGACCGCCGGAGTCCGGGAGCTCCGCTCCCGGCAGCGGTCGGTGCAGCCCCGGGCGCACTGGAGTGTGCGCGCCGGGGAGAAGGGAGAGCCGCCGCTGGGGGCCGGGAGCTCTGCTCCCGGCGCCTCAGCCCATTGGAGGTGGCCAGCCGCGGCAGCCGGGACGAACGTTCAGGGCTGCTGGGCAGCGAGGGGGGTGCGCCGCAGCCCGGCTCCCCGCCGGACGCTGCAGCGAGGCCACAAGTCAGCGCCGCTCATGGGGGACCGGGCTAGCCGGCTCCCTAGAGGCATGGGTGAAATTAGGCTGCCGAGCAGGCTGATGAGCGCTGGGGTCCGGGAGCTACGCTCCCGGCGCCTCAGCGCTGCAACAGAGCCAGAGTCACGGCGGCCGGGACAAGTGCCCCGGGCCGCCGGGCTTCAGTACAGGGGGGTGCACCGCTGCGTGCGGCGAGGCCACAAAGCGAGTGCCCCACTGGGGGGACAGGGAGAGCCAGCTCCCTGGACCCCAGTGGCAGCATTACAGGCAGGCTGGAGGATGGGGGGAAGCCAGCCCCATACCTCCAGCACAGACAGGGTCCTAGCAGCCAGGCTGCAGGACTAGGGTACAGTAGTTAACCAACCAGACATTGTTTAAATGTAATGACCTACAGTGTGTTGTAAGGCACTGCAGTGCCTAGGTATGTGGAGCCTGTGCAGGCTCAGAGTGTATTTAAATGTATAACATGTACAGTGTGATTTAAATGTAAATGTATTTAAAGGTAAATTGCACTTACTTGGTTGTGTGTCCCAGGAGGGGGGAATTCATGGCTGTGCAGGCTGATGGATTCTCCAGACCTTTTCCCCAAAAACGGAATGCTTTCCCATCCAGCCTCACACTTCCAAGGGGGCACAGGGAGAGAGAGAAGCAGCTCAGCTATGAAACAAGCTGAGTGGTTTCTTGGAGCTCCATGGAGATCACCCGTAGTGGCCAAGAGACCTGGACCGGGGAGCCAGGCTGCCCAGCTCTGGAGCCCAAATCCAGGCTGCAGCCAGTGGGCTGGGTCCCGGGCAGGTTTCTGGAAGTCAGATTTAGGAGGGAAATCTTCCCCCAGACAGACTGAACGGCACTGGGGAGTATCCTGATTCTCCAAGATGGGAGAGTCAAAGGAGACCGACCACTCCCCACTGTCCATAGGGGACAATGTTAGCTGTGCATGAGACCAAGGCATGCACAGCTCATGGGTAAACATTGATTGGTTGTGCACCACAGGGCGGGCTTACCCCCTGTGGTAAGGGGTCTTGGAGAGGGATAAAAGGAGGGCAGTTGGCCCATAGGAGTGGTATTGTAACATCTTATTCTGCTGAAAACATCTGATTGTATGCTGTTGCCCCTAGCAATAGGGAGGAGCCTATTTAAAGGTTATTGAGCAATAAACATCCTTGCCTCAAGAAGACTGCTTCATCTTGTGACCTACAGGGTTAGGCCAAACCTAGCCCCGTCCTCCGGCTGTCCAGGGAAGCACCTAGCGTCTCCAAGCTCTGCCTTCCGCCAGCTACCGGTAGAGGCCTAGCAAGTGGCTAGTGGGGATTCGTCAGCACCACACAGCTGTGGTAAGGCAGTGCGTCGGCACATACAGAGCAGAACCGTGGTTCCAAACGCCACGGTAGGTTAGGAGTTTGGTGGTGGCAGCGAGAACCCGCCCACAGCGCAGTGGGTGGAGTCAGTAACAGGCGGTTACTGACGGTAAGCGGGAATCCCCTATGTGGTCAGGCCTCGTGCGGCTTGACCTTCCATTCTGTGCGCAGCCAATGGGACGCGAAAGCGGCGAGTGCTTTCGTACGGTACCGCCCTGTCACAGTATTTCTTAGCTTTGAATTGGATAAAAAAAACTAGAGAGTCCCACCTTTCAGGAGGTACTGGAGACTTGGGGATCAGAGTTCATGAGGCAGAGCAATTCCCCAATGAAAATCTAAAACTGCATATTAGGCGTGTGGAGCTGGAGCAGGGGCCAGCTGCTTGAATGCTGATATCTCTGGTTCTGGGCATAGTATAGATAAGCTACCATTGTCCACCAAAAGGGAAGTGTCACAGCTTTAGGATTATACCTTCAGAAAAACTCTAAATCAGACAGAACCCGAGATATCTGGCTGGGAAGAGCAATTAACAGGCTTGGATGGGGACCACTGCTTTCAAGTCGGATATCTCCGGTTCCCCAGGGCCGATTTTCAAAAATCTAGTACCCCTGGAAAGAGGGGACCCACAGCTATCAGCCTAGGGCCCTTATACTCCTGGGGCCCTTGGGCAAGAGCCCATTGAGCCCGTACGAAAAGACGGCCCTGGGCGTTACCTACTGTATCAATCAAAACTAAAGTACAGCTTTTCTTCACATGTTAAATTAAGCAACTTTGCAGGCTATGGGGAATGTGGTATAATTAGAGGGACCACAGGATAAATCTGTTATTTCTTGGGGGAGCCATCTTGATATATAGGAGTAACCACTGATAGCCTTTTCCTCTGGCAATAATGGGGTAATTACTACAGTACTTCATAAAATAAAAAACTTAAACGGATTCAGTATGATATCCCGGCACTTGGGATCCCGGCTGTCAGAATCCCGATGCTGGGATCAAGAAGTCTGCAATGCCGACAGGGGTGAGTTGGGGCTGTTCTTCCCTCTCCTCTACCCCCTAACCCTCCCTTCCCACAGCCTAATCCTAACCTCCCCCTATAGTGCCTAACTTTCCTGTGGCTGTGCGTAAGCCTAACACCCCCTCCACGCAGCCTAAACCTAGGCCCCGCCCCTTCCCCGCAGCCTAACCCCAACCCTCCCCATGGGTGCCTAACCCTAACCCCCCCCCCTCCCGGCAGCCAATCCTTAACCCCCCTCCCTGCAGCCTAACCCTAACCTCCCCGGGTGGCAGATAAACTACCCCCCTCCCCTGGGCCTCAACCTAATCCAGGCTCTATACTTATATACAGATGGGTCCATGTTTATCTTGGCCTTTAATAGGGTTAACTGAGCCAGGTCAATCAGACTTAATCCCCTGCTGTAATGATTTAGGCCCTCATTTTGAGTTGATCGCTCGCCAGCTGTTTTTAGCAGCCGTGCACACGCATAGTCGCTGCCTACGGGGGAGTATATTTTCGCTTTGCAAGTGTGCGAACGCCTGTGCAGCCGAGCTCTGCAAAATCAGTTTGTGCAGTTTCTGAGTAGCTCAGAACTTACTCAGCCCTTGCGATCACTTCAGTCTGTTCTGTCCCAGAATTGACGTCACACACCCGCCCTCCAAACGCCCGGACACGTCTGCGTTTTCCCTACCACTCCCAGAAAACGGTCAGTTGACACCCACAAACGCCCTCTTCCTGTCAATCTCCTTGCGATCGTCCGTGCGAATGGATTCTACGTTAAAACCACCGCTCAGCAATGATCCGCATTATACCCGTATGACGCACGTGAGCATTGCGGTGCATACACATGTACAGTAAAGACCTGATCGCAGCGCAGCAAAAATCGGCAGCGAGTGATCAACTCGGAATGACCCCCATAATCCCCTGATGTATTGTTCTCTGTATTGTTTTGCAGCTGAGAACAATAGATGAAGGGCTTATGCTAATAAACCTTGGTGTGCCTAGGTGCAGCAGAGAAGCCAAGATAAATGTGGACCCATCTGTAGGTGGGAATTCCAGCTGTCAGGATTCTGGCATTGGTCTCCTGACCATTTTGGGATTCCAGCACCGACATTGTGATGGGTGTTGGGATTCCGACAGCCAGCAAATTAACCAAATAAACCTTAAACTGTTAATTTAATTTAAAATGGACATTCGGGGCTCCATTTAAGAACTAGCCATAACTCCGAGTCCTTTAGCACTCACTAGTCCCGCTGGGTAAAACTGCAATGGGCATGTGCAGACGGATGTCAGGCAGATGCATTATATTACTAGCCTATGGCTGGCAGGCTGATGCAACTGAAGACAGCGCTGAGAAGAGGGACATCACTGGAGCTCGCCGAAGAGGTGTGTTATACACCGGCTACGTATCATTAGCAACACTGTGATACTAAATGAAAATATGCCTCTGCGGAATTAGGATCAGTACTAAATGGAGCCCTCAGAGTATTATTTGAATCAATATAATGTATCAGAAGCATGAGTGCTGATATTATTAAGTTATATTTCACTGCAGATATCCCTCATGTGTGAGCTTATGTGTTAAAATAAAAATATGATTATGATAATGGGGGTCATTCAGGTGCGGCTGGAGTGGCTGTCACTTCCTGGGAAGCAGCAGTGACAGCGCTGTATGGTGATGCAGCAGGAGGCGTCTCTTACAAGCAGACACCTCCTGCTGCAGAAGTGATCCAAGCTGCATCCTAGAATGCAGCATCAGATCTCTCTCCCACCATCAGACAGCTTACATCACCCATGGTGCCGCGCAAGCCGGACATCGCAGCGGCCAGGAAATATCCATTCTACAATGGAGGATCCTGACCTCTTTCCACCCCCTAAACAGCGGCGACATGTCTCCGTTTTCACAAATGGATGCCGACGCACAGGTATTGATAACAGGTATTAATAATGCGATTAAAATTGCAAAAGTCAGCTCTCCCAATAAGAGATGTGGTTTGTTATCACAGGACTTCCGGATTTATGACCTGGGAGGGGCATGCACCGTATGATGTACCGCAGGGTGCAGTGTAAGAAAAATTCAAAGAGAAGCCCATAAGCTTCTGTTGGGCAAGGCTATTAATAGATGGCATTGCCCTCTGGGTCCAAGCTCTTGGAAACTATTGCATACCGGAGCTTGGTACATATGGGAAATATGGGCAAAATTCTGCGAACTGTAGTTTTCTGATTTTTGGCCGCATTTTCCTTTTAGTACATTGGATGGAGGAGATAGTCCCCTTTTATTAGTGATTGGTGTAGTGCAGAGGAAAAAACTGTCAGGGTCACTTTATTTGAGAGGAGGCCTGTAGAAGAGAAGGCGTGGGCTTTAATGAATAATAGCAGGTACGGCATGTGACATTGTGGGCCAGATGTACGACGCCTGAGCTCGCCAGAGGTGCGAGATGCCGGCTGATCGCTGACGTTTTTTTTAAAGGGGCAATCACGTACAAGGCAAAACCCCTCTTCCTCCACTGTGGCCGGATGTCTTTCATGTTTATTATGGGCCCACAGTGACTGCCCGGACGGCTGCTATAAGGAGTTACTCAGACTACTGATGTCGCCAGCTGTGGGCCCTTTCAGAGCCGCAGGCCCCGGTGCAGTGCACCAGCTGCTCCACCGGTAGTTCCGCTACTGAATGCACAGTAATCTTGGGCAGATGTATTAAGCCTGGAGAAGTGATAAAGCAGTGATAAGTGGAAGGTGATAACGCACCAGCCAATCATTACAGGTTTGAAAAATTACCGTGAGGAGCTGATTGGCTGCTGCATTATCACCTTCCACTTATCCCTTCTTAACCACTGCTTTATCACTTCTCCAGGCTCAATACATCTGCCCCAGTGTTCCATCAATAGTATGGAGAGAGATAAAGAGGACAGAAATAAAGTACCAACCAGTCAGCTCCTAACTGACATTTTGATTGGCTGCTACTTTATCACCGTCCACATTATCACTTCTCCAAGGCTTAGTACATAGACCCGATACTCATTTATTCCTGTTGGAGTTGAACCACCCAGTCTGATGGTCCATTCATTTTACTTTGTAATAATCTTTTTGTCAGGTCTCCTCCTTTAAGACCAATTTGGATACTGACCAATCAAACACTGTGAGTGTCTTGCCAGAATGAATACCTATTGAATTTTTAAATCATCAGAACCTGAACTTAAAGCATAAGTGTTCATGAATCCTCTGTTTCAGTGGTCTCATTGTCACACACACTAAGGGGCACCATTTATAGCTATTTAACCACTTGCCTGGCATGGTCGCATCAGATGTCACCACACCAGCAAGTGTCTTATCTGAGGTGGTCGCACAGGATGCGACCAGTCAGATAAACAGTGTCAGCAGCGGAAGGGAAGGGAAACTTCCCTCCGCTGCTGCTGTCAGAGGGACCGGAAGTTCCCCTGCCTCCCTGCACCCACCCCTCAGTGTTGCCGTGCTGCCGATCAGCATGGCAGGACCACCCACCCAGTGGCTAAGGACAATGGCAGCCGCTGGGAAAATGTAAAACAAGCCACCCCCAGACCCCCCCCCCCACCACCCACCCTGTATACTTGGCAGATGTTTTGTGGGTAAAAAGTAATGACGCAATGGTGGCAATGTTAACGATGTTACCGATCATCCTGACCGATGTTCCGATGTTTGAGAAAAATGAATTAAAAAAATAAAAATCCCCCCCCCCCATTTTTTTTTTTCATTTTTTTTTAACTAAAATCATTTTAGTTAAGGTTAAATATATGTTCTTCACCTAATTCACTCATAATAAAAAACCTGACAATTTCGGAGCAATTTTTAGGAAAAAGAATCATCAGTTAAGTGGTTAAAACTCATTGCATATGATAAATCCTGCTCCAGCCAATCAGCTCCCAACTGTCATTTTTCAAACACATGACAGGAGCTGATTGGCTGGAGCACCATTTATCAAATGTAACGAGTTTTAAATAGCTACAAGTAATTGATAAATGGGCCCCATAGTTCTAGGTACCAGTACATTGTATACAGTAAACCACAATAGTGAATGATAAAGTCTGCGGGATCCAGACAGGTCTGCCCGTTGTTTTAAAGTTGCAATCAATTAAAAGGGGCCTTTCAACTGATTGCAACATTAAAACAATGGGCAGTTTCGCTGGGAACCCGCAGATACCTTTAGATCGCAGGTTATTGTATTTAGGGGGCCATTCCGACCCGTTCGCGCGCAGCGGTTCTTCGCTGCGGTGCAAACGAGCCAGAACTGCGCATGCATGGCGGGCGCAATGCGCACGCGCGCCGTTGCCCAGTGACGGCCGTCGCCGGGCAATGGCTACAGCAAAGAAGAAAGTGATCGCTGCACGATCACAAGAAGATTGACAGCAGGGAGGCGTTCCGGGGCGTCAACTCACCGTTTTACAAGCGTGGAGATCCGAACGCAGGTGTGTCCAGGCGTTTGGAGGGCAGGTGTCTGACGTCAATCCCGGGACCTTCGTCACTGGATCCGTCGCACAGGGTAAGTAGGTCTGACCCTGGTCTTGTTTTGCAGGAATCTTTTTTAGCATAGCAGGGCTGCACAAGCGATCGCAGCCCTGCTATGCTAAAATACACTCCCCCATAGGCGGCGTCTAGTTGATCGCATGAGCAGCAAAAAGTTGCTAAGTGCGATCAACTCGGAATGACCACCTTATCCCCTGCTCTCTGTTAGTTGCAATACAGCTTGCTGGTAAGTGTAGTTCCACATGCATTATCTATAGCTATGCAATCATGGTATTATATTATATAGCTATGCAGTCATGGTATTATATTAGTGTAAAGGGGAAAGGGGTAGATGTATTAAACCCTCTGAAAAGGACTGATAAAGAAATTGCCTGTAGCAACCAATCAGCTTCTAGATATTTCATGAAATGTAGAGAATGTGATTGCTTGCTAATGGAAACTTCTCCACTTATCCTCTTCAGAAGGCTTGCTACATCTCCCCCAATGTCCCTCTTACATCATTTACAAGGAAAATTAAAGTTGTTTACAAGTTCCCAGCGAGTGCTGTCTCCATTCTCACACCCTTATCACTTACCTGTAACAAGAGTTATTTGCTGCTGTGTGGAATTCTTGCTATGTGCTGGAGTCTGACCTGTAACAGGAGGGAGGTGCTGCTGTGTGTCCCAGGTAGCTAACGTCAGCGTCTAACCTGTATAGGAAGGAAAGTGAAAGTAGTGCAGGATTCCCAGCGGCCGCTGTCACCTCTCTCCTGTCACTCATATTCTGGACGAAAGAAAAGTGATTTTAACAACATCATGAAAATTAAGAAATTCCGCTCTTGGAGACTGAAATATAAAGGAAGAAACATGGCAAGACTGGGAATAGACCTGAGACCAGCACTGGAGAGACGTAGACTAAACCAGCAGGTGAGGATCCTCTACTGTGTGTATATATACTGTATATTATACTGGGACTGTAATGTGTTTATTAAAAAAAAAGCACTAAAGGGTACAATGTATGCATATAATACATATTACTTGTGTATGTCTATTTATCTGTGTAACGCTTAGTAACATCTGTATGTACATTCATCTGTGTAACTCTTAGTAACACCTGCATGTACATTCATCTGTGTAACGCTTAGTAACATCTGCATGTACATTCATCTGTGTAACGCTTAGTAACACCTGCATGTACATTCATCTGTGTAACGCTTAGTAACACCTGCATGTACATATACATTCATCTGTGTAACGCTTAGTAACATCTGCATGTACATTCATCTGTGTAACGCTTAGTAACACATGCATGTACATTCATCTGTGTAACGCTTAGTAACACCTGCATGTACATATATGTAATGCTTAGTAACATCTGCATGTACATTCATCTGAGTAACGCTTAGTAACACCTGCATGTACATTCATCTGTGTAACGCTTAGTAACACCTGTATATACAGTCATCTGTGTAACGCTTAGTAACACCTGCATGTACATTCATCTGTGTAACGCTTAGTAACACCTGCATGTACATTCATCTGTGTAACACTTAGTAACACATGCATGTACATTCATCTGTGTAACGCTTAGTAACACATGCATGTACATTCATCTGTGTAACACTTAGTAACATCTGCATGTACATTCATCTGTGTAACGCTTAGTAACATCTGCATGTACATATATGTAATGCTTAGTAACATCTGCATGTACATTCATCTGAGTAACGCTTAGTAACACCTGCATGTACATTCATCTGTGTAACGCTTAGTAACATCTGCATGTACATTCATCTGTGTAACGCTTAGTAACACCTGCATGTACAATCATCTGTGTAACGCTTAGTAACATCTGCATGTACATTCATCTGTGTAACGCTTAGTAACACCTGCATGTACATTCATCTGTGTAACGCTTAGTAACATCTGCATGTACATTCATCTGTGTAACGCTTAGTAACATCTGCATGTACATTCATCTGTGTAACGCTTAGTAACACCTGCATGTACATATATGTAATGCTTAGTAACATATGCATGTACATTCATCTGAGTAACGCCTGCATGTACATTCATCTGTGTAACGCTTAGTAACACCTGCATGTACATTCATCTGTGTAACGCTTAGTAACACCTGCATGTACATATACATTCATCTGTGTAACGCTTAGTAACATCTGCATGTACATTCATCTGTGTAACGCTTAGTAACATCTGCATGTACATTCATCTGTGTAACGCTTAGTAACATCTGCATGTACATTCATCTGTGTAACGCTTAGTAACACCTGCATGTACATATATGTAATGCTTAGTAACATCTGCATGTACATTCATCTGAGTAACGCTTAGTAACACCTGCATGTACATTCATCTGTGTAAGGCTTAGTAACACCTGCATATACAGTCATCTGTGTAACGCTTAGTAACACCTGCATGTACATTCATCTGTGTAACGCTTAGTAACACCTGCATGTACATTCATCTGTGTAACACTTAGTAACACATGCATGTACATTCATCTGTGTAACGCTTAGTAACACATGCATGTACATTCATCTGTGTAACACTTAGTAACATCTGCATGTACATTCATCTGTGTAACGCTTAGTAACACCTGCATGTACATATATGTAATGCTTAGTAACATCTGCATGTACATTCATCTGAGTAACGCTTAGTAACACCTGCATGTACATTCATCTGTGTAACGCTTAGTAACATCTGCATGTACATTCATCTGTGTAACGCTTAGTAACATCTGCATGTACATTCATCTGTGTAACGCTTAGTAACACCTGCATGTACATATATGTAATGCTTAGTAACATCTGCATGTACATTCATCTGAGTAACGCTTAGTAACACCTGCATGTACATTCATCTGTGTAAGGCTTAGTAACACCTGCATATACAGTCATCTGTGTAACGCTTAGTAACACCTGCATGTACATTCATCTGTGTAACGCTTAGTAACACCTGCATGTACATTCATCTGTGTAACACTTAGTAACACATGCATGTACATTCATCTGTGTAACGCTTAGTAACACATGCATGTACATTCATCTGTGTAACACTTAGTAACATCTGCATGTACATTCATCTGTGTAACGCTTAGTAACACCTGCATGTACATATATGTAATGCTTAGTAACATCTGCATGTACATTCATCTGAGTAACGCTTAGTAACACCTGCATGTACATTCATCTGTGTAACGCTTAGTAACATCTGCATGTACATTCATCTGTGTAACGCTTAGTAACACCTGCATGTACAATCATCTGTGTAACGCTTAGTAACATCTGCATGTACATTCATCTGTGTAACGCTTAGTAACACCTGCATGTACATTCATCTGTGTAACGCTTAGTAACATCTGCATGTACATTCATCTGTGTAACGCTTAGTAACATCTGCATGTACATTCCTCTGTGTAACGCTTAGTAACACCTGCATGTACATATATGTAATGCTTAGTAACATCTGCATGTACATTCATCTGAGTAACGCTTAGTAACACCTGCATGTACATTCATCTGTGTAACGCTTAGTAACACCTGTATATACAGTCATCTGTGTAACGCTTAGTAACACCTGCATGTACATTCATCTGTGTAACGCTTAGTAACACCTGCATGTACATTCATCTGTGTAACACTTAGTAACACATGCATGTACATTCATCTGTGTAACGCTTAGTAACACATGCATGTACATTCATCTGTGTAACACTTAGTAACATCTGCATGTACATTCATCTGTGTAACGCTTAGTAACACCTGCATGTACATATATGTAATGCTTAGTAACATCTGCATGTACATTCATCTGAGTAACGCTTAGTAACACCTGCATGTACATTCATCTGTGTAACGCTTAGTAACATCTGCATGTACATTCATCTGTGTAACGCTTAGTAACACCTGCATGTACAATCATCTGTGTAACGCTTAGTAACATCTGCATGTACATTCATCTGTGTAACACCTGCATGTACATTCATCTGTGTAACGCTTAGTAACACCTGCATGTACATATACATTCATCTGTGTAACGCTTAGTAACATCTGCATGTACATTCATCTGTGTAACGCTTAGTAACATCTGCATGTACATTCATCTGTGTAACGCTTAGTAACATCTGCATGTACATTCATCTGTGTAACGCTTAGTAACATCTGCATGTACATTCATCTGTATAACTCTTAGTAACACCTGCATGTACATTCATCTGTGTAACGCTTAGTAACACCTGTATGTACAGTCATCTGTGTAACGCTTAGTAACACCTGCATGTACATTCATCTGTATAACTCTTAGTAACACCTGCATGTACATTCATCTGTGTAACGCTTAGTAACACCTGTATGTACATTCATCTGTGTAATGCTTAGTAACACCTGCATGTACATATATGTAACGCTTAGTAACACCTGCATGTACATATATGTGACGCTTAGTAACACCTGCATGTACATATATGTAACGCTTAGTAACACCTGCATGTACATATATGTGACGCTTAGTAACACCTGCATGTACATATATGTAACGCTTAGTAACACCTGCATGTACATATATGTGACGCTTAGTAACACCTGCATGTACATATATGTAACGCTTAGTAACACCTGCATGTACATATATGTGACGCTTAGTAACATCTGTATGTGTATGACATTATGCATGAGACTGTCCTTCTTCCTGTGCAGGAATGGATGTCATTATCAGAATGCTGGCTGTCACTTTGCTGTGCTATACCTGCTGCTGGGACACAGCGACAGGACACTCGCTGCGGGCACACTGTCACATACACAGACATAGGTCTATACCCCCCAGCACTATGGCACAGGTGAAGGAGCTGCAGAATATACATGTGAGTACAGGTGGCGCAGTGGTCGGGGGAACGTACCTGTATACAGACCATATCACATCATATCTATAGGAGGACATGTAGCATCACCGCCACTAATTCTTATGTCTCTGTTTCCAAAGGAAATGAAAGAAAACAAACCCAAATGCCACCACGGGCTTCGTCTGAGGAAGTTTCCAAACTGTGATTTACAGGTATTAGTTTTGGTCGTCTTCATCCCCGGTTATACCATCATTTACCCAATTATTCCCCGATCTGTCCATCATCTCCCATCTCTCAAAACTGTAATCAGGAGGATTGGCCGTGAAATATAATCATTCCCCCCAGTAAATGATATTGTTTTTATTGAAATCATTAAATACATTTGAAAAAGCCTCAAGTAAGACTTTGTGGTATTCACCAGAAATAGTTTTACTACAGCATGCATCCAGGTGCCTTATTCCCTCTTTGTTCAGCTTCTTAGTTCTCTGATGTTAGTCTGTCACATTTCCACCACCAGTCTACCCCCTCTCAGGGTATTAAGATCTCCTCCTGTGCTGTGTACTCACCCGTCACCTCTCTCCTCTCAGGGCAATGACAGAATGACGCTCACCCAGCACAGGCTATCACTGGCTGTAACAGTCCTGGAAAATATGACCATGACCAGTCTGGTGAGACAGAATCTGGAAACTTTCTCCATTCTCCAGACGGACCTGTCCAAATGTGTAAGTAACAACATTGTAACTTTCTAGAACATGGGCTCATTACCAGGGCTTCCATCAGGAATTGTGGGGCCCAGAACTGACAAAATTGGCATGGTCTAGCCCCACCTCCTACCGCACTGCTCCACCCCTATGTGATGTCACACATTTTGACTTTACATATAGGTGGAGCATTGTGGAGAACTTATGCGTAGGAGAGGCTCGTTTTAGGAAGTCCTCTGGTGCAGCTTTCCTGGTATCGACAGTATGAGTCAGGTACGGACCCGCTCTCTGTAAGGGCCTAGGACACCAGTCCCTGCAGTCCCCCCCTGATGGCAACCTTGCTCATTACTGAATAGTCCTATATAATGTGTATCATCATTGTCTGTTAGCTTCCATAATGTGCTTTATTTATTTATGTATTTATTTATTTATTTATTTATTAGGAGGTGCTGAAATCCCCGGTGGTGCAGGCATGTCAGCATCATTTGCACAAGTACACAGAGATGGTAAGTCTCCATGGAAAACCAGTGACATGGGCTAAGGTAGAAGGAGCGGAGGTAGATAGCAGATATAGGCCTATATGGAGAAGACTCTGGTGGTGGCTAAAATCGGGATCTGGATAATAGGTCAACAGTCGATAGGTGGATGCCATATGGTCGACATGCATTAGGTCAACATTGACAAAAGGTTGACATGACAATGGGGGTCATTCTGACCCGATCGCACGCTGCAGTTTATCGCAGCAGTGCGTTCGGGTCAGAACTGCACATGCACCGGCGCCGGCGCATGCCAGGAGGCCGAAGGCCGTCAGGACACTACAATTGCCTCTGCCTGATTGACAGGCAGAGGCGGTCGCTGGGCGGGGGGGGGGGGCTGTGGAACAGCGGACAAATGGTGTGGCCGGACCAAACAGGGGGCGGGCCGCAGCAGCTGCGTGATGTCACATGCAGCCGCTGCAGGCCGGGGAGCGATGAGTAGCTCCCAGCCAGCACGCTAAAGCTGCGCTGATCGGGAGCTACTCTTGAAGTGCAAAGGCATCGCCGGTGTGCGATGCCTTTGCACTTCTGCGGGGGTCGGGGGTGGCACTGACATGCGGGGCGGGCTGGGCGTCCCCCCAATGTCAGTGTGAATAATCGTAGCTGTGCTAAATTCAGTGTGAATGATCGTAGCTGTGCTAAATTTAGCACAGCTGCGATCATCTCGGAATGACCCCCAATGTCCGACATGAGTTTTTATTTTTATTTATTTTTTACTGTTTCATACTTTACCATCCACGTGGACTCCAATTGGGAGTGGTAACCTGTGCCAAGCACAGCGGAGTGAGGCATTGGGGTTCCATGTGCTAATATGGAGAAAATAACACCAAAATGAACTAAAAATCTCATGTCAAACTTTTTATGTATCAACCTTTCCCGTGTTGACCTTTTGGGGTCAACCTAGACACTGTCAACCTACTGTAATAACTGTCGACCTCGACCTATACCAATCCTCCTCAAATCTGTTCCATGAAGACCTGGTACGGTCTCACATTACATCTTAAAAACCTGTGTGACTACATTTATTCTCAGTCCTTAAAAACCATTCCATGATTGGAGTCTAAGAAATATATTCCTAGTTTAAAAAAACTGTACTGGAACCTAACTTTGATATAAGAGAGACAATGGATCAAATCATTGAGAAGTTAAGTTGACAAATGTGTTTCAGTAAATTCATACAGATGATGTTTTGTACTGTTAGGTGTCTGCAGAATGTCTACAGGAAGATGTCCTGCTGAACCTGGTCTGGATCCTGGATGAGGACCTGCGTTCCCTGATTCATGGGAAGCCACAAGAGAAGGGGCCACAAACACAAGACACCCAACTACACCCTACAATACCTGTTCCAAAGAAACACAGAGGATGGGGGAAACATAAGAAACATACAATGAAAAAAATCTCTGATTCATAACTACAGGCTAACCCTCCACCATATTGCCAAGATGACCTCAGGAAATATATTAAGGGGAACCAGCTCAAATTGTCTTAATATAGATGCAGAACCAGCAGTTCCTGAATTCAATGTTTCTGTTTCCATTCATGATGATGATGATGATGATTATTATTATTATTATTATTATTATTATGTTGTTGTTGTTGTTGTTGTTGTTGTTGTTGTTTTTGTGTCATGTTGTAATGATTATTATATTTGTTACCGTCAGTATTTAATATGTTATATATTTTGCTAACTTTTTTTAATTATTTTATTGCTCTTATTTATAATAATTTATGTCAGAAGCTCGTAGATAAATGATGTAATAATCTATTATCTTTAATTTAGTTACTGGTTTCTGTATGTTTGATTATTTATATTTTTTTTAAATAAAACTTGAACAAACTTTATCTTAGGCTCCATATGGGTTACTTCAAACCGTCACAGTCATGGTTGTTATTCTTCTTCTTGTTCATATAATGCTCTTTATGCCAAATGTAATCAGGGGAAGAAGAGGAGAGGATGAGATGTATACATACTTGCCTACTTTTGAAAAGGCATTTCAGGGAGACTGTGAAAGTCACACCTATCAGCGCGGGCGTGTACTGCTACATCGGAGAGGTGTGTCATGAAAATGACTTACCTCCAAATGTAAATGAGCCCCAAAGTTACTAAGATCTACTTGTTGAAGAAAAGACACTGATATATTTTGCAGGATTTGTTTGTGTATTGTGTTTTACAAGAGGTTCCATATACTGTAAGTGGCCACAAGAAACCTTTACAATGCATGTAGCCATAGGTATCATTGTGCCTTATAACCAATGCAGGGAAATGGCCCTGATGAGCCCATTTGAATGTATGTATCTCTGATTTTTTTTTTTTACCCCAAGAATGTAACAGTTACTGTACATAATGAGGATAAGGTGCAATCAGGGAGATTGCTGGTCTATTCAGGGAGTCAGGGAGATTGCTACTATTTCAGGGAGTCTCCTGCAGAATGAGGGAGGATAGGCAACTCTGGATGTATATCTCCCACTAGCATCTTAGCTCAGATGGAATTATTTTTCTAATCAGACATAGGGCCTGATTCAGGTTGGATCGCAATAAGTGATCAACCGCAAAAATTACTAAGAGGATGCGGGTGCATGCGCAGGGCCCGTCCTGTGCATTCGCCTGCATTTTCTGTGGCGCCCCGCAACAAATGCGATTGCCTCTGCCTGTCAAACAGGCATAGGCGTTGGCAGGGTGGCAACGCTCCATTTCCAAGGTGGAGAGGGAGCATTGCGGGGCGGCGAAGGAGAAATGGGGGAGTGGCAGCTCGAATGGGGGGTGTGGGGAGGGCATGATCGGGGCAGCTGCGTGACATCACATGCAGCTGCTGTGATTACTAAAATGGTGGTGGACCTTCTTCGGGCGCAGCCAAGCTGCGTCGGCATGAGGCTACCTCATTTTTAGTGGTCACGTTTCCTCATTTTTAGTGATCACGCTTCCTCATTGTTAGCGATCACTCTGCGGTGTTACCGCAATTTCAGTGTGGTGAAGGATGGGGGGGGGGGGCTGTTAGTATACTGGGCGGTCCACACCATGCGATCCAAAGGATTGCAAATTTTGCTACTTAGCAGAATTTGCAATCCTTACTGAATCAGGTCCATAAAAACGATGAGTTTCCGGGATAAGGCAATATTATTTATTCTTTCGAAATGGGTTGAGGGGTACAGTTGGGTTAGGCAGTAGCGGCTCTTGCCACGGGCAAGCAGGACTTTTGCCCGGGGCGCTGCTGTCCCAAGGGCGCCGCCACCGTGGCAAGAGCCGGTACTGTGTCCAGACGGGGATGGCGGCGGCGGTGGTTAGGAAAAGGTCCTCTCCACGAAGGGAAACTAGACACGCAGTGAGGTACGCGTCTAGTTTCCCTTCGCAGAGAGGACCTTTCACTGCTACTGGAGCCTGCCGTCAGGCGCACCGCACTGCAGTTTAGGACAGTCATAGACGCTAGGGGCCATAATTAACCTCTAGTGTCTATGCGCTCCCATGGATCCGAGGAGCGGCGCCGGCGGCGGAAGACAGACGGCAGCAGTGGTCGGGAAACAGGAACGGGGCTGGTGGATATTCTTGATTATTTTTTTTTACTAGGGGCACAGCTACTGGTGGGCAGAGTAATGGGTGCAAAACTAATGGGGGCACAACAGCTACTGGGGGCAAAACTAATGAGGGCGCAGTACTGGGGGCACAGCTGCAGGGAGCACAACAACTAATGGGGGCACAACTAATGAGGGCGCAGTACTGGGGGCAAAACTACTGGGGGCACAGCTGCAGGGGGCACAACAGCTACTGGGGGCACAACTAATGGGGGCACAACTACTTAGGGCGCAGTACTGGGTGCACAGCTGCAAGGGGCACAGCAGCTACTGGGGGCACAACAGCTACTGGGGACACAACTACTTGGGGCACAACAGCTACTGGGGACACAACTACTGGGGGCACAACAGCTACTGGGGCACAACAGCTACTCGGGGCAAAACTTAGGGAACAAAACTGACCATGCCCCTTCAATATGAAGCCACGCCCCTATTTTTGGCCCACCAAAAGAAACTTTCGCCCTGGGAGCCACAAGGTCTAGAACCGGCCCTGGGGTTAGGCCCACTATTTCATATTCTCCCTTCCACCTGGATGGTTCCAGTTATGCCAGTGACAGAGGGTTTCCAACTTACTACTTTAAAAATAGGGGCACCTATAAATTACAAACCTTCCATGCTGACTGGCTGGGAAACAAACACAAGACAAACAGCGCTCTTGTGATGTGTGTAATGTCTGACGGACACCAGGCAGCTGCAACAATATCAAAATGTAATAAATATTCAGACATTAAACAATGCACATCTGCAAATTAATGTACAGCTATAATTCAATACACTAATACAATATACTGTGAGAACTTAATTTATTTTCCTTATTTTAACTTATTTTATGATGATCAGAAACTTATATGAGTTTGGTTTTGTGTAGATATATCATTTGCTTTTTGTCCTCTCTTATGGTAGCAGGGCAGGGCTCTGGAACAGCGGTTGTAGCGGGGTAACGTTTTGGTTCTCTGGAGCTAAGAGGAACAAGTCTGTCCTCCACCATGTTCGCTCACACAGTCACAAGATGGCCGCGCATGGGCAGGCACACTAAAGTCCATCTTCCTATCAAAATAGGCCTCAGCAGCAGTCCCTTGACTAAAAACTTTTGAACTGTTGTCAATGGCCCCCATTCCGAGTTGTTCGCTCGCTAGCTGCTTTTAGCAGCATTGCACACGCTAGGCCGCCGCCCTCTGAGAGTGTATCTTACCTTAGCAGAATTGCTAACAAAAGGTTAGCAGTTCTGCTATTAAATATTTCCCTGCAGTTTCTCAGTAGCTCCAGACCTACTCCTAGATTGCGATCACTGCAGACTGTTTGGTTCCTGGTTTGATGTCACAAACCCGCCCTGCGTTCGGCCAGCCACTCCCCCGTTTCTCCAGCCACTTCTGCGTTTTCCCCTGGCATGCCTGCGTTTTTTAGCACACTCCCTGAAAACGCTCAGTTACCTCCCAGAAACGCCCCTTTCCTGTCAATCAAACTACGAACACTCGAGCGACTGAAAAACGTTGCTCGAGCTACAGTAAAACTACTAAGTTTTGAGTTAAATTACTTAGCGCATGCGTGCTGCGTACCATGCGCATGCGCAATTTCCACCTGATCGCTGCGCTCCGAAAATCGGCAGCGAGCGATCAACTCGGAATGAGGGCCAATGTCATGATGCTTGATGTCTTTTGTATTTGGACTCCTCTTTTCCTATAGTTGACTTCCACTCACACCAATCAGTCTTCGACTTTGGCTTTTAAATCTCCTGAGGTACACAATAAGCAATTTTTGCAGATTCTTCATCATCTCCTGGGTGGCGTGCCAATGTTTGAGCTAACACAGCCCCCCAAAAAACTCAACTTATGTTTTACGGGATGCCGTCTGTCAATATACCAAGAACGGCATCCCAGCCGCCAGAATACCGGCAGCAGGTCGAGCGCAAAGAGTCTGCTTGCTGCGCTCACCTGTCTGTCAGGATTTTGGCGTAAGGATCCTGAATGGCAGGATCCCTACAGCTGGGCTAACTACATCCTCTGTGGTAGACATTACGGGTCTTATTCAGACCCTGACACAGACGGGCGAAAATAATCGCAAACCACTTGAATTTCAGCCATCTGCGCATGCTATCATGATGCAATCGTATCGCGTAAGGATGCATTCACATCATAACTGACAGGCGACGGGTGTCCGAAAGCAGCATTGCGGCACTGGGGGGGGAGTGTCGTGGTAAACACAAGCGTGTCATGGCTGTTTTCTGGGCCAGCCAATGATGTTGCCTGTGTCTCCTGTGAATGGACCCATGGCGGTGGTGCCCCTGCTTATGCAGCTTTGCTGCATAGCAGTGGTCAACCTCTATTTGAATTGCGATTGTGAGGTGGTACCACACAAGCTGGGTGGCCTTGCCCTGTGATGGGCAGCCCCCAGCGTGCGATTTTGGTGGTCGCAGATTTTGCTAAAATAGCATATTCTGCAACCTACTCTGAATAATATCGAGTTAGATTTGGGTGGGTTATTTTGTTTCTGTGCAGGGTAAATACTGGCTGCTTTATTTTTACACTGCAATTTAGACTGCAGATTGAACTCACCACACCCAAATCTAACTCTCTCTGCACATGTTATATCTGCCTCCCCTGCAGTGCACATGGGCCCTCATTCCGAGTTGTTCGCTCGCTAGCTGCTTTTAGCAGCATTGCACACGCTAAACCGCCGCCTACTGGGAGTGAATCTTAGCTTATCAAAATTGCAAACGAAAGATTCTCAAAATTGCGAATAGACACTTCTTAGCATTTTCTGAGTAGCTCGGGACCTACTCTGCCACTGCGATCAGTTCAGTCAGTTTCGTTCCTGGTTTGACGTCACAAACACACCCAGCGTTCGCCCAGACAGTGACACTCCCCCATTTCTCCAGCCACTCCCGTGTTTTTCCCAGAAACGGTAGCGTTTTTTCACACACACCCATAAAACATCCAGTTTCCGCCCAGAAACACCCACTTCCTGTCAATCACACTCCGATCACCAGAACGAAGAAAAAACCTTGTAATACCGTGAGTAAAATACCAAACTTCTAAGCAAATTTACTTGGCGCAGTGGCAGTGCGAACATTGCGCATGCGCAATTAGCGGAAAATCGCTGCAATGCAAAAAAAAATAACGAGCGAACAACTCGGAATGAGGGCCATGGTTTTGCCCAACTGCTAAAAAATTTCCTGCTGCGATCAACTTGGAATTACCCCCAATATCCTTAGTTTGCAGAAAAGCAGCAAAAAAAATTAATAAGCCCAAAAACAAGCGACAAGCAACCATCAAAAAAATAAAGCAACTTGAAAAAAAAACAAGCCCTATTCCGCTTGTTATAAGCTGAAATGGCAACTGTCGGCAGTACAAAATAAGCAGTTTAGGGACGCAGGCGCTGTACGCATGCGCATAGCTTGCAGCTGGGAGACATACAGACTGTCTTATTTATCCATGAGTGATAAATTTCACTGTGAGTGATACATTTCACCGGTTAATCGGCTCCTAACTGTCATTTTTCAAACCCAGCCTGTGACATGAAAGTTAGGAGCTGATTAGCTGGTGCAATTTATCACTCAGTGAAATTTATCACTCATTGATAAATAAGGGCAATCGTGGGCTTCCAGCTGCTCTGAAGAGACACACAGCAGCGTGGCCACAGGGGGCGGGGTTTCAGTAGGGGGCGAGCAACCAGGTCACAGTATAAGGCAATACACATGTATGTATATTGCCTTATGCTAATACCACTACAGCTGCTGCTGGCATTAGGGCTGTACAGAGGCTGCAGCTGTGGCTGAGCGGATATGGTGATTCTACCGTTTTGTAGCTGCAGCCTCTCACTGTTGTCACTGTGCTGCTGCTGTTCTCCAGGATTACATAGATAGCTAATGCCGCACAGTAGCTGGCCACTCCCCTGGGACCAGCCACCAATGCTCTGAGCTCCTTTCCAGGTTAGTCCCTCCTATCCTGTCTCCCATTCTCCAGTCTCCTCCTTATTGGTTCCAGCCCAGTGCTTCCTGACATCTTTTCTCTCCGCTGCTTCTATAAGGTGCAGAAACCAGGTAAGTGGATTGTGGGAGGAGATAAAGGTTACAAGAAAGAATAAATCGTTGTTATGTATGTATGTACAGAAATATAAAATCCCTTCCTCTCACACTCCATCCTATTCTTCACTTTGTTCTTCAACCCCCCAGGATTGGTTGGGACCCTGCTTGCTGAAATACCGACGCCGGAATCCCGACAATGCTTTGACTGCTGGGGCTGGCATTCCAACTGAGATCACAAACCCAGCGCCAGCTTCCCGACAGCCAGGATCCCAAATGACTGACTGCCACCCTCCCCGAAATGTAAGCCACGGGGGGAAGGGGATGACATTTGGGAAGGGGGGTTGTTAGGGAGGTTAGGTTTAGGCTGCTGGAAGGGGGGCACCACCAGGGGGGGTTAGGGTTTGGCTCCGGGCTGAGGAGGGTTAGGTTTAGGCTGCAGGAACAGAGGGTTGGGGGGGGGCATTGAGGGAAGGTCAGTATACTTACCTTGCCCCTGTCGGGATTCTCACCATCGGGATGCCGCGGTCGGTATTATGGCGCCGGCATTTCAAACCCAATCCCTCCACATACAGTATATATATATTTTCACATGAGATACTATCGCTCGGAAGGGTTTAAACTAAAACATTAATTATCGATGCTTTCTGTGATGAGACTCTTTATGTGAATCCTGACCAAGTAGCTTGTGATTTATGTCATATTTATTCTTTCTTTTTTAGGTTGTGTCATTTTGCGTTAGTGACATATAGTAGGGGAGGAGATTGGGATTCGGTGTGATATACCGTTTGATGGTATGCCGCCAATCAGAATACCGACAGCGGCTCCCCGACCATCAGAATGCCTTCAACTCCCAGTAAGTACCCTAACACTCCCTTGTGGGTGCCTAACCCTCCCCGGGACTACCTAACCGTAACCCTCCCCACTTGGTAACTAACCCTCCCCGCTTGGTGCCTAACACTCCCCTTTGGTGCCTAACCCTCCCCGCTTGGTGCCTAACCCTAACCTCCCGTTCTTGGTGCCTAACCCTAATCTCCCGTTCTTGGTGCCTAACACTCCCCTCTTGGTGCCTAACACTCCCCTCTTGGTGCCTAACCCTAACCTCCCGTTCTTGGTGCCTAACCCTACCCGGTTGGTGCCTAAACATACCCTTCCCGTCCCTGCACCCTATCCCTAACCCCCCTTCTAACGCCTAAACCTAACCTCCCCAGCCATTTACCTCAGCACACGTCACTGAGTATGGCATACCGCCATTTCAAGCACTGCGGTATAGAGCAGTGCCAAGCAATGCCGGGATCATGGTGCCGGTTAAGTACAGTGCCGAGGTGGCAGCAGTGCACATTCTGCACACAGGCACCACTAGCAGCAGCCACGTCCTTCACCTGCATCGCTGGCAGTCAAGACCCCTGCGTCCCCTGCATGTCGGGTAACATGGGATTGAGCACCCACTGCACGTCTGGAACATACCACCATTACTCAGAACACTGCCGCCGGGCTGCAGCAGGTGAGCTCCAGTCTCTGGCACAGCTGCTCCCGGGGTAGGGACATAAGGGTAGTACAGTATGTGTGTTACCAGTGCCCGGAACCATCTGTGCCACTTCCTGTAGTTGCAGCTCACTTTCCCGCAGGGGAGGAGTGTGAAGTAGAGCAGAGGTGGCTGACGGAGGGGAAGGGGGCATCTGACTGATAGGCATGTGACAGTGGTGGGATGTCAGTGCTGGGATCTGATTTTTAGGGGAGGACAGATGTGGGCTATTATTTGGTGGTAATGATGAATTAGTAAATAAATACATCAATGGGGGTAATTCAGAGTTGATCGCAGCAGCAAATTTGTTAGCATTTGGGCAAAACCATGTACACTGCAGGGGGGGGGGGCAGTTATAACGTGCAGAGAGAGTTAGATTTGGGTGGGGTGTATTGTTTCTGTGCAGGGTAAATACTGGCTGCTTTATTTTTACACTGCAATTTAGATTTCAGTTTGAACACACCCCATCCAAACCTAACTCTCTGCACATGTTATATTTGCCCACCCTGCAGTGCACATGGGGGGTCATTCCGAGTTGTTCGCTCGTTGCCGATTTTTGCAATGGAGCGATTAAGGCAAAAATGCGCATGGTACGCAGTGCGCATGCGCTTAGTATTTTAGCAGAAAACTTAGTAGATTTACTCACGTCCGAACAAAGAATTTTCATCGTTGAAGTGATCGGAGTGTGATTGATAGGAAGTGGGTGTTTCTGGGCGGAAACTGACCGTTTTCAGGGAGTGTGCGGAAAAACGCAAGCGTGCCAGGATAAAACGCGGGAGTGTCTGGAGAAACGGGGGAGTGGCTGGCTGAACGCAGGGCGTGTTTGTGACGTCAAACCAGGAACGAAACGGGCTAAGCTGATCGCAGTGTAGGAGTAAGTCTCGAGCTACTCAGAAACTGCTAAGAAATTTCTATTCGCAATTCTGCTAATCTTTCGTTCGCAATTCTGCTAAGCTAAGATACACTCCCAGAGGGCGGCGGCCTAGCGTGTGCAATGCTGCTAAAAGCAGCTTGCGAGCGAACAACTCGGAATGACCCCCATGGTTTTGACCAACTGCTAACAAATTTGCTGCTGCGTTAAACTCTGAATTACAGTAGGCCCAATATATTGTTGTCACTATCTTATTCTTACATTTTTGCGGTATATCTAGTAGAATGTTTGTTTTTAAGGTGAAAATGTCAGAAATATATATATATATATATATATATATATATTTTTTTTTTTTTTACACATGGAGTCGAATGGTTTCTGCATTGCTATCGGTTGCTAGAGTGGTCCCTGTATTGTCGGCCAGTACAAGAGTCCTAGATGGGGCTGGTAGGTGATGGATTTGTTTATAATGCTTTGTCAAAACATTTTTTTATATATATTTCTAGAGCTATTCAAACCACAGCCGCATTAGGCAAACTATAATTTGAAAACTTTTTGCCATACCCATTTTTGTGATGCAGGCGCTGCTAGAAAAGCCAGGGCCACTTGTTTGTGTGTGTCCCCCAGGCTGAAAGTTTCAGTCAGCCCCTGAACGCAAAGAAACAGCCGCACAATATAAACCCAGGATTCGGCAGCAGCTATTCACACTACAGTATATACAGGCTAGGAGGGGAGGGGACACTACAGCATATACAGGCTAGGAGGGGAGGGGACACTACAGCATATACAGGCTAGGAGGGGAGGGGACACTACAGCATATACAGGCTAGGAGGGGAGGGGACACTACAGCATATACAGGCTAGGAGGGGAGGGGACACTACAGCATATACAGGCTAGGAGGGGAGGGGACACTACAGCATATACAGGCTAGGAGGGAGGGGACACTACAGCATATACCTCAGGGACGTGCAGTCAGGGGAGGCAGTGCCTCCCCTGTCATTAATGAGTAAAATAATACAAAGAAGATACTTATGACACATAAGTGTCTTCTTTATTGTTTTGCTCATCATTAAAGTGTTCCTAATCAGTTTGGGAGGCACCGATCGTGGTGCCTTCCGTAGTGATTTGGAAAAGATATGGGAGCGGGGGACGGGCGTGGGCGGGGCCTAGCAATGGGCAGGAAAAGCCCATTGAAATAACATGGGAAAGCGGCACCATTAGACGTGCCGCTTTCCTACAGGGACGTGCTTTCAACCTATGAAAGCACGTCCCTGTGAGTGAGGCCACAGTGATTGGCCAGCGGATCCGTCACTGGATCCGCTATCAATCACTGTGTGGGCGGCGGAGGTGCGGGCGGCGGAGGTGCGGGATGCGGCGGACTGGGCGGCGGAGGTGCTGGCGGCGGAGATGCGGGCGGCGGCGGGACGCGGCATCCAGGCCCATTGTGCACTGTGCAGAGTTTGGCAGCGGAAGCGGTACCCATTTCAAAAATGGCGCCTCAGCGTCATTTTTGAAATTCAAGATGGCCGCGGCGAGCCAATCATGGCTCGCCGCGTCATCGCCCCGCCCCCTCCCGCTGACTTATATAAGTCAGCGCGAGGCAGTGGCTGTCAGTCCGACGGCGGAGGAGGAGCAGAGAGGAGCTCCTGAAGATCGAAGACGTCGTGGAAGTCCTGGATGGGCGGCGGCTATGCAAAAGAGCTTAGCAGCCGCCGCCCACCAGGTGAAGACGCTGGAAGTCCTGGATGGGCGGCGGCTATGCAAAAGAGCTTAGCAGCCGCCGCCCACCAAGTGAAGACGCCGGAGGAAGACGCCAGAAGCCCTGGGGAGGTGGCGCCCCCCCAGGTGAAGACGCCGGAAGCCCTGGGAAGGCGGCTGCCACGCAAAAGAGCTTAAAGGCCGCCGCCCCCAGGTGAAGACCAAGTTTAATAAAGGTTTTTTTAAAGAATGTGTAGTGGTTTTTTTTTTTTTTTTTCTTTACAGGTGGACTACAGGTGCCAGCGGGCCCTTTATGTACGGGCATGCTGGCACTTGTGGTTCTCCAAGTGCCAGCATGCTGGGGCAGGCTTGCTGGGACCTGTAGGCCACCTGTAAAGAACAATATTACTATTCTTTGCAGGTGGACTACAGGTGCCAGTGGGCCATTTATGTCCGGGCATGCTGGCACTTGTGGTTCTCCAAGTGCCAGCGTGCTGGGGCAGGCTTGCTGGGATCTGTAGGCCACCTGTAAAGAACAGTATTAGCATACAATGAACCCCGCACCCACCGCCACCAGGGGTGCGGGGCATAGCACTGGGCTATCAGCCCAGTGCTGGTTGTTGCTCGGGAGGGGGGACCCCATTTTGATTTTTTTGGGGGCCCCACTTTCCGAGGAATTCCAGCCCTGGGCTGACTGGTTTGGGGGGTGTTTAATGGCATGGCAGGGGGACCCCACACTGAGTGTCTCCCCTACTATGGCATTATCCCCCCTGGCTGGTTCTGCCTGGTGCTGGTTTCAGTGGTGTGGGGGGACTGCACTTTTTTTTTCCGGGGGGGGTTTAGCTGCAGTGCCTCCCCAGCCCCTGACCTCACCGCACGTCACTGATATACAGGCTAGGAGGGGAGGGCACACTACAGCATATACAGGCTAGGAGGGAGGTGACACTACAGCATATACAGGCTAGGAGGGGAGGGCACACTACAGCATATACAGGCTAGGAGGGGAGGGGACACTACAGCATATACAGGCTAGGAGGGAGGGGACACTACAGCATATACAGGCTAGGAGGGAGGGGACACTACAGCATATACAGGCTAGGAGGGGAGGGGACACTACAGCATATACAGGCTAGGAGGGGAGGGGACACTACAGCATATACAGGCTAGGAGGGGAGGGCACACTACAGCATATACAGGCTAGGAGGGGAGGCACACTACAGCATATACAGGCTAGGAGGGAGGGGCACACTACAGTATATACAGGCTAGGAGGGGAGGGGACACTACAGTATATACAGGCTAGGAGGGGATGGGGCACACTACAGCATATACAGCAGCGGTGGCCAACCTGCGGCTCTCGAGATGCATGCGGCTCTTTCATCCTCCGCATGCGGCTCAATCCGCTCCCGGCCACCGCTGCCCACACAGCCTGGAACACATACTTCTTGGTCTCCTCCGGCGGCGGTGATTGTCTCAATTCAGTGCCAGCCCATGAGCCAATCAGTGCTCACGGTCCAGCAGCTAAGTGTCCTGATTGGCTGCCGGACCGTGAGCTCTGATTGGCTCACGGCCCGGCGCCAAATTGAAGATAGTCACCGGCGCAGCCGGAGAGCGTGGCTGAGGGGCAGCAGCGTGGTGAGCAGTTCGGGGGGGGGAGCGCACTGTGGGGGCATATCTGATACTGCAGGGACATATGTGGCTGGCACTGGGGGCATATCTGGCACATATGTAGCGGGCACTGGGGGCATATCTGGCACTGCAGGGACATATGTGGCTGGCACTGGGGGCATATCTGGCACTGCAGGGACATATGTGGCTGGCACTGGGGGCATATCTGGCACTGCAGGGACATATGTAGCCGGAACTGGGGGCATATCTGGCACTACAGGGACATATGTAGCTGGCACTGGGGGTATATCTGGCACTGCAGGGACATATGTGGCTGGCACTGGGGGCATATCTGGCACTGCAGGGACATATGTAGCGGGCACTGGGGGCACATCTGGCACTGCGGGGACATATGTAGCTGGCATTGGGGGCATATCTGGCACGCGGGGACATATGTAGCTGGCACTGGGGCATATCTGGCACACGGTGACATATGTAGCTGGCACTGGGGCATATCTGGCACTGTGGGGACATATATGTAGCTGGCACTGGGGACATATCTGGCACTGTGGGGACATGTGTATCTGGCACTGAGGGCATATATGTATATGACACTGGGGGCATATCTGGCATCGTGGGGCATATGTATTACTGGCACTGTGTGGCATATCTAGCACTGTGGGGACATGTGTATCTGGCACTGGGGGCATATCTGGCACTGTGGGGACATGTGTATCTGGCACTGGGGGTATATGTATGTAATTTCCTATCTTAATAATTGTATAATTTGCTAATTTTTACCTTTTTTTCTATTCTCTTCTTCTTTTAGTCTTCCAATCGTGGTTCAAAGATGAAGAATTTCACTCGTCTGAGGGACCCTTTGCACAAATACAGTTATAACTTTTGTCTCTTACGGAAGAATTCGTTACCAGGATGAGCTTAAAATTTCCAAAATGTTTTTTATTATGATATATATAGTTGAAATACTGTACAGTGTCACTTATAAATTCAACACAAATAAAAGTATATATTTTATTTCGCTGGAATTCCTGGTCGTTGGTTTTCGTCTTCACTATAATGGCTTGAATCTAGATAAAAGTTAGTTAATCTTATTTCTTCAAGGACCACTCTCGATACTGTTTCTTATACAATAAACACTCTAATCATAGGTGACAATATTACCCTACGACGTCACCTTATTACGTACTATTACGGTTCCAATACCGTCAATTTTATACTTTAGAGGTTTATTCACTCCTTTATACTTTAACTGGTAGCAATTCTACTTACACCAAATAAATCTATAAACATTCACATTTACTTTACCTTACCCATATAGGGTAAGTTGCTTTCACCCCGTTAGCCCTCCCACAGTTCAGCTGGTTGTTTCACGGTGGTGCACGTTGGGTACCTTATATTGTCTATTTCAATTTCACAGAGATAATCAGAAATAGTTACCAAATGAAGGTGAATAGTTACTCTACTTTACTGACGCCAAATTTACTCCATGCGTCAACCGTGATATCCTGGGTTGGCCAGGAAACACTGTTTAACTATATTAACTGCAGGTGTCCTACTTCCACTTGAATCACTAGTTAGTGTATAGAAATCGTGGTGTCCTTTGGGATAATTGTGGACTACTGGCGACTTCTCTGAACTGTAGAAGATTTTGCAAATTAATAGCCACTGACTATTTAATTGACTTACAGTCTCTTTATCCTGACGGACTCTTTATAACAAAGGTTTTGGACATAGGTTGCTGAAGGAGGATATGGCACTATTAAACTTTCTCAGTGTATTCTTACGCTACTGAGTATACTGTATCCTTGTTAAAACTGAGCATCACTTATTTGCTCTGACTGTCTTTAGTCTAAAGAGTGCGTCTGCCTATGTGGTGTGAATAGAGAGGATTACACCAAATACCTTGTCAGGCGTCTGTTCTGCTGTCCTCAGCCTTCTGCAGTTGTCAAAGTATAATTCTTTGCTTGATGTTGAATATAGCGTGGCCTTAAGGAGGGGTCAAACCCGGGGACTCTGTAGCCGGCTCCGCCTCTGATTATTGTAAGGGTCGTCAATCTAGTACCCTTCCGGGCTAGCCGCACACTGCTCTCTTCTGATAGGCACAAGTGGTGTCACTCTGCTCGCAGCCGCCGCCTCCCTGTCTCCGCCTCTGTCAGCAACCGCGTCTTCCTCGTTCTCCGTACACAGGGGAAGAATGCGGCTCCGTTCAGTCTCCGTCACCGCCTGGGGTCCGTCTTCTCTGCAGCTCCGTGCTCTCCTCCTTCTCTCTCCGGCCAAGCAATGACGCACACCGCTTCCCCCCCGCTGGGTATAACGGTCAGTCTCCTCTCTAACCGCCCTCTCATCGAGTCCTCTGTTAGCGCGTGGTAGTCCAGCACCTTCTCTACACGCGCTGGCTACCTATACCTGCAGATCTTGCTGCTGTACTAACCTCCATGTATTAGGCAGCCATAGGGTGACAAGGGGAACACACCCCACTAATACAAATGTTAATCCTACCATACTCATTAATAAAAGAAAATCAACATTAATAAACAAGTAATTGTGTCAGACAAAATATAACTGTATCTACATAATATATGTATATATATATATATATATACACACACACACACATATATATATATATATATATATATACATATCAACTTTTTACCTTAAGTATTCCATTTTATGGGTCCCTAAATATGCACATAGGGGATTTATCAGGGTATTACATTCTTCCCTAGTGGAAATATGCGTGTCCTCATGCATACCCATTTTCTCTAATCATATTGAATACCGTAACTTGCTCCCTTGTATACATCTGAGAATCTCTTTGACCATGGAATCAATAAGGCATCTCTGTGCTTACGAATCTCTGCTAGCTTATGATAACATTTTGTATATACAATTCATAGGACGAGTAGATTACTCTCAATATCGTAACGGAGGAACTCCTTTTGTACTACGCTCCGACCTTCTGATCTCTACCGTAGATGAGTCACCTCTTGAGTGGTGAGTGTCTGTTGAAGAGTCACTTTGGAGCTTGGTAGATCTGATTCCAGGCAGTTCGGGAACTATGTTCTCTAGGTAAGGGAATGAAGTTGAGTTACTCATGAACATTAATAGTTCAACAGGATCCTTCAAGGGGATATGCCCCGGGAGTTTGCATGTTTCTTTCACTGAGGCAATTTCTTCCCATAGAATAGGTACTTCAGCAGGGCAGATCTTTAATTGGTCTCTAGCTACAGTGCTAATTCGCCCATCTTGTTCCCTCTTAATTTGATAGGCGTACAAACCATCGCACGGAACGCTGACTATGTTATAAGGGATGTCTTCCCACATAGTATCCAATTTACTAGTGCGGTGGTGCCTCTTCCGCCACACCTTGTCTCCAACCTTCAAGGTGGTAGGTCGGATCTGTGCATTATAATACTTTTTTTGGCGCTGATGTACCTTTTCCATCCTTAACTCCACAATCTTCTGGGCTGTTTTTATCCGATGTTGGTGTTCTTGTACCCAATCAGTCTGGAAATTAATGGACTCATGAATTTCTGGAGATAGTTCCAAATCTTTAGGCAATTTGCCCTGTCGTCCGAAAAGTAAGTAAAAGGGTGTGAACCCCGTAGAGCAGTGTTCAGTATTGTTGTATATATATACCAATTCAGGTAGGAAAATGGGCCATCTAGCTCGTCTCTCTGCTGATAGACTCCGCAAGAGTCCTATAATGGTCTGATTGGCTCTTTCACATAACCCATTCCCCTGTGGATGGTAGGCTGTGGTTCGAATCTTCTTGCATCCGTATAGTGAACAAAGTTCATGGAACAACTGGGACTCAGATGCTGTTCCTTGATCTGTTAGGATTCTGTCGGGATATCCATATGGGCGGGCAAAGTGTTTCATAAAGAGCTCAGCCGTAGTTTTGGCAGTCAGATCCCGGGCTGGCACGACAACCAGGAATTTACTGAAGTGGTCAATTATAGTGAGAGCATATTGGAAGCCACTTTGACTGGGCTCAAGTTTGACGTGATCCAAGGCCACTATCTCTAGCGGTCGGCAGCTCTCGATGGGATGTAATGGATCTCTTTGTCTGGCATCCGGGTGACGTTTTAAGTTACAAGTCACGCAATCCCGACATCACTTTTCGATGTCTGTTTTCATCCCGATCCAGAAATACCTTCTCCTAATGACTGCCTCAGTTTTCTGAGTTCCAAAGTGTCCTGACTGATTGTGGTAAGCATCCAAGATAATGTTAATCTGGGATCGGGGTGCTATGACTTGCGTGATAGGTTGATGAGTGGCTGGATCCAGACTGGTTCGCACAATTAATCCTTGTTGGACCTGAATCCGATCCCGGTGTCGGAGTAATCTTATTAATTCTGGATCCGCCTGATCCCTCTGAGTCTTATTTAACCGTATTTTCTTTTGGACAATGTCCATCAATTGTACTAATACTTTACTGGCTGTTTGAATCTCTTTCCAGTCACATGCCAGATTGGGTTCAGGATTCTCTGATCTGAGAGTAGTTTGGACAACAAGTGGTTCGGAGATGACTGGTTGCCACTTTTGCCTTGATGGTTGGAAACGAGGAATTTCCACGTCCTCGGTGTCATCTTTTTCTTCTTCCATTAGGTTGGCCTTGGGCAATCTAGATAGAGCATCTGCATTCCCGTTGGACCTACCCTGCCGGTAGGTGACTGTGTAACGGAAGTTTGCCAATCGAGACACCCATCTTTGTTCAAGTGCCCCCAGTCGAGCATTGGACAAATGAGCTAGTGGATTGTTATCCGTGACTATTACGAAGGGGGTAGCAGCTAAGTAGTTTTTACATTTTTCAGTAATGGCCCAGACAAGTGCAAGTAGTTCTAGTTTAAACGTACTATAATTGTCGCTATTCCGTTCAGTCTTACGCAGGCCCCTGCTGGCATATGCGATAACTCTTTCTTTTCCTTCCTGTATCTGGGACAAGACTGCTCCTAGTCCACGATGGCTCGTATCAGTGTATACTTGGAAAGGTCTGTCATAATCTGGATAGGCGAGTAATGGCGCTTCAACCAGAGCGGATTTCAGTTGATTAAAGGAGCGTTGATGTTCTTCTAACCAGATAACCGAAGCCGACCCCTTTTTTTCATGTCCTGCTCTTCCCCGTAGAAGTTCATGGAGTGGGGTAGCTGTTTTGGCAAATTGTTCTATGAACCGTCGATAATATCCGACAAAACCTAGAAAACTACGAACTTCTTTCACTGTCCTAGGTTCTGGCCAATCACGTACTATCCTAATCTTTTCTGGATCAGGCTTCACGCCTTCTGCGCTGACGATGTGTCCGAGATATTGTACGGCTGGTTTTAAGAGATGACATTTCGACGGTTTGAGTTTGAGTCCGACTTTGGTCAACTGAACAAACACTTCCTCAAGGTGTCGAAGGTGTTCTTCATATGTTTTTGAAAATATGATCACATCGTCCAAGTATAGCAATACCATTTCGAAATTACGATGTCCAAGACAATGCTCCATCACCCTCTGAAATGTAGCAGGGGCATTACAGAGTCCAAAGGGCATTCTATTGAATTCAAACAGCCCCATCGGGGTGGTAAAGGCAGTTTTTTCTCTGTCTTCGGGAGCCATCGGAATTTGCCAATATCCACTTGTAAGACCCAGCGTGGAGAAATAAGTTGCTGTTTTGAGGGCTGTTAGAGATTCCTCGATTCTGGGCAACGGGTAGGCATCTCTATGAGTGATAGCGTTTAATTTGCGATAGTCGACGCAAAACCGGAGACTGCCATCTTTTTTTTTTACAATAACAATTGGAGCTGCCCAAGGACTATGACTCTCCCGTATAACTCCTGTCTCTTCCATCTCGGCCAGTATATTTCTAACTGGTTGATACATAGCAGGAGGTAGGGGTCTATGTCTTTCCTTAATAGGAGGGTTTGTCCCCGTGAGAATGTGATGTTGTACATTTTCTGCTAGTCCAAAGTCTGCGGGGAATTGGCTGAAGGCTCCAGCGTTGCGTTGCACCACTTCGAGTACCCCTCTCCGTTGTTCTTCTGAACTGTTTATATCCCCAACCTGAATCTCTTGCCACTATGGCACCTCGTTATCAGCTTCGGTGAACTGCTCCCTGGTGGTGGTTTGATTTGCCGTGGACACACTTTTTCCTAGTATATCTTGAAAGTCTACCCTTAACATACAGGCTACTGGACAGTGTCTGAATAGTCGAATTGGGTAACTATGTGGGTTAAGGATGCGGACTGGCACCCTCCCTTTCTCCACTTTTGCCAATGTCCTGGCTATAGCGAAGGGTTGTTGTCCATCCATGTCACACGACTCGATCATGGCCTCATAGTCTTTGCCGCCTGGCCCAATTCTAGCTTTACACCAGATTACTTGTTCCGAGTTCGGCAGAAGGCATACCGGGCGTCTATCGGCGATCCTGACCTTCCCAACCTCTCCAAGGGCATTGGTGAATTTCTTATGTCCCTCTATTAACCGCACTGTTTGTTGTAATACCTTTCGCTCTCCCGGAGCGGCTGTTTGCATTTCCCTCTTCAAAGCCTCTATCAATTCATCTGGACAGTTCTTAAGAACATTCATACCCAGAATCACTGGGGGTAAGTATTCATTCCAATTGGTTGTTATTAAACACCCTTGTCTCTGGAGCTTTGCTTGGCCGATTCTCATTTCCGCTTCCCAATAGCCCCGGTAGATGATCGGCTGACCATTACTCGCGAGCAATTGTACCCAGGTGGTGGGTGGTGCTACTATTTCCCCTTCGTCCCAATGTCGACAGAACTCTGGTAGCTGGATAGTGGTGACCTGCGATCCCGTATCTAATAGAGCTATTACTTCCACGTTATTGACTTTAATCTTCAATCGGGGGCATTCGCCGACATATTGGGGCCACCATTCCTGAGACACGGGACCTATTGGGGTGCTTCCTCCCGAGAGTCGGTCCTTTGCCTCGGGGTTCCTCCATTTAAATCACTCTGGGGGCAGTTTCGTTCAATATGTCCGGCTTGCTGACAACCTCTACATATGGGTCTCCCATTCTGATCGAACTGATCAGTTGGTCATCTACCTGTTTCCCGTGGCACATCCCATTGAGCCCTATTCCTTCCTCTTTGATCTTGGCGCCAGCCTCGCCGCCGAGTCTCAGCCTGTTCCAGGCGAATTTCCTTTATTTCTTTCATCATTTCGGTCACAGCATTGGTCAGAGCCCTGATCGGATCCTGGCCTACTTGTACTTGCTGAGTGACTAGATTTTTCCTTAATGTCAAGTCAGGAGTCATATACGTGCCAACTTCCTCCACCTCTCCACTCTCCTCTGACTCTGCCGACGTGGTATAATCCATGTCTAGGTTCTGGTTCAACCCCAAAATATCCAGAACAGCCTCCTTAAATTCCGGAAATGTACATATAGGATTCTGTCGCCTCCACATTCGGAGTTGTGCTCGGATTGAATCACCTTGAGCCCCCTCGATGAATAAATTGATAAGGGTCTCATCAACGTGCTCTACTTCTTTCATTCCATGCGATTGAATGGCCCGCATGGCCTCCGGTAAGCCTAACGCGAAATCCCTCAGTGACTCCTGTGACTGTTGTTTCCTCGCGTATAATTTACTTTTAAGATCGGCAATGGTTCTGGAATTAAAGATACATTCCAGTTTTTTAAATATTCCTTCCGCTGTTTTCCTCTCCTCGTCTTCCCACGCTTTGGCTTCACGTAGGGCCGAGCTTTGTAATTGCCCCAATACTATCTGCACCCTCTGCTCTTCTTTAAGCGGGTAGAGTTTAAACATTGAACGCATCTTGTCTTTAAAATCTCTAAAACTACTGGTACCCTTGGTCCGAGTATCCCCCGAGTAAATTGGAAGCCATGCCGCACCAAAATAGTACGGCATAGTGATGGCAGCTGTCTGTGTTGTCACTATCCTTTCTACACTCGTTGTTTCATTCGCCGGTGTTAAAGACCTCTGTCCCGGTGACGCTGGTAGTAGTCTTCGGCCTGAGGATGATGCAGGATTCTGGGGTTCCGTCATTTTACCTCTGATATTGTTCCGATCCTGTTCGTGGACGCCACTTGTAATTTCCTATCTTAATAATTGTATAATTTGCTAATTTTTACCTTTTTTTCTATTCTCTTCTTCTTTTAGTCTTCCAATCGTGGTTCAAAGATGAAGAATTTCACTCGTCTGAGGGACCCTTTGCACAAATACAGTTATAACTTTTGTCTCTTACGGAAGAATTCGTTACCAGGATGAGCTTAAAATTTCCAAAATGTTTTTTATTATGATATATATAGTTGAAATACTGTACAGTGTCACTTATAAATTCAACACAAATAAAAGTATATATTTTATTTTGCTGGAATTCCTGGTCGTTGGTTTTCGTCTTCACTATAATGGCTTGAATCTAGATAAAAGTGTGTTAATCTTATTTCTTCAAGGACCACTCTCGATACTGTTTCTTATACAATAAACACTCTAATCATAGGTGACAATATTACCCTACGACGTCACCTTATTACGTACTATTACGGTTCCAATACCGTCAATTTTATACTTTAAAGGTTTATTCACTCCTTTATACTTTAACTGGTAGCAATTCTACTTACACCAAATAAATCTATAAACATTCACATTTACTTTACCTTACCCATATAGGGTAAGTTGCTTTCACCCCGTTAGCCCTCCCACAGTTCAGCTGGTTGTTTCACGGTGGTGCACGTTGGGTACCTTATATTGTCTATTTCAATTTCACAGAGATAATCAGAAATAGTTACCAAATGAAGGTGAATAGTTACTCTACTTTACTGATGCCAAATTTACTCCATGCGTCAACCGTGATATCCTGGGTTGGCCAGGAAACACTGTTTAACTATATTAACTGCAGGTGTCCTACTTCCACTTGAATCACTAGTTAGTGTATAGAAATCGTGGTGTCCTTTGGGATAATTGTGGACTACTGGCGACTTCTCTGAACTGTAGAAGATTTTGCAAATTAATAGCCACTGACTATTTAATTGACTTACAGTCTCTTTATCCTGACAGACTCTTTATAACAAAGGTTTTGGACATAGGTTGCTGAAGGAGGATATGGCACTATTAAACTTTCTCAGTGTATTCTTACGCTACTGAGTATACTGTATCCTTGTTAAAACTGAGCATCACTTATTTGCTCTGACTGTCTTTAGTCTAAAGAGTGCGTCTGCCTATGTGGTGTGAATAGAGAGGATTACACCAAATACCTTGTCAGGCGTCTGTTCTGCTGTCCTCAGCCTTCTGCAGTTGTCAAAGTATAATTCTTTACTTGATGTTGAATATAGCGTGGCCTTAAGGAGGGGTCAAACCCGGGGACTCTGTAGCCGGCTCCGCCTCTGATTATTGTAAGGGTCGTCAATCTAGTACCCTTCCGGGCTAGCCGCACACTGCTCTCTTCTGATAGGCACAAGTGGTGTCACTCTGCTCGCAGCCGCCGCCTCCCTGTCTCCGCCTCTGTCAGCAACCGCATCTTCCTCGTTCTCCGTACACAGGGGAAGAATGCGGCTCCGTTCAGTCTCCGTCACCGCCTGGGGTCCGTCTTCTCTGCAGCTCCGTGCTCTCCTCCTTCTCTCTCCGGCCAAGCAATGACGCACACCGCTTCCCCCCCGCTGGGTATAACGGTCAGTCTCCTCTCTAACCGCCCTCTCATCGAGTCCTCTGTTAGCGCGTGGTAGTCCAGCACCTTCTCTACACGCGCTGGCTACCTATACCTGCAGATCTTGCTGCTGTACTAACCTCCATGTATTAGGCAGCCATAGGGTGACAAGGGGAACACACCCCACTAATACAAATGTTAATCCTACCATACTCATTAATAAAAGAAAATCAGCATTAATAAACAAGTAATTGTGTCAGACAAAATATAACTGTATCTACATAATATATGTATATATATATATATATATATACACACATATATATATATATATATATATATATACATATCAACTTTTTACCTTAAGTATTCCATTTTATGAGTCCCTAAATATGCACATAGGGGATTTATCAGGGTATTACATGTACCTGGCACTGTAGAGGCATATATATCTGGCACTGTGGGGGCATATGTATCTGGCACTGTGGGGCATATATTTATCTGGCACTGGGGGCATATATGTATCTGGGACTGTGGAGCATATGTGTACCTGGAACTGTGGGGCACGTGTATCTGGCACAGGGGGCACATATGTATATGGCACAGAGGGCATATACAGTGCACATATGTATCTGGCACTGTGGGGGCACATATGTATCTGGCACTGTGGAGGCATATATTTATCTAGCACTGTGGGGGCATACATGTATCTGGCACTGTGGAGGCACCCATTTGGTGTTTTTATATGTATTTGGCACTGTACTGGGGCATTATATGTATGTGGCACTGTACAGCATGACTAAAAACAGGGTTATGACACAAGGTCATGACACAAGGTCATACTCCTACAAACGTCATACCGAAAGGTTTGCGCACAAAAATGGGGTGTGGCTTTGTGACAACTAGGCCACGCCCCCATTTTTGATAGTGGCTCTTCCCCTTGACTACAGATCTTTTCTGGCTCTTTGCCTCTGACTGGTTGGCCACCCCTGATATACAGGCTAGGAGGATATGGGGCACACTACAGTATATACAGGCTAGGAGGTGATGGGGCACACTACAGCATATACAGGCTAGGAGGGGAGGTGGGCACACTACGGCATACTTGCCTACCTGACTCTCTCCATGAGGGAGAAAATGCTCTATTCCTGGACTTTCCTGGTAATGTATGATTGCCATCACCTGTGGTGAAACACCTTTCTTATCAATTAACTAGTGATGTGCACCGGAAATTTTTCAGGTTTTGTGTTTTGGTTTTGGATTCGGTTAAGCGGCCGTGTTTTGGATTCAGACGCGTTTTGGCAAAACCTCCCTGAAAATTTTTTGTCGGATTCGGGTGTGTTTTGGATTCGGTTTTTTTTTTACAAAAAACCCTCAAAAACAGCTTAAATCATAGAATTTGGGGTTCATTTTGATCCCATAGTATTATTAAACTCAATAACCATAATTTCCACTCATTTCCAGTCTATTCTGAACACCTCACACCTCACAATATTATTTTTAGTCCTAAAATTTGCACAGAGGTCGCTGGATGACTAAGCTAAGCGACCCAAGTGGCCGACACAAACACCTGGCCCATCTAGGAGTGGCACTGCAGTGTCAGACAGGATGGCAGATTTAAAAAATAGTCCCCAAACAGCACATGATGCAAAGAAAAAAAGAGGTGCACCAAGGTCGCTGGATGGCTAAGCTAAGAGACCCAAGTGGCCGACACAAACACCTGGCCCATCTAGGAGTGGCACTGCAGTGTCAGACAGGATGGCAGATTTAAAAAATAGTCCCCAAACAGCACATGATGCAAAGAAAAAAAGAGGTGCAATGAGGTAGCTGTGTGACTAAGCTAAGCGACCCAAGTGGCCGACACAAACACCTGGCCCATCTAGGAGTGGCACTGCAGTGTCAGAGAGGATGGCAGATTTAAAAAATAGTCCCCAAACAGCACATGATGCAAAGAAAAAAAGAGGTGCACCAAGGTCGCAGGATGGCTAAGCTAGACGACCCAAGTGGCCGACACAAACACCTGGCCCATCTAGGAGTGGCACTGCAGTGTCAGACAGGATGGCAGATTTAAAAAATAGTCCCCAAACAGCACATGATGCAAAGATAATTGAAAGAAAAAAGAGGTGCAAGATGGAATTGTCCTTGGGCCCTCCCATCCACCCTTATGTTGTATAAACAGGACATGCACACTTTAACAAACCCATCATTTCAGCGACAGGGTCTGCCACACTACTGTGACTGAAATGACTGGTTGGTTTGGGCCCCCACCAAAAAAGAAGTAATCAATCTCTCCTTGCACAAACTGGCTCTACAGAGGCAAGATGTCCACCTCCTCCTCATCCTCCGATTCCTCACCCCTTTCACTGTGTACATCCCCCTCCTCACAGATTATTAATTCGTCCCCACTGGAATCCACCATCTCAGGTCCCTGTGTACTTTCTGGAGGCAATTGCTGGTGAATGTCTCCACGGAGGAATTTATTATAATTAATTTTGATGAACATCATCTTCTCCACATTTTCTGGAAGTAACCTCGTACGCCGATTGCTGACAAGGTAAGCGGCTGCACTAAACACTCTTTCGGAGTACACACTGGAGGGTGGGTAACTTAAGTAAAATAAAGCCAGTTTCTACAAGGGCCTCCAAATTGCATCTTTTTCCTGCCAGTATACGTACGGACTGTCTGACGTGCCTACATGGATGCGGTCACTCATATAATCCTCCACCATTCTTTCAATGGTGACAGAATCATATGCAGTGACAGTAGACGACATGTCAGTAATCGTTGGCAAGTCCTTGATGTCAGCACTCGCTCCAGACTGCCCTGCATCACCGCCAGCGGGTGGGCTCGGAATTCTTATCCTTTTCCTCGCAGCCCCAGTTGCGGGAGAATGTGAAGGAGGAGCTGTTGACGGGTCACGTTCCGCTTGACTTGACAATTTTCTCACCAGCAGGTCTTTGAACCTCTGCAGACTTGTGTCTGCCGGAAAGAGAGATACAACGTAGGTTTTAAATCTAGGATCGAGCACAGTGGCCAAAATGTAGTGCTCTGATTTCAACAGATTGACCACCCGTGAATGCTGGTTAAGCGAATTAATGGCTCCATCCACAAGTACCACATGCCTAGCGGAATCGCTCTGTTTTAGCTCCTCCTTCAATCTCTCCAGCTTCTTCTGCAAAAGCCTGATGAGGGGAATGACCTGACTCAGGCTGGCAGTGTCTGAACTGACTTCACGTGTGGCAAGTTCAAAGGGTTGCAGAACCTTGCACAACGTTGAAATCATTCTCCACTGCGCTTGAGTCAGGTGCATTCCCCCTCCTTTGCCTATATCGTAGGTAGCTGTATAGGCTTGAATGGCCTTTTGCTGCTCCTCCATCCTCTGAAGCATATAGAGGGTTGAATTCCACCTCGTTACCACCTCTTGCTTCAGATGATGGCGGGGCAGGTTCAGGAGTGTTTGCTGGTGCTCCAGTCTTCGGCACGCAGTGGCTGAATGCCGAAAGTGGCCCGCAATTCTTCGGGCCACCGACAGCATCTCTTGCACGCCCCTGTCGTTTTTTAAATAATTCTGCACCACCAAATTCAATGTATGTGCAAAACATGGGACGTGCTGGAATTTGCCCACATGTAATGCACGCACAATATTGGTGGCGTTGTCCGATGTCACAAATCCCCAGGAGAGTCCAATTGAGGTAAGCCATTCTGCGATGATCTTCCTCAGTTTCCGTAAGAGGTTATCAGCTGTGTGCCTCTTATGGAAAGAGGTGATACAAAGCATAGCCTGCCTGGGAACGAGTTGGCGTTTGCGAGATGTTGCTACTGGTGCCGCCACTGCTTTTCTTGCTGTGGGAGGCAATACATCTACCCAGTGGGCTGTCACAGTCATATAGTCCTGAGTCTGCCTGCTCCACTTGTCCACATGTCCGTGGTTAAGTGGACATTGGGTACAACTGCTTTTTTTAGGACACTGGTGACTCTTTATCTAAGGTCTGTGTACATTCTCGGTATCGCCTGCCTAGAGAAGTGGAACCTAGATGGTATTTGGTACCGGGGACACACTGACTCAATAAATTCTCTAATTCCCTGTGAATTAACGGTGGATACCGGACACACGTTTAACACCACCCAGGCTGCCAAGGCCTGAGTTATTTGCTTTGCAGCAGGATGACTGCTGTGATATTTCATCTTCCTCGCAAAGGACTGTTGGACAGTCAATTTCTTACTGGAAGTAGTACAAGTGGTCTTCCGACTTCCCCTCTGGGATAACGATCGACTCCCAGCAGCAACAACAGCAGCGCCAGCAGCAGTAGGCGTTACACTCAAGGATGCATCGGAGGAATCCCAGGCAGGAGAGGACTCGTCAGACTTGACAGTGATATGGCCTGCAGGACTATTGGCTTTCCTGTCTAAGGAGGAAATTGACACTGAGGGAGTTGGTGGTGTGGTTTGCAGGAGCTTGGGTACAAAAGGAAGGGATTTAGTTGTCAGAGGACTGCTTTGGCTGTCACCCAAAGTTTTTGAACTTGTCAATGACTTCTGATGAATGCGTTTTAGGTGACGTATAAGGGAGGATGTTCCTAGGTGGTTAACGTCCTTACCCCTACTTATTACAGCTTGACAAAGGCAACATACGGCTTGACAAATGTTGTCTGCATTTCTGTTAAAATAATTACACACCGACGAGGTGATTTGTTTTGTAATTTGACCAGGCATGTCAATGGCCATATTCGTCCCACGGACAACAGGTGTCTCCCCGGGTGCCTGACTTAAACAAACCACCTCACCATCAGAATCCTCCTTGTCAATTTCCTCTTCAGCACCAGCAACACCCATATCCTCATCCTGGTGTACTTCAACAATGACATCTTCAATTTGACTATCAGGAACTGGACTGCGGGTGCTCCTTCCAGCACATGCAGGGGGCGTGCAAATGGTGGAAGGCGACACCTCTTCCCGTTCAGTGTTGGGAAGGTCAGGCATCGCATCCGACACAATTGGACTCTCCTTGGGGATTTGTGATTTAGAAGAACGCACAGTTCTTTGCTGTGCTTTTGCCAGCTTAAGTCTTTTGATTTTTCTAGCGAGAGGATGAGTGCTTCCATCCTCATGTGAATCTGAACCACTAGCCATGAACATAGGCCAGGGCCTCAGCCGTTCCTTGCCACTCCGTGTCTTAAATGGCATATTGGCAAGTTTACGCTTCTCATCAGACGCTTTTAATTTAGATTTTTGGGTCATTTTACTGAACTTTTGTTTTTTGGATTTTACATGCTCTCTACTATGACATTGGGCATCAGCCCTGGCAGACGACGTTGATGGCATTTCATCGTCTCGGCCATGACTAGTGGCAGCAGGTTCAGCACGAGGTGGAAGTGGATCTTGATCTTTCCCTATTTTACCCTCCACATTTTTGTTCTCCATTTTTGAATGTGTGGAATTATATACCAGTAATATATCAATAGCAATGGCTTACTGTACCGTACTGCTATGTATATACTGGTGGTCAGCAAAATTCTGCACTGTCCTCCTACTATATATACTACGCACAACTAAAATGCAGCCCAGGTATGGATGGATAGTATACTTGACGACACAGAGGTAGGTAGATCCGACCCCCCCCCCCCCCCCGAACTATACCCATTTTACACAGTTCCGAGGCAGACTCGGATCCTCCCGCCTTGCTCGGTTAACCCGAGCGCGCCCGAACGTCATCATCCCGCTGTCGGATTCTCGCAAGATTCGTCTTCTATATAAGGAGCTGCGTGTCGCCGCCATTTTCACTCGTGCATTGGAGATGATAGGGAGAGGACGTGCAGCGTTCTCTCAGTTTCTGTGTTCAGTGTGCTGCAAATATCTGTGCTCAGTGTGCTGCAAATATCTGTGCTCAGTGTGCTTGCAAATATCTGTGCTCAGTGTGCTGAAAATATCTACGTTCTCTGCCTGAAAAACGCTCCATATCTGTGCTGCACTGTAGTATATAGTAGGAGGACAGTGCAGAATTTTCCTGACCACCAGTATTATATAGCAGTACGGTACAGTAGTCCACTGCTCTACCTACCTCTGTGTCGTCAAGTATACTATCCATCCATACCTGTGGTGCATTTTAGTTGTGCGCAGTATATATAGTAGGAGGACAGTGCAGAATTTTGCTGACCACCAGTATATAATATATAGCAGTACGGTACAGTAGGCCACTGCTCTACCTACCTCTGTGTCGTCAAGTATTCTATCCATCTATACCTGTGGTGCATTTTAGTTGTGCGCAGTATATGTAGTAGGAGGACAGTGCAGAATTTTCCTGACCACCAGTATTATATAGCAGTACGGTACAGTAGTCCACTGCTCTACCTACCTCTGTGTCGTCAAGTATACTATCCATCCATACCTGTGGTGCATTTTAGTTGTGCGCAGTATATATAGTAGGAGGACAGTGCAGAATTTTGCTGACCACCAGTATATAATATATAGCAGTACGGTACAGTAGGCCACTGCTCTACCTACCTCTGTGTCGTCAAGTATTCTATCCATCTATACCTGTGGTGCATTTTAGTTGTGCGCAGTATATATAGTAGGAGGACAGTGCAGAATTTTGCTGACCACCAGTATATAATATATAGCAGTACGGTACAGTAGTCCACTGCTCTACCTACCTCTGTGTCGTCAAGTATACTATCCATCCATACTTGTGGTGCATTTTAGTTGTGCGCAGTATATATAGTAGGAGGACAGTGCAGAATTTTGCTGACCACCAGTATATAATATATAGCAGTACGGTACAGTAGTCCACTGCTCTACCTACCTCTGTGTCGTCAAGTATACTATCCATCCATACCTGTGGTGCATTTTAGTTGTGCGCAGTATATATAGTAGGAGGACAGTGCAGAATTTTGCTGACCACCAGTATATAACATATAGCAGTACGGTACAGTAGGCCACTGCTCTACCTACCTCTGTGTCGTCAAGTATACTATTCATCCATACCTGTGGTGCATTTTAGTTGTGCGCAGTATATATAGTAGGAGGACAGTGCAGAATTTTGCTGACCACCAGTATATAATATATAGCAGTACGGTACAGTAGGCCATTGCTATTGATATATTACTGGCATATAATTCCACACATTAAAAAATGGAGAACAAAAATGTGGAGGGTAAAATAGGGAAAGATCAAGATCCACTTCCACCTCGTGCTGAACCTGCTGCCACTAGTCATGGCCGAGACGATGAAATGCCATCAACGTCGTCTGCCAGGGCTGATGCCCAATGTCATAGTAGAGAGCATGTAAAATCCAAAAAACAAAAGTTCAGTAAAATGACCCAAAAATCTAAATTAAAAGCGTCTGATGAGAAGCGTAAACTTGCCAATATGCCATTTAAGACACGGAGTGGCAAGGAACGGCTGAGGCCCTGGCCTATGTTCATGGCTACTGGTTCAGAATCACATGAGAATGGAAGCACTCATCCTCTCGCTAGAAAAATGAAAAGACTTAAGCTGGCAAAAGCACAGCAAAGAACTGTGCGTTCTTCTAAATCACAAATCCCCAAGGAGAGTCCAATTGTGTCAGTTGCGTTGCCTGACCTTCCCAACACTGGACCGGAAGAGGTGGCGCCTTCCACCATTTGCACGCCCCCTGCAAGTGCTGGAAGGAGCACCCGCAGTCCAGTTCCTGATAGTCAAATTGAAGATGTCACTGTTGAAGTACACCAGGATGAGGATATGGGTGTTGCTGGCGCTGAGGAGGAAATTGACAAGGAGGATTCTGATGTTGAGGTGGTTTGTTTAAGTCAGGCACCCGGGGAGACACCTGTTGTCCGTGGGACGAATATGGCCATTGACATGCCTGGTCAAATTACAAAAAAAATCACCTCGTCGGTGTGGAATTATTTTAACAGAAATGCGGACAACATTTGTAAAACCGTGTGTTGCCTTTGTCAAGCTGTAATAAGTAGGGGTAAGGACGTTAACCACCTAGGAACATCCTCCCTTATACGTCACCTAGAGCGCATTCATCTGAAGTCAGTGACAAGTTTAAAAACTTTGGGTGACGGCGGAAGCAGTCCACTGACAACTAAATCCCTTCCTTTTGTAACCAAGCTCCTGCAAACCACACCACCAACTCCCTCAGTGTCAATTTCCTCCTTAGACAGGAAAGCCAATAGTCCTGCAGGCCATGTCACTGTCAAGTCTGATGAGTCCTCTCCTGCCTGGGATTCCTCTGATGCATCCTTGAGTGTAACGCCTACTGCTGCTGGCGCTGCTGTTGTTGCTGCTGGGAGTCGATCCTCATCCCAGAGGGGAAGTCGGAAGACCACTTGTACTACTTCCAGTAAGCAATTGACTGTCCAACAGTCCTTTGCGAGGAAGATGAAATATCACAGCAGTCATCCTGCTGCAAAGCAGATAACTCAGGCCTTGGCAGCCTGGGTGGTGTTAAACGTGTGTCCAGTATCCACCGTTAATTCACAGGGAATTAGAGAATTTATTGAGTTAGTGTGTTCCCGGTACCAAATACCATCTAGGTTCCACTTCTCTAGGCAGGCGATACCGAGAATGTACACAGACCTCAGAAAAAGAGTCACCAGTGTCCTAAAAAAAGCAGTTGTACCCAATGTCCACTTAACCACGGACATGTGGACAAGTGGAGCAGGGCAGGCTCAGGACTATATGACTGTGACAGCCCACTGGGTAGATGTATTGCCTCCCGCAGCAAGAAGAGCAGCGGCGTCACCAGTAGCAGCATCTCGCAAACGCCAACTCGTTCCTAGGCAGGCTACGCTTTGTATCACCGCTTTCCATAAGAGGCACACAGCTGACAACCTCTTACGGAACATCATCGCAGAATGGCTTACCCCAATTGGACTCTCCTGGGGATTTGTGACATCGGACAACGCCACCAATATTGTGCGTGCATTACATGTGGGCAAGTTCCAGCACGTCCCATGTTTTGCACATACATTGAATTTGGTGGTGCAGAATTATTTAAAAAACGACAGGGGGACTTCCGGTTCCGGTGCCTGCATGAGGAGACGCTGATTTCTATAGCTCTCCTGCACCTCTGAACATCGGGCCGCACAGAGCCTCCATTCCGCCGTGGAACGCGGCGGTTTTTGCAGTTGGCCGAAGGGGAGAGTGTGGGGCACCACATGGACAAGTTTTTATCCGCATCTATGCCCCCCAAAGTGCAGAAATCTAAGTCTGAACGCCGGCAGCCGGAATCCAAGATGGCCGCCGCGTCTGAAACTCAGGTGGGAGCACATGCTGCTGGCACTGATAAACACTCACAGCACGCCCTGCACCCCTCACAACTTACCCCAGCCACCCCTGTACCTGCTTCTGATAACCCTGTCATGTACTCAGACCAAGGTTGCCTACCCTCCCGCATTCAGCGGGAGGCTCCCGTTTTTTGATTGACCCTCCCGCTGCCCCGCAAACCCTGCCGTGCCCCCCGATTTTTCCGGGTCCTAATGAAAATCTGGACTGCGCATGCGCAAGTAAAAAAAAAAAATATATATATATATATATATATATATATATATATATATATATATGCAAGGGGGCGAGGCCTGCACATGAGACGTCACTGCAATCAATGTGTGGTACTGCGTAGCGGTGCCGTGGCTGACAGACAGTCCTGCAGACGAGGCAGTGTGGACGGAGGCTCTTCACTGCAGCCGGCTTCAGTGCGGACGGAACAGAAGCTTCGGGCTGAGACTTGCCTTCCGTCACAACTTTGGCAGGTGCATTTTGGTCCTTTTGGTCACCAGGAGCTGCATGCACTGTGTGATGTGAGAGGGGTGGTGGGTGTGAGGTGAGTGGTTAGCAATGCAGGAAGGCGCTGTATTGGAGAACTGCAGTGTCGAGACCCTTCAGTGCCCATCCCGCTGGCCGGGTCTCCCCACCTTAGTTACCCCACATCAAAGACAGAAATCTTTTTTTTTACCTAGCTGGTACAGCTGAGGCCCCGCACAGGCCCCGCCCCCTCCTGTGATCCCCCTTCTCCCATCAGAGACGGAGAAACATTTTCCTCTGGTACAGTAGCAGCAGGTATTTAGAAGAAGAAGCCCCACCCCTATCACAGGCCCCGCCCCCTCATGCGGCCGGCGATGTACTCCCCTCCAGCTCCAGGCCTCCACCCGCAACTATGAGGATCCAGCACAGAGAGCTCCTACAGGTACAGTAAGAAGAGCTCTCTATGCTCACTACTATTTTCAAAGTTCTCCACCAATATATTAGCATGACAACCCTACAAAGCATTATCATATTGTTACTATGGGCCCAGTATTTTTCTTTTACAATTACACTATGGGGGGTATCTAACTAGGTGAGATCCATGTTCGGTGAATCGAAATGGCCGGATATTGTGATTTTTGACCTGTGGTCATTATCGCTGTATCCACGCTCACGCGAAAATACATGGGGTCAGGGATAAGTCCCTGATCCTGGGTGTTATTGCAGCTCCGGCGGCCGCTTATCACGGATTATGCTCCAGGTGCCTGTGGCATCCGAAGCATAATCAGCAATAAGTGCAAGCATCAGTGGGAGGAGCGCCCCGCATCATGGCTAATAGGATAGGTCCCAGCAATACAGTTAAGGGCCCTACAGACTGGGCTACCCGCAGCCAAGCTGCCCGACCGCTGATATGGCAGACGGGCATCCCGGCGGCGGGGGGAAGTTTCTTCACTCCTCCCATCACCTGACTTCTTAGCAATACATGCTAATATGGACAATGTCGTCCATATTGGCCTGCATGCAAAAACGACGGGGCACCAACGATTAACAAGCGCGGGGCCGCACATCGTTCATCGTTGATGCCTACACACTGGACGATATGAACAAGTTCTCATTCATTAATGAACGAGAACGTTCATATCGTGCAGTGAGATCTGCCAGTGTGTAGGGCCCTTTACCTGTGGTAATTGACTGCGGGTAATTGGATGCACTCCCTATGTGTTAGGTCTGAAATTTACCCAGCTCCCTGACTGTGTCCTTGAAGTCTGACATCCCTGACACAGGATGGGACACTAATACCCCTTTTCCACTAGCTCAAAAAACACGGGTAAATGCATTTACCCGTGTTTTTTGCTAGTGGAAATGGCTCCCTCTGCAAAAACCCGGATCAAGTGAGGGTAGGACACGGGAATGATGCGGGTAAGGTTGTAGTGTAAACGGAAGCACACGGCTCCCGTTTACACTGTATGGAAGGGCGGCGCTGGGAGATCATGTGATCTCCCAGCGCCGCCCCTGCTGCGTCACCAGAGCATCACCAGCCCGGCAATATGCCATGTTGGGTGAGTGCAGTGGGAAAGGGGGCTCTGATGCGGGTTGCAGCCGAGTAGCTCCCGTGTCATGCTCCCGGCTGCGACCCGCATCAGTAGTGGAAAAGGGGTATTAGTAACTCACACAGCACATACCGGAAAGTGTTCATTTGATTTTCAGACCCTGTAGACAGGGACAGCACTCTCCCCACTCTGCTTCTATCTCAGGCTTGCCTACCCTCCAGCATTAAGCAGGAGGCTCCCATTTTTAATATAGCCTCCTGCTGCCCCGCAAATCTTGTCCTCTCGGTTTTTCACTGTCCCCCATGAGAATCTGGACTGGGCATGCGCGAGTCCTGAAATGCTGGAGGTGAGACCTGTACAGAAGACATCATGACACATGACATTATGTCACTTATACCCCTTTCACATCAGCAGCTTTGAACACGGGTTATTGGCACATGAGCGCGCATAACCCGTGTTCCTGTGCGGTGTGAAAGGTACCAGGAGCAATATGCCGGGTTGCGGTCTGCGGTGTGAAAGGGGTATTGAGGCGGGTCGCACATTGGGAGCTCCCGTGTCAGGCTCCCGGGTGCAACCCATCTCAGACGGTATGAAAGTGGTATTAAAGGCTAGCCACTGCAGGGTTGTGGGTAGCGGTGGCCGCCTACCAGTGCACATTCAGAGGCACAACTCACAATCATTGCCAGCTCTAACTCCACTTTCAGCCTCACTTCGGCAGCTTTATTATTCAGAGTCGCTCTGCCAGTCTCAGATGCCACTGAGCTGCCTGCACTGTCCCGGAGCTTGAACACTACCAGCTTCGGACGCTACTACTGTCCAAGTGCAGCATCACATCACTCTCAGCTGCTCTCTTGCCATCCATTATACTGTAAGTGCTGGGAAATTCGCAGCAGCAGCAAGATTAAATCTAAATCCTACCAGGCTAAAGGACCGTTGACATCACAAGCATGTGACATGCGACAACAGGTGGAGGAGCAAGGTCTGAACATGGGAGGCCAGATGTGGTGGCTCGCTCCACTTCGCTACCTGGTCACTAAAGGCAATGGTGACGTGGTTAGTGACAGTGCTATCCCACCGACCTTGCTCCTCTCCCCCTGCCAGCGCAAATCACATGGCTGAGAAGTCAGAGGTATAGTACTTTAGCCCACTAGGATTTAGCAAAAACCGTAGCAGCAGCTTGTATTACACTAGCTTCCTGGGTCTGCAGGCCTGCATGCACCACATTCAATCACTCTTTGCAGGACTCCACAGGTGCCATATAACCAGCCCTGGCAGAGTATATAATCTGGTCATTAACAGCGTCAGTGCTTGGGTCTGCAGGTGAGCAGTTTATTTGGGTCCCATGGCTAAACAGGGAGACTTATCACAATGACCAGAGGGGATGTAGTCCACATCCCAACAGTCACAATACCAACAGTGGCATCTCGACACATTCCGCCAGTAAGCATTAGGTTTAGGGTGAGACTGTGGGGAAGGGAGGTGGGGGTGGAATAATGTTAGGCTGCGGGTGGAGAAGGTAAGGGTTAGGCTGCGTGAAGGCAAGGTTAGAGTTAGGCTGTTGGGGGTTAAGCTGCGGGACAGGTGGATGGGAGGGTATGGCTGTGGGAGGGGGAGGTTAGGGTTAGGCTGCAGGAGGGGTGTGTTAGGGGGAGGGTAAGGGTTACAGTAACAAAATGTGTCAGTATTATGGCTGTCGTTTGGTTGGACTTTCAAAGACACTTTTTTTTACTTAAGTAAACCTGATTAGACCTTTTATATTTGTATAACTCACAGTGGTCACAAATGCGTTAATTGGTTGCAACCATGTAGCATACAACTATTTTGACGGATGGGAATATGTTACATGTTGCATTGTAACTTTTTCTTTTTTTTATAGATTAATCTTGTTCCGGTACCAGCGTTTTACATCTGTTTAATAAATTTATGTTGTTTTTATGTGTAAATGAATTGCTATATCTACTTAAATAATAGAGCTGAATTGAATTTTACTTGGTTTTTATTAGCGATGAGCGGATTCGGTTTTACTCGGTTTTACTCGGTTCTCAAAACCGAATCTTATTGGCTATCCAAAACACGTGACATCAGTGAGTCAATAAGATTCAGTTTTGAGAACCGAGTAAAACCGAGTAAAACCGAATCCGCTCATCACTAGTTTTTATGCGAATGTCAGCGCTGATTAAATTCTTTGTTTTGTTGTTACCATTTATTAGGGCTGGCACACTTTTAAGCAGCCGCTATATAAATATATATTGCTGTGTGCCTGGAATTAATTTATTTCTTCTAGTCTGTATCCTAAGCGGAGGCTAGTGTGCTAGTCGCAGTGTCAGAGTCAGCTGCAGTGTTGGCCTCTTTGCATTAACTGCACTCTGAAAGTGAACTCACTGACAGTGATCCATGGCTATCAGTGAGTGTCCTCTCTCTGAGGGCAGGCAATGCCTGTGACACTCAGCACCCAGTTTTAAGCTGTTAGCATTTGGATCTTGGGTTAGTCCAGTGGTTCCCACCCTTTTTTGAATTACGGCGCACTAGAGTATTAGAATATTTTTCACGGCACCCCTAGGCCAAAAGTTTCTTACTGAGAAATTTAGAAAGTAAATATGGTTTATATGTCATCCGTAGGTTAACTTGTGTGGTGAGCGACAAGATTTGCTTCTGTTGTCCACATACTTTATGATTGACAGCCACCAGGACTGGTTTTGCCTATTACATTGACCATAAATAATTTGAAATGGTCCTGGACCACCAACCCAGGGCACCCCTGTAAGTACCCCGATGCACCCCAGCAGAACCACTGGGTTAGTGTAAAGGACCCAATCTCACAGTGGCCTAACTTAAAATCATTAAATGTTATTTGTACAGTCGTATATGCAAGTTCTCATTTGTTTTGGAGCAAAGGGTGATTTTTAAATAAAATTAAGTGACCTCACCTTACCCACAAACCTACCATATTGCTAGTAGCCCTGCACTGGCAACCACACATATATTAAACCCAGTAGCTCTGCTGCAGAACACACCCCTGAGTGGTAATAGATACAACCATAGGTGGAGCTAGATACACCCTTTGGGTGGTACATGACACGCCCCCAGGGCCGGATTAACAATGGGGCGGATGGAGCTGCAGCTCCAGGCCCCCCACTGAAAATAGGCCCAGCAGACCGCCGCAGTGAAGGGGCCCATAAACGCCGGCATTACAATGAGTCACATTGACTCATTGTATGCCGTCACCACCAGCACTGCACCGGCCGCCACACAGTGCCCCAGTCTGTATTGTACATTCCAGTCCTTGCTCGCCGTCGGAGCATGAGGAGGAGCCGCTCTCCCTTTTCTTCTCGTGCGCCTCCTCCCCATAGCCTATTAGCGTAGTGATGCTGCTGCAGTGACGTAAGGAGGGAAGGAGACGCTGGCAGCTGCTGCTGGGGGCGGAGTGCTGACAGGCGTCCGTGGGTATGCGTGCATGCGCCGCCTGGGCAGCGCTGCTGCTTTCGTTTCCCCGGCCTTCTATCCAGCTGTTCATGTGTAATTACGGCCACTGCAGGGTGGGATGAAGAGAGGGATGGAGCGGCGGTTGGTGCCTGAATGCTGCGCTGCTCTGGAGGGGCGGAGAACTGAAGCTGGCTGCTGCTCATGCCGACTGCAGTGTATACCAGGGCACTACCGTTTGGGCGGGGGGGTGGGGGGGGGGGCTGTGTTGTGCTGTGTTCTGTGTAACACAGGTGAGGAGAGGGCAGAGAATAAATGCCATATTGTTTCTGATATGGGGAGGGGGGGAGGGATGCCGCATGCCACTTTTGGGGGGGAGGGGAGGGGGTAGTAGCCGATAATATTGTGCCCTCCCATAAAATTATGGCGGTCATAGGGACCTCACCAGGGCCGCACCGAAGGCCTCCTCTCCACACTGCAACCGTGCATGGGCCCTCATTCCGAGTTGATCGCTCGGTAATTTTCTTCGCATCGCAGTGAAATTCCGCTTAGTACGCATGCGCAATATTCGCACTGCGACTGCGCCAAGTAATTTTACAATGAAGATAGTATTTTTACTCACGGCTTTTTCTTCGCTCTGGCGAACGTAGTGTGATTGACAGGAAATGGGTGTTACTGGGCGGAAACACAGCGTTTTCGGGGCGTGTGGATAAAAACGCTACCGTTTCCGGAAAAAACGCAGGAGTGGCCGGAGAAACGGGGGAGTGTCTGGGCGAACGCTGGGTGTGTTTATGACGTCAAACCAGGAACGACAAGCACTGAACTGAACGCAGATGCCGAGTAAGTCTGAAGCTACTCTGAAACTGCTAAGTAGTTTGTAATCGCAATATTGCGAATACATCGGTCGCAATTTTAAGAAGCTAAGATACACTCCCAGTAGGCGTAGGCTTAGCGTGAGCAACTCTGCTAAATTCGCCTTGCGAGCGATCAACTCGGAATGAGGGCCATGGTCTCCTCCGCTACGCCGCCACTCAGGGCCTTCTCCTCCGCACCGCCGCTGCCCAGGGCCTTCTCCCCGCCGCCAACTACAGCCTCTGCACCTCCGCCGACCACAGCCCCCTCCCCACCTCCGCTGCTCACTAGGTAATGTTACCCTGCTTCCCTATGTCCCTCTGTCACTCTTCTTGTCACTGCTGTCACTCTCTCTGTCACTGCTGTCACTCTCTGTCCCTCTGTCACTCTTCCTGTCACTATTGTCACTTTCTCTGTCACTGCTGTCACTCTCTCTGTCGCTCTGTCACTTTCCCCCAACTGCTGTCACTCTCCCTGTCACTCTCTCTATCACTCCGTCACTGCTGTCACTCTCTCTGTCCCTCTGTCACTCTCCCTCTGTCACACTCTGTCACTGCGGTCACTCTCCCTGTCCCTCTGTCACTCTCTCTGTCACTGCTGTCACTCTCCCTGTGCCTGCTGTCACTCTCTCTGTCACTCTCCCTGTCCCTGCTGTCACTCTTCCTGTCCCTCTCTCTGTCAGTCTCCCTGTCCCTGAATTTTGGACCGTACTGTGTGGTATAATGTTAATGACGGCTCATACCGTGTGGCATAATGTGAATTTTGGATCATGCTGTGTGACATAATGTGAATTTTGGATCATACTGTGTGGTATATTGTGAATTTTGGGTCATACTCTGTGGCATATTGTGAATTTGGATCATACTGTGTGGCATATTGTGACTTTTGGGTCATTCTGTGGGGCATAATGTGAATTTTAGATCATACTGTGTGATATCATGTGAATTCTGGCTAATACTGTGTGGCATAATGTGAATTTGGCTCATTCCGTGGGAATTTTGGCTCATACTGTGTGGCATAATGTGAATTTTGGCTCATTCCGTGTGACAAAATGTGTAAGGGGCACCAGTACTAGATAGTATAAGGGGGCCTACTATTGCGGTGCGTAAAGTGTATAAGGGGTATATGGTGTGGTACACTACACTTATGGACATGCCCCCTTTTGAGTGGCCACACCCTCTTTTCCAGAGCGAGGCGCACGCATAATTACAACCTTCACTTTTCCATACCCCAACTTAAAAAATTCCACTTCGACCACTGTATATACATATATATATATATATATATAGAGAGAGAGAGAGAGAGAGATAGCGCCTAATTCAGACCTGATCGCACGCAGGCTGTTTTTTGCACTGCTGCGACCAGGTAATCGCTGCCTACAGGGGAGGGGGTAATCGCTTTGCAGGGGTGCGATGGACTGTGCAGAGAGCTGTACAAAAGATCCAGGATGGAGCTGACGTCAGGAACCCTCCCTGGAAACGGCCGGACACGCTTGCGATTTCCTGGACACTCCCAGAAAACGGTGAGTTGCCACCCACGAACGCCTTCTGCCTGTCAATCTTCTTGCGATCGCCGGTGCGATCGCTTTCTTTGTTAGATTTGCCGCTGCCTGTGCATTGCGGACCTCATGCATTCACTGTTCAGACTCGATCGCACGGCTGCGAAAAATGGCAGCGTGCGATCGGGTCTGAATGACCCCCATAGATCTATATATACACCTATACAGTACATATATATATACACACACACACACACACACACACACACACATTGGATCCAGCTCTAAATCAGGCCCATTATGTGTGTATGTCAGCATACATTTCTGTAGGAAAGTAGTGCCGATACTTGAGATACAGAAGGGAAAAACCTATTTATCACTATCTGGAGATGGAGATAAGTTTGTTTAAAAAAAAAAAAAGAGATAAATTATCTCTTCTCCAGTTTATATAAATATGGTCAGGCTAGGTATGGGTGACCGGCAGTCAGGAAACTTGGATATGGCCGGCAGGGGAAGGGGAGCGCAATGAAGCTGCGCTCTTCACAGGTTCTATTCTGACTCTATGGATGTCGTGAATGCCCACGAGTGGGAATAGTCCCTGTTGGTCGGCATGCCGACCGGCGGTCTATAGCGTGTGCAGGATCCTGGCAGTCTCCCCTAGTTCCCCTTTGCCGAGAGGACACTTCCCATATTGCACTGGATCAACGTCACCATCTATTGGGAATAGTAATCTGTGGCAAGCAAAGTAAGACTCCAGGTCCAAAGTGTGGTGAGGGTACAATTGAGCCCCCCAAAAAACAGTAAATAACATAGGCCCTCATTCCGAGTCGTTCGCTCGGTATATTTCATCGCATCACAGTGAAATTCCGCTTAGTACGCATGCGCAATATTCGCACTGCGACTGCGCCAAGTAATTTAACAATGAAGATAGTATTTTTACTCACGGCTTTTTCTTCGCTCCGGCGATCGTAATGTGATTGACAGGAAATGGGTGTTACTGGGCGGAAACACGGCGTTTCAGGGGCGTGTGGTTAAAAACGCTACCGTTTCCGGAAAAAACGCAGGAGTGGCCGGAGAAACGGAGGAGTGTCTGGGCGAACGCTGGGTGTGTTTATGACGTCAAACCAGGAACGACAAGCACTGAACTGATCGCAGATGCCGAGTAAGTCTGAAGCTACTCTGAAACTGCTAAGTAGTTTGTAATCGCAGTATTGCGAATACATCCGTCGCAATTTTAAGAAGCTAAGATTCACTCCCAGTAGGCGGCGGCTTAGCGTGTGTAACTCTGCTAAAATCACCTTGCGAGCGATCAACTCGGAATGAGGGCCATAGAACCTAGATTTGAGAAAAAATAAAAATGCTGTAACGGCATAAGACAACCTACGCCCTCACCTGATGTCACATCCGGGTTCTTAAGACGAAGGGGATATAGATTCTACCTACAGTACACTAATGCATCTACAGGCTAGGAGAGGAGGGGACACAATGATGCACATACAGAGCAGGAGGGGAGGGGGCACACTAATGCATATACTATTAAGGACACACTCCTTTTCAGTGGCCATGCCCCCTGGCGCGCGCAACAGTACTCTCGTTTCATTTCACATACCCCCACTTCAAAATTCCCACTTCGACGACCAGTGGGGTGATTCTCCCGAACGTTAGCATAAAGTCCTGTGCATCACATGCTTTAAAAAATGTTTTCCTTTCAAACTGGTCTGTTAAGAAATTATTGTCATATGAAAACTTAATTGCTTAGTACCATTGCCTTACCCTATATCTTAAGACTCACTAGAATCTTGGTATTTTGGAGAAGTATGTCATTTGTATTTGTGTAATGGTCCCGTGCATCACGGAGAATCGCCAACTGTATGTATGTGTGTATGTATGTGTCTATTGCTCTGCTCTTCTATTAAGTTGTTGAAGGTGGGCACTAGCTATGACCTCCATGGAGATAGCCACACCCATGGCACAGGCCACACCCCCTATTTAGACCACTCCCACCGCAGCGCTTGTCACACATCCTGCCAAGGCACACAATAGGCCTTTCATAAATTTCAGCTCCAGGCCCATGTGGACCTTAATCTGGCACTGCACGCCCCCTCAACGGCATGCCACACATTCTGCTACGACTTGCAATCTCCCTGAAACTAGTTTTCAAAAGTAGGCAAGTATGACTCAGACGTAGTGAAAGCAGTACAAGTGGCTATGGGGCCGATTATGGATACACATTCAGCCAAACTGCAACAAGCCATACGTGATATGAAGTCGCAAATGAAGCAACTTTCTAAAACAGTGGTAAATAATGAGCAGCGTATTGGAGAAACTTTCCAAGAGGTCACTGAACTCAAAACACAATATGAACAGTTACAGAAATCCCACTACCAACTACTTACAAAGGTCGACGCCCTTGAAAACAGGTCACGACGATGCAATTTACATGTAGTGGGATTGCCTGAATCACTCAAAGGCCCTGAGCTGTTTACTTTTTTACAATCTACCCTGCCTGATTTACTGGATATTGGTGAAGACTGTACGGGTTTGGTTATAGAACGAGCGCACCGCTTGGGTCCCCCACGGTCCGGCCAGGACAGCAGACCCCGTGTAGTCATTTTCAAAACTCTCAGCTTTGTCCACAAGGAAGCCATCTGGGCAGCATCACGGCAGAACAGGGATATTAAATGGTTGGGATCCCGACTGTTTATTTTTCAAGACTATTCTTCTGAAGTAATGAGAGCAAGGAAGGACTTTGCACCTCTTTGTACCAAGTTGGTGAAGGATAAAAGGAAATTTGCCTTGTTGTTTCCAGCACGTCTCCGTCTCTTTGAGGGCAATGCATTTAAAGACTTCTCCACTGTAGGTGATGCAGAGGGATACCTGCGCGAAATTGCTCAGACAGATTGCAGCCCCTCTGAGGACCCAGCTGATCTTTAATGAGACCTGTAGTTTGTGATTCTTTGGTCTTATCTATCCCTGAAGAGATGATCGCATTCAGTCTGGCCGTGACCTCTGTGCATACAAACTTACAGCTTCAACCGGCAATATATGAGCACCTTGCGGTCTCCTTGCTAACAGTATATATATTTTTTTAAATCTCTTGCTATTATTGACAGGTTGTCTTCTTTCACCGGCTTAGACCTCACTCATGATCTAATTACTCTCCCTGTTTAGAGTTATACATATTTGTCCTTCTTAGTGATGTGCACCGGAAATTTTTCGGGTTTTGTCCCTCATTCCGAGTTGTTCGCTCGCAAGCTGCTTTTAGCAGCTTTGCACACGCTAAGCCGCCGCCTACTGGGAATGAATCTTAGCTTATCAAAATTGCGAATGAAAGATTAGCAAAATTGCGAATAGACACTTCTTAGCAGTTTCTGAGTAGCTCCACACTTACTCGGCATCTGCGATCAGTTCAGTCAGTTTCGTTCCTGGTTTGACGTCACAAACACTCCCAGCGTTCGGCCAGACACTCCTCCGTTTCTCCAGCCACTCCCGCGTTTTTCCCAGAAACGGTAGCGTTTTTTCGCACACACCCATAAAACGGCCAGTTTCCGCCCAGAAACACCCACTTCCTGTCAATCACATTACGATCACCAGAACGAAGAAAAAACCTTGTAATGCCGTGAGTAAAATACCTAACTGCATAGCAAATTTACTTGGCGCAGTCGCACTGCGGACATTGCGCATGCGCATTAGCGACTATTCGCTCTGTTGCGAGAAAAATATAACGAGCGAACAACTCGGAATGACCCCCTTTGTGTTTTGGTTTTGGATTCGGTTCCGCGGCCGTGTTTTGGATTCGGACGCGTTTTGGCAAAACCTCCCTGAAAATTTTTTGTCGGATTCGGGTGTGTTTTGGATTCGGGTGTTTTTTTTACAAAAAACCCTCAAAAAAGCTTAAAACATAGAATTTGGGGGTCATTTTGATCTCATAGTATTATTAACCTCAATAACCATAATTTACACTCATTTTCAGTCTATTCTGAACACCTCACACCTCACAATATTATTTTTAGTCCTAAAATTTGCACCGAGGTCGCTGGATGGCTAAGCTAAGCGACCCAAGTGGCCGACACAAACACCTGGCCCATCTAAGAGTGGCACTGCAGTGTCAGACAGGATGGCACTTCAAAAAAATGGTCCCCAAACAGCACATGATGCAAAGAAAAAAAGATGCGCAATGAGGTAGCTGTGTGACTAAGCTAAGCGACCCAAGTGGCCGACACAAACACCTGGCCCATCTAGGAGTGGCACTGCAGTGTCAGACAGGATGGCACTTCAAAAAAATAGTCCCCAAACAGCACATGATGCAAAGAAAAAAAGAGGCGCAATGAGGTAGCTGTGTGACTAAGCTAAGCGACACAAGTGGCCGACACAAACACCTGGCCCATCTAGGAGTGGCACTGCAGTGTCAGACAGGATGGCACTTCAAAAAAATAGTCCCCAAACAGCACATGATGCAAAGAAAAAAAGAGGCGCAATGAGGTAGCTGTGTGACTAAGCTAAGCGACACAAGTGGCCGACACAAACACCTGGCCCATCTAGGAGTGGCACTGCAGTGTCAGACAGGATGGCACTTCAAAAAAATAGTCCCCAAACAGCACATGATGCAAAGAAAAAAAGAGGCGCAATGAGGTAGCTGTGTGAAGCTAAGCGACCCAAGTGGCCGACACAAACACCTGGCCCATCTAGGAGTGGCACTGCAGTGTCAGGCAGGATGGCACTTCAAAAAAATTGTCCCCAAACAGCACATGATGCAAAGAAAAATTAAAGAAAAAAGAGGTGCAAGATGGAATTGTCCTTGGGCCCTCCCACCCACCCTTATGTTGTATAAACAGGACATGCACACTTTAACGAACCCATCATTTCAGCGACAGGGTCTGCCACACGACTGTGACTGAAATGACTGGTTGGTTTGGGCCCCCACCAAAAAAGAAGCAATCAATCTCTCCTTGCACAAACTGGCTCTACAGAGGCAAGATGTCCACCTCCTCCTCATCCTCCGATTCCTCACCCCTTTCACTGTGTACATCCCCCTCCTCACAGATTATTAATTCGTCCCCACTGGAATCCACCATCTCAGATCCCTGTGTACTTTGTGGAGGCAATTGCTGCTGGTCAATGTCTCCGCGGAGGAATTGATTATAATTCATTTTAATGAACATCATCTTCTCCACATTTTCTGGATGTAACCTCGTACGCCGATTGCTGACAAGGTGAGCGGCGGCACTAAACACTCTTTCGGAGTACACACTTGTGGGAGGGCAACTTAGGTAGAATAAAGCCAGTTTGTGCAAGGGCCTCCAAATTGCCTCTTTTTCCTGCCAGTATAAGTACGGACTGTCTGACGTGCCTACTTGGATGCGGTCACTCATATAATCCTCCACCATTCTTTCAATGGTGACAGAATCATATACAGTGACAGTAGAAGACATGTCAGTAATCGTTGCCAGGTCCTTCAGTCCGGACCAGATGTCAGTACTCGCTCCAGACTGCCCTGCATCACCGCCAGCGGGTGGGCTCGGAATTCTTAGCCTTTTCCTCGCACCCCCAGTTGCGGGAGAATGTGAAGGAGGAGCTGTTGACGGGTCACGTTCCGCTTGACTTGACAATTTTCTCACCAGCAGGTCTTTGAACCTCTGCAGACTTGTGTCTGCCGGAAAGAGAGATACAACGTAGGTTTTAAATCTAGGATCGAGCACGGTGGCCAAAATGTAGTGCTCTGATTTCAACAGATTGACCACCCGTGAATCCTGGTTAAGCGAATTAAGGGCTCCATCCACAAGTCCCACATGCCTAGCGGAATCGCTCTGTTTTAGCTCCTCCTTCAATCTCTCCAGCTTCTTCTGCAAAAGCCTGATAAGGGGAATGACCTGACTCAGGCTGGCAATGTCTGAACTGACTTCACGTGTGGCAAGTTCAAAGGGTTGCAGAACCTTGCACAACGTTTAAATCATTCTCCACTGCGCTTGAGTCAGGTGCATTCCCCGTCCTTTGCCTATATCGTGGGCAGATGTGTAGGCTTGAATGGCCTTTTGCTGCTCCTCCATCCTCTGAAGCATATAGAGGGTTGAATTCCACCTCGTTACCACCTCTTGCTTCAGATGATAGCAGGGCAGGTTCAGGAATGTTTGGTGGTGCTCCAGTCTTCAGCACGCGGTGGCTGAATGCCAAAAGTGGCCCGCAATTCTTCGGGCCACCGACAGCATCTCTTGCACGCCCCTGTCGTTTTTTAAATAATTCTGCACCACCAAATTCAATGTATGTGCAAAACATGGGACGTGCTGGAATTTGCCCAGATGTAATGCACGCACAATATTGGTGGCGTTGTCCGATGTCACAAATCCCCAGGAGAGTCCAATTGGGGTAAGCCATTCTGCGATGATGTTCCTCAGTTTCCGTAAGAGGTTGTCAGCTGTGTGCCTCTTATGGAAAGCGGTGATACAAAGCATAGCCTGCCTAGGAACGAGTTGGCGTTAGCGAGATGCTGCTACTGGTGCCGCCGCTGCTGTTCTTGCTGCGGGAGGCAATACATCTACCCAGTGGGCTGTCACAGTCATATAGTCCTGAGTCTGCCCTGCTCCACTTGTCCACATGTCCGTGGTTAAGTGGACATTGGGTACAACTGCATTTTTTAGGACACTGGTGACTCTTTTTCTGACGTCTGTGTACATTTTCGGTATCGCCTGCCTAGAGAAATGGAACCTAGATGGTATTTGGTACCGGGGACACAGTACCTCAATCAAGTCTCTAGTTGCCTCTGAATTAACGATGGATACCGGAACCACGTTTCTCACCACCCAGGCTGACAAGACCTGAGTTATCCGCTTTGCAGCAGGATGACTGCTGTGATATTTCATCTTCCTCGCAAAGGACTGTTGGACAGTCAATTGCTTACTGGAAGTAGTACAAGTGGTCTTCCGACTTCCCCTCTGGGATGAGGATCGACTCCCAGCAGCAACAACAGCAGCGCCAGCAGCAGTAGGCATTACACTTAAGGATGCATCGGAGGAATCCCAGGCAGGAGAGGACTCGTCAGACTTGACAGTGACATGGCCTGCAGGACTATTGGCTTTCCTGTGTAAGGTGGAAATTGACACTGGTGGTGTGGTTTGCAGGAGCTTGGTTACAAGAGGAAGGGATTTAGTGGTCAGTGGACTGCTTCCGCTGTCATCCAAAGTTTTTGAACTTGTCACTGACTTATGATGAATGCGCTGCAGGTGACGTATAAGGGAGGATGTTCAGAAGTGGTTAACGTCCTTACCCCTACTTATTACAGCTTGACAAAGGTAACACACGGCTTGACACCTGTTGTCCGCATTTGTGTTGAAATAATTCCACACCAAAGAGCTGATTTTTTTTGTATTTTGACCAGGCATGTCAATGGCCATATTTGTCCCACGGACAACAGGTGTCTCCCCGGGTGCCTGACTTAAACAAACCACCTCACCATCAGAATCCTCCTTGTCAATTTCCTCCCCAGCACCAGCAACACCCATATCCTCATCCTGGTGTACTTCAACAGTGACATCTTCAATTTGACTATCAGGAACTGGACTGCGGGTGCTCCTTCCAGCACTTGCAGTGGGCGTGCAAATGGTGGAAGGCGCAAGCTCTTCCCGTCCAGTGTTGGGAAGGTCAGGCATCGCAACCGACACAATTGGACTCTCTTTGGGGATTTGTGATTTAGAAGAACGCACAGTTCTTTGTTGTGCTTTTGCCAGCTTAAGTCTTTTAATTTTTCTAGCGAGAGGATGAGTGCTTCCATCCTCATGTGAATCTGAACCACTAGCCATGAACATAGGCCAGGGCCTCAGCCGTTCCTTGCCACTCCGTGTCGTAAATGGCATATTGGCAAGTTTACGCTTCTCATCAGACGCTTTCAATTTTGATTTTTGGGTCATTTTACTGAACTTTTGTTTTTTGGATTTTACATGCTCTCTACTATGACATTGGGCATCGGCCTTGGCAGACGACGTTGATGGCAGTTCATCGACTCGGCCATGACTAGTGGCAGCAGGTTCAGCACGAGGTGGAAGTGGATCTTGATCTTTCCCTATTTTAACCTCCACATTTTTGTTCTCCATTTTCTAATGTGTGGAATTATATGCCAGTATCAATAGCAATGGCCTACTACTATATATACTGCGCACAACTGAAATGCACCACAGGTATGGATGGATAGTATACTTGACGACACAGAGGTAGGTACAGCAGTAGCCTACTGTACCGTAATGCTATATATTATATACTGGTGGTCAGCAAACTGTGCAAAACTGAAATGCACCACAGGTATGGATGGATAGTATACTTCACGACACAGAGGTAGGTGCAGCAGTGGCCTACTGTACCGTAATGCTATATATTATATACTGGTGGTCAGCAAACTGTGCAAAACTGAAATGCACCACAGGTATGGATGGATAGTATACTTGACGACACAGAGGTAGGTACAGCAGTGGCCTACTGTACCGTAATGCTATATATTATATACTGGTGGTCAGCAAACTGTGCAAAACTGAAATGCACCACAGGTATGGATGGATAGTATACTTGACGACACAGAGGTAGGTACAGCAGTGGCCTACTGTACCGTAATGCTATATATTATATACTGGTGGTCAGCAAACTGTGCAAAACTGAAATGCACCACAGGTATGGGTGGATAGTATACTTGACGACACAGAGGTAGGTACAGCAGTGGCCTACTGTACCGTAATGCTATATATTATATACTGGTGGTCAGCAAACTGTGCAAAACTGAAATGCACCACAGGTATGGATGGATAGTATACTTGACGACACAGAGGTAGGTACAGCAGTGGCCTTCTGTACCATACTCCTATATATTATATACTGGTTGTCAGCAAAATTATGCACTGTACTCCTACTATATAGTTACTACAATGCAGCACAGATATGGAGTGTTTTTCAGGCAGACAAGTTAACGTATACTGGTGGTCACTGGTCAGCAAAACTCTGCACTGTACTCCTCCTATATAATATTATACTGGTGGTCCCCAGTCCCCACAATATAGCAGTGTGAGCACAGATATATGCAGCACACTGAGCACAGATATGGAGTGTTTTTCATGCAGACAACTGGTGGTCACTGTCAGCAAAACTCTGCACTGTACTCCTCCTATATAATACAGCTGCTCCCCAGTCCCCACAATTAAGCAGTGTGAGCACAGATATATGCAGCACACTGAGCACAGATAAGGAGCGTTTTTTTCAGGCAGAGAACGGATAAAACTGGTGGTCACTGATCAGCAAAACTGTGCACTGTACTCCTCCTATATTATACAGCTGCTCCCCAGTCCCCACAATTAAGATATAAGCAAGCACAAATATTTGCATCAACAATGAATAAACGGAGAGGACGCCAGCCACGTCCTCTCCATAACATTTCCAATGCACGAGTGAAAATGGCGGCGACGCGCGGCTGCTTATATAGAATCCGAATCTCGCGAGAATCCGACAGCGGGATGATGACGTTCGGGCGCGCTCGGGTTAACCGAGCCATACGGGAGAATCCGAGTATGCCTCGGACCGTGTAAAATGGGTGAAGTTCGGGGGGGTTCGGTTTCAGAGGAACCGAACCTGCTCATCACTAGTCCTTCTGCAATTGCTCTTTATTTCCTTCTTCTTTTTTTTTTTTTTTTCTGTCTACCTTTTAGATGTTTCTCATATGTGTTACTATGATCATATTTGCCCATATACAGTATTATATCAATAATGCTTAATGATATAGGGGTTCACCTGTTTCATTTGGCAATGTTTGCTCGTGTGATCCTTTTATAGTTCATCTAGTTGCTGCTGATAATGTCGATATTATCTTAAACCATAAAGCTGTACCTCTAAATACACCTTTACCATGGAGCCGTTGCGGCCGCTAGACTTAATACACACGCTACGCACTTTGTACGCTATTTGCGTACAGAGTCCCGTACCGTGTACGGACTTAGCGTACAAACGCCGCGCTGGGGGTACAAAGTACACACAGCGCGCGCACACACTCTTGATAAACTTTAAACCTTATTCGTAATGCAATGCAATGATATTATTACACTCTAAACCTTATGCAGCAAAGCACTGCAATGATGTTACACCTTAAACCTTAAGCAGCGCTGACGGTATAAAGTACCCGCAGTGCGTACACACCTTATCAATACACTCTTAAACCTTATACAGTTAGGTAATGTAATATGCTTTAAACCCTAGCAGGGAAAAGAGGACACAACACCGATTTGTAGTTAAACACTGGGCTCCGAAACCTCAGCGTATATATATCTGGAAGGGGGTAACAATACAATTTATACACTACAAAATACAACAGAGAAAATGGCTACAGTCAATGTACATACGTGAGAATATTCGCTTGCGCAACCTGGTCCAGTCCTCCGCTCATCAGGTAGATAGCGTTAAGAGTCTTCTGACCGGCCAGGCAGCAACAGGCTTTTTATACATTACTTCCAAAAGCAATACAATGGATACTGTAATCCCTTTGTCCATTGGACACAGAGATGCATCTTTACATTACAGGAGAGGTCATAGGTTGATTTGAAAAGGTGGGCGATGTCTTTCTCAACAGCTCTTGTGGGTGGTCTCCACTGGGTTCCCGCCGCATACATAATATACAGTAAATACAGTTTATATCTATATTCTGCTTCTGCACATAACTATACGCAGGAACATGCGATCTTCCTCTAACCAACACCGGAATGTTACCCTTAAAATACCCTACAGCTGGATACTAGACATCACCTTATAACCTTAGTCTGTCCCTTCCTATCATGCAAAGGTGAATCCCTTAGTCCTGGAATCATTTAAACTGTTGATACTTGCTGATGTGGTGCAGGGGGGCTATGTGTACAATGTGCACTATTTGGGTTAAATATGTAATGTTTTGATAACCCTCTATGCGCTCACAAACTCCGCCGTAAATACCCATACCATGCGCAGGACCGCAGGAGCGATCATACGCAAATTGCGGATATGTGCACGCACAGAGGAACAAGTGCACGCGCAGCGGGCATGTGTGTGTTGTTAGTACGTGGTGTATGTACTGGAATATTTTTCGACTTTGACAGTCCACCCTTTGGCAGTCAACAATAACTGCCACTATCTAAACATTAAACAGAAAAATATACAATACAATATCTACAGATGATTGGATGGTAGGAGGAGAGGTGTAGGTGGGAAATGTATGACCTAGTGGGATAGTAAAAGCATGTATGTATGAATTCATGTCTGAGGGGCATGTATCATCGTGCCGTATATGTTCTAGATAAGCTTCGAGGTATTGCGAAGTATACATTAAATCCTTCTTATCCCGTATTAAGGGTCTGTAAGTGGGCCAACAAACACTACCGAGCTCTTTTCGGCTTCTTGTTCCAACAAATGGGGTGCACATTTAGTTGATGATACATGGAGGGGGAACATATGTGAGTGCTAATATATGTGGATATCACCTGTCGACTATGTGTGTCACTATCTGAAGGTTATAGAGATGAAGATAAGACACATATCTAAAATACATTCACATAACATTTTCGTAATCATTCTTGGGTGTAGTCAATGTCTTTTCCGGATCGGTGTATCTGGGCCAAGGGGGATGCAATCCTTATCATAACATTGTCTCTATGGATGGGTCGTAAATTAAATCTGCTGCTGTAACAATGCCCCCGCTCCTTAAACTCATCAAATTTGCGCCGTGCTTGCGCCGCGTTAAAATTCGAACACACCTAACTATCAAGCCAATAATTATGACGACTCCCAGGATACAAAGGAGAAACTTTCCTACACTCATAATAACATTTTGAGACCACTCTCCTAATCCTGAGAACCAATTTTGTGGGTTCAACCATGAGACCCAGCCGGTCAGTTCATTACTCACAGCAGTCAGGGTAAGGTTGTGTCTCCTTCGGAACTCCCACTTCAACTGCAAGATATCGTCCATCTTTTGATCAATGATCTCGGTTGGGTCATCAGTGCTGTTTGTAATATACGTGCAGCACTTCACACCATATTGAGTTGCCAAAGTGACACAGTACCCACCCGTCACAGCTGTGTTATAATTAAGGACCATCCTGTGCTGGATCAGTTCAGTTTTGTAAGCTTGCAACTCCCTACCCGTATACCTGAAGGTGTCGTCATACATCTCAGTGATATTATCTATCAAGTTCGCTAGCGCATGGATATACCTATAATTTATAATTCCTCTGGCAGTACGGGTGATGTCTAACGCGAGTAGGAATTGAATCCCGGTGGATTCATGGATCAAATCAGAGGCTACGTGCTCTGTCCTATCTATGAGGTGTCTCTTGACGATGTGTTCATAGTGAGTATGAGTATAAGGAGCATGAGCACTGCGGTGAACGTCTTTCATCTTATCATGGGTTATGGTCATGACCTCTGGCAACACTCTTCCAACATAACACAATCCCTCTGAGTTTGGGGCAAGCCACTTATACGCCTTCCTCCCACATATGAAATAGGCATCATCGGGGAGAACATATGGGACAGAATATGACATTACAATATTGCAAACTTTCCAAGTGAAAAATCCCATCCCTAACTCTCCCATCTGCTCAGTACAAGTATCAGGCTGTATAATATGAGCACAGTACCCTGGTGATACTTCTCCAACCCGCATGGTCTTGCTTCCTTGAGTATACCTATACCGAAAATACCTTCCACTATTGGCTATTTGGCGTATAAGTTCAGAGTCTACGGGTATCCTATCAGCTCTGTGCGAAAATGCCATGGTTTGATTATTCCATGTCACCTCCCAATTTCCTGGTTTTCGGGAATTGGAAATGTTGAAACACACTAAGCATCTATCTACATGATACTGGTGGAGCTTCAAGCTAGAGGGCCTAGAAATATAAAATTTCTTGTCCACCGGTCTCCCACCCCGTAATTCAAGTACCTCATCTATTGCTAAAGGGTACGGTACTAATCCTGACTTGCTCTGACCTTGAGGTACTTGTGAACACACCCAGCATTCTGTCTGGTTTAAGACCTTACCCACTAGTGAGTGGTAATCACTCAATGGATGACGGTCCATGTTGATATTAAGGCTGGACTGACATCTCTGGATGCACCCATCCTCAACTATGTTCTCACAATTTTTACAAATGCAATTTTCATCAGCCAATTACCCTTCACAGTGCCTCCTAGTTCCCTGACTACCAGATCGTTTTCTGATACTCGCCTTTGCTCGAGTGATGTGTTGCTCTTGGAATTCTACAAATCCGTCCTCGCCATCAGAACCCATTCCAGATCCTTTCTCGACCTCTCTGGTACTCTCACCGAAACAGACTGTTCTGGTCAACAACAGGGTTAACAGGAAAACCCGGAATGCAGTCTCTTGGGGTAAGTCCATCTTGTTAAGGGAAGAGAAAGGAAACAAGAAGGGGGAGGAAAAGGGATGGAGGAGAGAAGGAGGGTAGTGGGAGATGGAGAAAATAATAAAAAAAAGAAGAAAAACTGGTGCGACAACCGCCTCTTGGTCTTGTTGTTCTCCGCGCTCAGGTGCCGTGACAACAGTCCTGCCTCTCAGCCTTCCCGGAACAGACACTCCAGTGATATGATGTTCTCTACACTCTGCTCTTTGTCATGGGTTCTCTCTGGGTCAGCGACCTTCTTACGGTGGGACGAGTGGACCCAAGTCTCTCTTTCGGCAACCTTTAATGCTGTCGTGCTGGTTAGTAAGACTTGGTACGGTCCTTCCCACCTGTCAATGAGGCAACCTGAGCGTAGAAAATTTTGAATCATTACATAATCCCCAGGTTCAATGTCATGACAATTACTGTTCGGTAGGTCAGGAATCACCAACTTAAGATTTTTGTTTTGATTCCTCAGCTGCTGGCTCATCTTAACCAAATATTTTACAGTCACTTCGTTATTGCATTTCAAATCATCCTGGGGGTCTATCATTACATGGGGTTGTCGACCAAAAAGAATCTCAAAGGGTGATAGGTTAAGTGGGGACCTGGGAGTGGTTCTGATCTTGTACAATACTAGTGGCAAAGCTTCTGGCCACAACAATCCAGTTTCAGCCATCACTTTGCTCAACTTGTTCTTAATAGTGCTGTTGACTCTCTCCACCTTCGCACTCGCCTGTGGGCGGTACGGAGTATGCAGCTTGCTATTAATTCCCATCAGTTTGCACATAACCTGAAAGACTTCACCTGTAAAATGGGTACCCCTATCGCTTTCAATTATTCTAGGGATACCATATATGCACACAAATTCCTGCACAATTTTCTTTGCAGTGAACATAGCAGTATTTGTGGCAGCAGGGAACGCTTCTACCCAATTGGAAAACACATCAATACAGACTAACACATATTTTAAATTCCTGCAGGGTGGTAACTGTATGAAATCAATCTGTATTACCTGAAAAGGGCCGTCTGTCGGCGGGATATGGGATGGTTCTGTTGGTATTGACTTTCCAATATTCTTCCTCAAGCAAATAAGACATGTCATTGCTCTCTTACCCGCATGAGAAGAGAATCCTGGCGAACACCAGTAGGCTCTCACCAGCTTACACATACCCTCTTTACCCAGATGAGTCAGACCGTGTGCCGCCTCAGCTAAGCTTGGAAGATATGCTCTGGGGGCCATTGGCTTACCCTGTCCATCTGTCCAGAGTCCTGAGGACTCTTGGCCATACCCCTTTGACCTCCAGACTGCCTTTTCCTCTGGAGAACACAAATTTTGCATTTCACTTAATTTTTGTGTGTTGACGGTGTTGAATATCATCAGTGATGTGATATCTGTTTGTATGGGGGTGCTGCAGAGCCGGCCATAGGCATAGGCAAACTAGGCAATTGCCTAGGGCATTTGATATGCCTAGGGGCATCAGAAGCTTCTGCTGATTAAAATGATATGCGGCATGCCTATATTCTGTGTGTAGCATTTCATATGCAGATACAGCCACAGTCTCACACAGTATATAGGCATGCTGCATATAATTTTAATCAGCAGAAGCTGCTTGTGCATCCTAGCCACATAGCAATGCAAATAAGATGCATTTTCATAAAAAAAGGTGCCCGACATTAGCATTGAGGCAAGATTTATGAGGACACATCTGTATCCAAGCAGAGGCAGAGGTCACAGTGTTAGAGGCAGTGTGAGTGCTGTGTGTGTGTGTGTGTGTGTGTGTGTGTGTGTGTGTGTGTGTGTGTGTTGGTTGTGCAGTAGTGTTCGGAATATGTGTAAGGAGCATTATGTGTGTCATGTAATAATGCATTAATAATGTGCAACATATGTGTAAGGGGCACTATGTGTGTCATTATGTGTATAAGGGCATTACTAATGTGTAGCATTATGTGTATAAGGTGCTCTACTATGTGGCGTTGCGTATAGAAAGGGCACTACTGTGTCATCTAATGTGAATAAAGAGCAATATGGTGTGGTGTAATGTGAATAAGGAGCAATTCAGTGTGATGTAATGTGAATAAGGGGCTCTACTGTGAGGAGTAATGTTTATAAGGTAAAGTGATACTACTGTGGGATGTAATATGAATTATGGACACTATCGCATGATCAAATGTGAATAAAGTTGCACTACTGTGTGGCGTAATTGGAATTGGGGGTACTATTGTGTGGCCATGCTCCTTCCCAGCAAAAACACACCCCTTTTTGGGCTGTGCGGAAAATGTGTGAACTGTTCCTATTTAAAATATAGGGGGTACAAACACCAAAATGAGGACTGCTATGGGTGAGGGGTGATGGTGCTGGGAAAGAGGTGCAGGGTCAGAGGCGGAACCAGCGGTGGTGCTAGGGGGCACCAGCCAAAATCTTGCCTAGGGCATCATATTGGCTAGAGCCGGCTCTGGGGTGCTGGCTGCTGATTTAGCAGCATCATCTGCCCGGTTGTTACCAAGTGACACTGGGTCTTGACTGTAAGTGTGGGCTTTGCACTTGATAACAGCCACTCTGTCTGGTTCTTGTATCGCTGTTAGAAGCCTTTTTATGTGGGATGCATGCGCTACAGGTGTGCCAGCTGCCGTCATGAAATTTCTGAGGCGCCATAGGGCCCCGAAATCATGCACTACTCCAAAGGCATACCTAGAATCTGTATATATATTGGCTGACTTTCCCTTGGCCAATTCACACGTTCTGGTTAAGGTGACCAGCTCAGCAACTTGTGCTGAGTGCGGTGGGCCCAGGGGTTCAGCTTCTATGATACCTCTGTCATCTACGACTGCGTATCCAGTACACAAGTCTCCCGAGTCCGTCTGTCTGTGGCAACTACCGTCAGTGTAAAAGGTAAAATCTACGCCTTCCAGTGGGTTGTCACTAATGTCGGGTCTTGCAGTGAAAGTCTGGTTCAGATATTCCATACAATCATGTGTGTCAGTGTCTGTACTAAATCCTCCTTCATCATCATTCTCATCCTCCACCCTTTGTGCCTGTCCAGGCACACCTGGCAGATAAATTGCAGGATTTAGTGCGCTGCATCTCTTTATGGTGATGTTTACAGGGGCCATTAGTGCTAATTCCCACCTTGTAAACCGTGCAGATGAGACATGTCTGGTTTGGGCAGAGTTCAGTAAGGCTGACACTGCATGAGGTGTATGGATGGTCAGGTTGTGTCCTAACACTACGTCTTCGCTTTTACTTACTAGCAAGGCTATTGCTGCAACACTTCGCAAGCATGTGGGGAGAGACCGTGCTACGGTGTCCAACTGTGCACTGTAGTTAGCTACCGGCCTGCTGGCAACACCATGTCTCTGGGTTAGGACACCTGCCGCACACCCAGCACTTTTTCCGTACCGTACAATTCAAAGGGTTTCCCATAATCTGGCAAGCCTAATGCAGGTGCCTGTGATAGGCACTGTTTAAGTCTCTCAAATGCCAGTTCGGACTCATCTGTGTGAGAGATCCGATCTGGTTTGTTCAAGGAGACCATTTCTTGCAAAGGTAAAGCTAGTATGGAGAACCCTGGGATCCAGTACCCACACATTCCAAGAAAAGTGCGGATCTGTTGCTGGGTTTGTGGCAGAGTCATGTCGCGAATCGCCTGTATTCTATCAGCGGTAAGGTGTCTAAGGCCTTGCGTGAAGCAATGTCCCAAATATTTTACCCTGGTCTGGCACAACTGCAACTTATCCTTTGAAACCTTGTGTCCCGTATTAGAAAGGTGAAACAGAAGCTGTTTCGTGTCTTTCAAGGACGATTCGAGTGAATCAGAACACAGCAGTATGTCATCTACATACTGTATTAATACTGATCCGCTCTCAGGTTGAAAGGATTGTAAACAGTCATGCAAAGCCTGGGAGAAAATACTTGGGCTGTCAATGAAACCTTGGGGTAGGCGAGTCCAGGTGTACTGTACTCCCCTGTATGTAAATGCAAACAGGTATTGGCTGTCAGGGTGCAGAGGGACAGAAAAGAAAGCAGAACAGAGGTCAATGACAGTGAAAAATGTTGCAGTAGGGGGAATTTGCATGAGGATGACAGCTGGATTTGGCACTACGGGGAATTGGCTCTCAACTATTTTGTTTATCCCTCTTAGATCCTGCACTAGTCTGTAACCCCTCCCCCCACTCTTTTTCACAGGGAAGATGGGACTATTGGCAGTGCTGGACGTCCTAACTTGGATGCCCTGTTGTAGCTAGCGCTCTATGACTGGGTACACTCCTAATTCCACCTCTGGCTTCAGAGGATACTGAGGAATTTTTGGAGCTATCCTACCATCTTTTACTTGCACTACTACAGGAGCTACATTCGCCATCAATCCAGTGTCTTGTCCATCTTTGGTCCAGAGGGATTCCGGTATCTGGGAGATCATTGCCTCTACCTTGGATGGACACTTGTCTATAACAGCAGAGTGTGACATCAACCTTTGTGGGGTGTCTAACATATCCTGCACTTCCTGAACGTGATTCTCGGGTATATCTAAGAAGACACCCTCAGGAGTACAATATATGACACACCTCATCTTACACAATAAATCTCTCCCAAGTAGATTAGTCGGAGCCGATGCAGCTAGCAAAAAGGAGTGCTTGGTCTGCAAAGGCCCTATCGTAATCTCCACTGGTCTACTTAAAGGGTAGTGTTGCACTATTCCTGTTACTCCCATTGCCAAAATTGTTTTACCCGTGGGTTTCATACCTACCGTCGAATTTAACACTGACCTGGCCGCCCCTGTATCTACAAGGAAAGGTAGTGATCTACCAGCTACATCAACTGTGACCTCAGGTTCACTACCAAGGCTAGCAATCAACTTCACTGGCTGCAGACTACAGGTGTGGCCCAACCCCTATTGTATACTGTGACCCTCCCGCAGCGCGCTGGCAGCTACAATATGTAAAGGGGGTAACTGAGAATTTTCGGAGACCTGCCAGTCCCTCCTAGGTAGATACCTCCTTGTTTCCCCTGCGTGTGGCTCATAATTTTTCCTATGTGATCCCTGATCCCAATTACGTGTATCATAATGTGGTTCATATCCTGGTCTAGGGGGTCGGTATACCTTATGTGTGTCCTTATACCTACAATTCCGTGCATAATGTCCTTCCTTCTTACAGTTATAGCATACCACTACACGTAACTTACCATCAGGGGTCTGGGGTTTTGGCTGATGCGGCTTAGTTGTAAGGGCATTTATACTTACTGTCATCAGCTTATCCCCCTGTGACTGCCTGTGCTTAATGATGTTCCGATCGTGCACGATAGCGGACTCTCTTAATGCAGCCACCGAGATACCTCTCCAGTTAGGTAGAGAGGTTTGTACCCTTGTTCTCAACGTTTCTTTTAAACCGTCCAGTAATACTGACACAGCTACCTCCCTGTGATGTACATTTTCCTTAATGTCCTCAACCCCAGTGTATCTAGCCATTTCCTGCAGTGCTCGATGGAAATATTCAGATGCCGTTTCACTTTCTTTTTGTCTTATGGAAAAGATTTTATTCCATTTGACAATAGGGAAATATACTCCTAATTGCAGATTGATCTGTCGTACGTTCTCCTGAGTGTACTCATCAGTGAGAGGTACTTCTGCGTCTAATTTACAATCAGTAATGAATTTCACGGGGTCAATATTGGAGGGTAAACATGCCCGTAGCACTGTTCCCCAATCTTTGTTTGTGGGTTCGGTGGCGTTACCTAATTCTTTAATAAACCTCTGGCATGCGACTAGATCCTTTCTGGGATCGGGAAATTCAGACATAATTGTCCTTAATTCGGTCTGGGACCAAGGACAATGCATACCAATGTTCCTGATGGGAGTGACTCCCTGAGCGTCAGTCTTCCCATTGGGGACTGCGATCACCCTGACAGGATTTAATTCAATTACATCATTCTGAGTTGACTCCACAATCTGAGGTGCTATTGTCTCTGCATAATGTATGGTACCGTACTTACCTGTGGACACGACCTCACTTATCCCTCCGCTAGGGGGCCTTACAACTGATCTTACTTTGGGCCGTGCCCATCTGAGTATTCTGTATGGTGGCTGCTAGAGAGAGTGCCGATATCGTGCTGGGCTCATCTTCTTGCTCGCAGTCCTGAGGAAAGTTTAAAATGGGATACAACTTGCACGGGTTAGCGTTAGTACATTTATCAACTACACTCTTATCGGATACCAATATGCCATTGTCTGTAGCCACTTTCTCCCCCACAATATACGGTGGTGGTGGTGCGGTTGCCATCATTTTCCTGCTAGGTTTGGAACCTGCTGCGTGAGCTAGATCACTCTGCATATCGCCCTCTTGCTGCCATAAATTTAAACAGTTTGTGTGTCTGACTCTTTGCTTTTGGGATTTTATCAGACATATCCTAACCCTTAAATTCTGCAATACCTCTGGTTCAAAACTGCCTACCTTAGGGAATGGTTCCCTATCTTCCGCAGTCATACGTTCCCATTCATTGCACAAAATTTCTGCGTGTGGTCCATGCTTCTCACACATTATGTACCTCGCCGACCCCCTGGGCCGCGGAATGTCAACCTGAACCCTGGTTGAACGTCCCTTACTTGAGCAACTGGCCCCCATATTTTGCAGGTATTGTCGTCCCGGCTAATCCTACAAAAAAACAAAATACTCAATATAAGGCAATGGTGAAAGTTTTCCGAGTGCTTTCACCCACTCACCGCCCACGTTGGCCAATACTACCAAACACTGTCGTTAGCGAAGGTACGTACCCAACCTAGGGCCCCTATGTAACCTCTATTTACTGGAAGTATCTGGGAGTGACTTACCCTTTCCAGTAAATATTGGTTGTTGGAGATTTTCTGAGTGACCAGCGAAACTCCCTTAACCTTTATTATACACAAATCACGCTTGCGTATGCTTTATCCAGCGCTAATGATCCCGCGATTTTACGCAAAGATCGTAAAAAGGGTATCACGTTGCGCTAAGTATTGCACCCACGAACGTGCGGTCCAATCGCACAGCGTATAGGTAACTGTTACTTATCCGCCGTACGACCAATGGAATCGATTTTTCAGGCTGCGAAACCTCAGCCGGAGTATATCAATCAAAAACTAAATGGGTATCTTCGCTAACCCCCTGGGCTGCGGTACTCTAAACAAAAACCTCGCTGACTTTTGGTCTGCGGTACTCTAAACCTTCGCTGACCTTCTGGCCTGCGGTACTCTGCTACCTTGCTCCTTTGTACTTCAATTTATATTAACGTGAGCCAGCTAATTCTCACGCCACCAAGTCTCCACTCACCTGGTGTACCACCTTTACGGGATCCCGAATTTACTGGGTCCACAAAACCTTTATTATGTTTGCACACTCACGTTCGTTCACTCAAATACACTTTGGTTTTTCTGTACAGAAAATTAACTTTCATTCAGATAAACAGCCTTAGTACCAGAGGTAATACAGTAAAAAAGGTTTTATTTAAACTAAATCTTGGAAACTGAGCAATTTGTGCTATTGTCGCGTGGCTACCGTCCCTGCGCCTAAACTAAACAATGCTATTGTGTAATTTGTACTTAGCGGCCGTACCCTTACGCACGTTACGTAAACATCGACCGTGCGTATGTCTTTACGTTGCGTACGCCGTCCCTTACTTTGTCCGAGACACGTGTACAAAGACCGTACGTCCGCAGTAGTACAAATCCCACACTTCTATAAATGTAAGCGATATTACCTATAATCGTTTACTTAACACAACACAGTATCTTTCTGTATAAACCTGTTTAACTAGGCCAGACTGTATTTGTGTTTTGCGTTTACTTCCTTAATATTTAGTCTATGTTTTAACTAAATAGCAACAAATTTCTTAGCACAGGTCAAAATGAATCTAATAATCAATACTTATGGCAACAATGCGAGCAGGTATACAAAGTACAGGTGTATGCTTGTGTTGTGTGTGCATTTGGCGCCAAACAGAAATTCACATACTTTTAAAACAGCTTTGCGTATTTACCTTACGGATCCCACCAGCATCCCTACAAACCATGCAGAGCAGACGCCATCTTATCAGCAATGAGATAGGGTTTACCAGTGTTTCCACCAACCAGGAGAAGGCTTACGTGGATACCTGTCCGCCCTTTGCTGATAAAGTCTGCTTTAACCTGCTAGGTTGTGGGTATGAGGAAAAACCGGACGATGCCCCCAATTGATAATGTCGATATTATCTTAAACCATAAAGCTATACCTCTAAATACACCTTTACCATGGAGCCATTGCGGCCGCTAGACTTAATACACATGCTACGCACTTTGTACGCTATTTGCGTACAGAGTCCCGTACCGTGTACGGACTTAGCGTACAAACCCCACGCTGGGGGTACAAAGTACACACAACGCGCGCACACACTCTTGATAAACTTTAAACCTTATTCGTAATGCAATGCAATGATATTATTACACTCTAAACCTTATGCAGCAAAGCACTGCAATGATGTTACACCTTAAACCTTAAGCAGCGCTGACGGTATAAAGTACCCGCAGTGCGTACACACCTTATCAATACACTCTTAAACCTTATACAGTTAGGTAATGTAATATGCTTTAAACCCTAGCAGGGAAAAGAGGACACAACACCGATTTGTAGTTAAACACTGGGCTCCGAAACCTCAGCGTATATATATCTGGAAGGGGATAACAATACAATTTATACACTACAAAATACAACAGAGTAAAATGGCTACAGTCAATGTACATACGTGAGAATATTCGCTTGCGCAACCTGGTCCAGTCCTCCGCTCATCAGGTAGATAGCGTTAAGAGTCTTCTGACCGGCCAGGCAGCAACAGGCTTTTTATACATTACTTCCAAAAGCAATACAATGGATACTGTAATCCCTTTGTCCATTGGACACAGAGATGCATCTTTACATTACAGGAAAGGTCATAGGTTGATTTGAAAAGGTGGGCGATGTCTTTCTCAACTGCTCTTGTGGGTGGTCTCCTCTAGGTTCCCGCCGCATACATAATATACAGTAAATACAGTTTATATCTATATTCTGCTTCTGCACATAACTATACGCAGGAACATGCAATCTTCCTCTAACCAACACCGGAATGTTACCCTTAAAATACCCTACAGCTGGATGCTAGACATCACCTTATAACCTTAGTCTGTCCCTTCCTATCATGCAAAGGCGAATCCCTTTGTTCTGGAATCATTTAGACTGTTGATACTTGCTGATGTGGTGCAGGGGGGCTATGTGTACAATGTGCACTATTTGGGTTAAATATGTAATGTTTTGATAACCCTCTATGCGCTCACAAACTCCGCCGTAAATACCCATACCACGCACAGGACCGCGGGAGCGATCATACGCAAATTGCGGATATGTGCACGCACGGCGGAACAAGTGCACGCGCAGCGGGCATGTGTGTGTTGTTAGTATGTGGTGTATGTACTGGAATATTTTTCGACTTTGACACTGCTTTGCGTCTTGATTTATAATGGCTCTGTGCCCTGCTCTCATATATACTCATTCATGAATAATTGTGTTTTTTTTATGGAGGCTAGGAGCACCTACCCTGTTATGTTTTATGTTCGTTACAACTTGCCCGCGTGTTAGTCTGACGCGGGAAGATCTAAACCCGGAAGTTCACCTCGCCTGTGTGCGTAACATAGGAGTGTACTTCCTTACCGGAGTATATTCTCTATGTTTGTTTCCCCAGTTGTTCCTTCCCCCCCCCCCCCCCCTCTTCCCTTTCACAACTCCGATCTTCTTGTATCTTTTATTTTATTATCATGTGGAATATTTTCAATAAGTGGTCTGGGATTCTGTTTTGCTTGCTTACTTATATATTATCTCATGTATGGCTAGTCTAACATTAGGCTCTCTCAATGTCGGTGGCTTTCATTCCCCAGCTAAGAGGAAGAAGATATTGATATACCTGAACAGAACGCAAATTGATATAGCATTCTTACAGGAAACCCACCTGCTACCCCCTGAAATGTTAAAGCTAAACACACTATGCTGGAAAGTTCTTTTGTCTGCCCCGTTCACCTCTAAAGCTAGAGGTGTAGCTGTCATAGTGAAGGCATCCTTAGCAACCATTGTGCATTGTGCACTCCTCGTCAATCGACCCCCAGGGTCGCTATATAATAGCCGATGTGTCAATTGATCAATCTAGATATATATTATGTAATGTTTATGCCCCGAATGTATATTCTAGGGATTTTTTTTGTTAAAATTGTGTCCAAATTGTACACATATGGGTCTGTCCCTATCCTCTTAGGGGGGGATTTTAACATAGTGGCATGTCCACAGATGGACATTTCCTCCCCTATACGTGACAAACGCCGGGCCCCAAAGCTAGGCATACCTTACATTCTCCAGCAACTTCATCTGGTAGATGTGTGGAGAGCTTCCCACCCTCTGGAGCATGATTTCACTTGTCTGTCTGCAGCTCATGGTACTCTTTCCAGGATAGATTACATTTTTATGTCTGAGCATTTATTTACACGTCTCCTTGATTCTAATATAGAACCTATTTGTGTGTCCGATCATGCTCTGTGTTGGATTAATATTGCTTTGGTTACTGATAAGGGCCCATACAAACAATGGCGTTTCCCCTCCCACTTATCTCACTCCTTAAAGTTTAGAGCTGCATTGGAAACCGTCTGGGTAAATGATCAATTTCACAATGCTGATATCGCATCTTCTTCCCCCACACTTTTTTGGCTAGCCTTTAAACCTGTGCTTAGAGGAGAGATTATTTCTTATTGCGCACATAAAGACAAACTGTTTCGCTCCTCCTACGTAGAATTACAAACCAATCTGACTGATTCTTACCAGTTATTTAAGACTACACCTACCTCAGCCAATAAACTGACATATTTGTCCCAAAAGCCGGCTTTTGATAATATGTTATCCCAAGCGGAGTCCAAATATACTTTTAACTCCCTTTGAAGAAGTCTGATGAGACGAAACGCGTTGGGTTTCCTGCACTAATCCCTTGCTGTTTTTGAGTTAAGTTAAACTCCTTATCCTTTTAATACTTGGTCCTGACTTTTATGTTTGTATGTTTTTATGCTTTTTTGCAAAAGAACTTGTTTTACTCTCATATATATTAAAAAACCTTTTTTATAAATTTTATACATGTATATATTTTTTGGCTTTTAAATTTACCATTTTTTAGCAACACTGAGCGCCGAACCCTATCTCTCCATTTTTCCATACTTTTAACTCTGCCTGCAAATTTCATAGACATGGAAATAGGTCGGGGAAGCTTTTATCCAACCTACTTGGGGGCCAACTCACCTCTAGTACGATTAAAGCTCTTAAAGATAAGAATGGTAAGACCACTTCTTGTGGCAAGGGAATCTCCAATATTTTGCATGCCTTTTACTCTGAGTTATATGCCTCATCGGAAACTAGTATTGGAGATGGCGTTGCCTTTTGGGACAAAGTGACCCTCCCCCACATGTCCCCAGATCAAGCCTCATCCCTAATGCAGCCCATATTTATTGATGAAATACGACGTGCTATTAAACAACTTAAAACCAATAAAGCTCCAGGCCTAGATGGAATCTCAAATGACTTCTATAAGATTTTAGGCCCTAAAATAGAAGATACCCTTCCAGCCTTTTTTAATTTACTTATATCAGGATCTGAACCCCCTCTATACTTTTAATCTGCCCTGTTGAAACTCTTACATAAACCTGGACGCGACCCTCTCTTACCCGGCTCCTATCGTCCAATTTCCCTCCTGAACACAGATTATAAACTATATACCAAAATTTTAGCTGATAGACTTAAACTCATTCTTCCAACTATCATACACGAAGACCAAACAGGGTTTATTATGGGTCGTCACTCTGTAGGGAATGTTAGAAAAGTCCTCACGGTTATGCAATGGCTAGAATCCTCTAACCAAAAAAGTCCCAGCGCAATTTTATCACTCGATGCAGAAAAAGCCTTCGATCTGGTAGCATGGGAACACTTATTTAATTGTATGCGCAGATTTGGCACCCCCAATGAATTTATTCTGACACTGCAAAGGCTATATAAGGGCTCCTCTACACAAATTTTAAGTAATTGCTACCTTTCCCACCCTTTTTCTATTTTACAGGGCACGAGACAAGGTTGCCCTCTCTCTCCCCTCCTCCTCGCTATGGCGTTGGAACCACTGGCAGCAGCCCTCCGTTCAAATTCCCTGTTTACTGGTATTAAAATTAATGATGCAGAGGTCAAGTTGAGCCTCTTTGCAGATGACATGTTGTTATTTATATCTCAGCCATTACAGTCGCTTACTGCTATTATATCCACTATAGACAATTTTAGTGCGTTTTCAGGTTTTAAGGTGAATTATTCAAAATCAAGGCTCCTACCTATAGTGACGGAAGCTAATTATTTTTCATCACACCCCACCTTAGCCAGGTTTGCTATTTGTCACACCCCTCTTAAATATCTTGGGATTATTATTCCAACTACTTTAAATTCACTTTATTCAGTCAACTTTCCGCCAATACTGGCTTCAATTGTAAAATTAATCAACCATTGGACACATTTGCCCCTTTCATTATCCGGTAGAATTGCTGTCATAAAAAGTGTGTTATTTCCCAAACTTTCGTATATACTACAAATGCTTCCCCTTTGTCTTTCAAGACGGGATACCAAAGCCCTAAATGCTCAATTTACTAAATTTATGTGGCAATGTAAGAAGCCACGCATTGCTTTTTCAAAATTGATTCTTCCAAAGGCGCAGGAAGGCTTTGCTGTACCAGATGTTACCACTTTCACCCAAGCAACTCATTTTCGATATATCTCAGACTAGTTGGAGCAAACCTCCGTATTTAACAATACTGCGCTAGAAGATGCACTTTTCTTCCCTTTTTCCTCTAACGCATTATTGCACTCTCCCAAATCATTGATCCATGCACCCATTCACTCAAATATATTATTTGCAGATGTTTATAGAAGTTGGTGTGCCATCAATAAACGCTTACACAGGGATCATACTGACACTCCTTTTGCTACCTTTTGGGGAAATCCCAGTTTTATTCCAGGTCTAGATAATTCGTTGTATCTGAACTGGAAAGCGAAGGGGATAATAGCGGTAAAAGACATCTTTGATCCGGGTTGCACCATCCGCACTTTTGATTATCTCCAAAATACTTTTGGTCTACAGAGAGGGTGGTTCTTTATGTATTTACAGGCTAGGCACTATGCTCAAACCAAAACTGTAAAACCAAGTGTGTCCCAACCCAAAGATGTGATTCTAGAAACTATGGCTTACATTAAAATCAAACCATACAAAATTTGTTATTTATATCCATTTTTGTTGGAGCCATCTACGGTAGCAGTTTGGTCTCGCTCCCTCAGGAGCTGGACTCGAGACATCCCTTCCATTCAGTCATCTACTGTTTGGACTGATCATTGTGAGGCCACCCTTAAACGTATCCCCTCTGCGACACTGCAGGAAACACATCTAAGGATTATACATAGGGCATACATCTTATACATAGGGCATACATCTCTCAAGCGCAGAGAAAATTTATGGTAGCAGAAGAAACGGGCAGATGCCCAAAATGTAATACCAGTAAAGCTGATTTTTTTCATAACTTCTGGGAATGTAGGAAGATCAGACGATTTTGGGATAAAGTTGTCACATATCAATAAACTTTTTTCTCTATGTCTTATCAAAGCCCCAATCCCTTGCCTTCTATTGAATTTCGATGAATGGGATTTAGGACTATGCAAAACTATATTGTCTCCTATATTAACGGTTATTTTGACCATCGCCAGTAAACTTATTTTACGGCACTGGATCTCTAGATCCCCCCCTTTTCTACGCAAACTTCAGTCAGATATTTTAAAAATACTTTATTATGAACGAAGTGCTGCATTACCAGACTGGTGTAGTAAAGTTTTATAAAAAATGGGGTGACTATATAGTTCGACTTCCCCAGAGTATACAAGATCAACTTCAAACAGTGTTTGAGGGCACTGGTTGGTTTTTAAGGCAGAAAGCTAATGTAATTCCTATCCACCACGATAACTTAGTTTTGTATTTCGGAGTTACCACTGCCTTTTCCCTCCTTCCCTCTGTTTTGTGTTCCTCCCCACCCTTCCCCCTTTTTATTCTTAGCATACCTCTCATAATTTTTTCTGATGTTATCCATTTATGCCTGGTACATTGGATTTGAATAACAAGACTGATTGTAATTTCTTTCATCATTCTTTTGGATGTAGCAAATGTTCTGTACACCGTGGTCCTTTGCCCCAATTTTTGGGCATTATTTTGCACTGACTATCATCCTTTGTTTTTTGTTTTTCTTCTCATTGTACTTTGATGCCTTGAAGTTAACAATGTACCAATATTGTCGACATGTTATTGATTTTATATATATCAATGGAAAAATTTCGTAAAACCCAATAAATCGTTTATTCCCCAAAAAAAAAAAAAATGACAGGGGCGTGCAAGAGATGCTGTTGGTGCCCCGAAGAATTCCGGGCCACTTTCGGCATTCAGCCACCGCGTGCCAAAGACTGGAGCACCAGCAAACACTCCTGAACCTGCCCCGCCATCATCTGAAGCAAGAGGTGGTAACGAGGTGGAATTCAACCCTCTATATGCTTCAGAAGATGGAGGAGCAGCAAAAGGCCATTCAAGCCTATACAGCTACCTACGATATAGGCAAAGGAGGGGGAATGCACCTGACTCAAGCGCAGTGGAGAATGATTTCAACGTTGTGCAAGGTTCTGCAACCCTTTGAACTTGCCACACGTGAAGTCAGTTCAGACACTGCCAGCCTGAGTCAGGTCATTCCCCTCATCAGGCTTTTGCAGAAGAAGCTGGAGAGATTGAAGGAGGAGCTAAAACAGAGCAATTCCGCTAGGCATGTGGGACTTGTGGATGGAGCCCTTCATTCGCTTAACCAGGATTCACGGGTGGTCAATCTGTTGAAATCAGAGCACTACATGTATCCTAGATTTAAAACCTACGTTGTATCTCTCTTTCCGGCAGACACAAGTCTGCAGAGGTTCAAAGACCTGCTGGTGAGACACTTGTCAAGTCAAGCGGAACGTGACCCGTCAACAGCTTCTCCTTCACATTCTCCCACAACTGGGGCTGCGAGGAAAAGGCTAAGAATTCCGAGCCCACCCGCTGGCGGTGATGCAGGGCAGTCTGGAGCGAGTGCTGACATCAGGTCCGGACTGAAGGAACTGCCAACGATTACTGACATGTCTTCTACTGTCACTGCATATGATTCTGTCACCATTGAAAGAATGGTGGAGGATTATATGAGTGACCGCATCCATGTAGGCACGTCAGACAGTCCGTACGTATACTGGCAGGAAAAAGAGGCAATTTGGAGGCCCTTGCAGAAACTGGCTTTATTTTACCTAAATTGCCCCCCCTCCAGTGTGTACTCCGAAAGAGTGTTTAGTGCAGCCGCTCACCTTGTCAGCAATCGGCTTGCGAGGTTACTTCCAGAAAATGTGGAGAAGATGATGTTCATCAAAATGAATTATAATCAATTCCTCCATAGAGACATTCACCAGCAATTGCCTCCAGAAAGTACACAGGGACCTGAGATGGTGGATTCCAGTGGGGACGAATTAATAATCTGTGAGGAGGGGGATGTACACAGTGAAAGGGGTGAGGAATCGGAGGATGAGGAGGAGGTGGACATCTTGCCTCTGTAGAGCCAGTTTGTGCAAGGAGAGATTGATTGCTTCTTTTTTGGTGGGGGCCCAAACCAACCAGTCATTTCAGTCACAGTCGTGTGGCAGACCCTGTCGCTGAAATGATGGGTTTGTTAAAGTGTGCATGTCCTGTTTATACAACATAAGGGTGGGTGGGAGGGCCCAAGGACAATTCCATCTTGCACCTCTTTTTTCTTTCATTTATCTTTGCATCATGTGCTGTTTGGGGACTATTTTTTAAATCTGCCATCCTGTCTGACACTGCAGTGCCACTCCTAGATGGGCCAGGTGTTTGTGTCGGCCACTTGGGTCGCTTAGCTTAGCCATCCAGGGACCTTGGTGCACCTCTTTATTTCTTTGCATCATGTGCTGTTTGGGGACTATTTTTTAAATCGGCCATCCTGTCTGACACTGCAGTGCCACTCCTAGATGGGCCAGGTGTTTGTGTCGGCCACTTGGGTCGCTTAGCTTAGTCATCCAGCGAATTTTAGGACTAAAAATAATATTGTGAGGTGTGAGGTGTTCAGAATAGACTGGAAATGAGTGGAAATTATGGTTATTGAGGTTAATAATACTATGGGATCAAAATGACCCCCAAATTCTATGATTTAAGCTGTTTTTGAGGGTTTTTTGTAAAAAAAAAAAAATGAATCCAAAACACACCCGAATCTGACAAAAAAATTTCATGGAGGTTTGGCCAAAACGCGTCTGAATCCAAAACACGGCCGCGGAACCGAATCCAAAACCAAAACACAAAACCCGAAAAATTTCCAGTGCACATCACTAGTTAATTGATAAGAAAGGTGTTTCACCACAGGTGATGGCAATCATACATTACCAGGAAAGTCCAGGAACAGAGCATTTTCTCCCTCATGGAGAGGGTCAGGTAGGCAAGTATGCACTACAGTATATATAGACTATTACTGCAGACTATTGGAACTTTCTTGCTTAAGTTTTATTCGGTAAATACTGCAGACTATTGCACATTACATTGCATGGTTAAAAGTTTAGAAAGTTGTTCTCACTGGCGTGCGCAGCACATTTTATTAGGGGGTGCACCGTCGGAGGGGTGTGTCTAGCACTGCTTTTTGGCCGTGTCTAGCACCATCTATTGATGGTCAACGCATATAAAATATCCACCTTTGTACCAATCCTAATAAAGCAGATACATTGTCAGATGTTGTGGTGTGCACCAAACAAACACCCCTGATGGCACTCACTGCAATTACACTGCTCCTCCTCAGCCTGGTCTGGCTCACCCTCTCTTTCCTCTGCAAGCTGCAGCAGCTTACTTACAAGTCAGTCACTCACTGACACTGACTGTCGCAGACTAGTACTGCTGCTGCTGGAAAAAACGAGTGACGTGTCAATGCTGCTGCCGACCGCCTGCCAGTACTGAATTTGTCTTCCTAAGAGGAATGCTGGCTGCATGCTGCTCCTCATCAGTGGCTGGCATTGGCATAACATAGAAGGAGAGAGGTGGGCATGTGGCGGGTGGGCATGCGAGCAGCATGACATAATCACGTCACATAACGCTGTTTTTGTACATGGAGGTGGAGCTGGGAATTTGAAAGCCGGTGTCAGTGGCACCCTTAATTAACCCAGGCGTCCGGTCAGTAATGCAGTCCTGACAGGGCGCAGCGCAGAGGGGACAGTAATCAGCCTGCTCGGCGATCACTGCATCAGGCATGTGAGATAGCAGTGCCAGACATTAGGGGGTGCCTGTGCGCACCAGGCACCCCCCCTGCGCACACCTATGGTTGTTCTAAGTGGATTAATATCTGTAATCTGCTAAAAACTTATAGTGATTGAGTGAGGTTTTACTGACCTTACATTTGTTAGATTTGATGAACACCTTTTGCTGGAGGTGGGGGGTTGCTGTGTGGGGGAGGGGGTTGTAATCAGAAATAACATGTGTCTGTAGACTTACTTATTCAGTATAGGTTAGTACGCTGCAGTGCCTAGTATATGAAGTGGCTAGTTATTAAGTGGCAGCTAAAATCTATAGCAGTGTTATACCTGTGTTACACCGAAGGAAAACAGAAGGCAAACAAACTAACAAGATAACTGAAGGACTGCATTATAAAACCACAAAACTCAGGATCATTATGTGGCCTCTCCTCACTTCTACCATGAGAACACCAAGACCAGGATTACCACCTCTCTGGCTGAGAACATCAAGTCTGCCCCTGGGCCTAACCATCAAGATGAACAGGGAACTGTGGGGGCAGAGCACCAGGGCCAGGCTCAGCAGGGACATCCCCATTGCTTCTGAGTATGCCCCCCACATTCTCCTACCCACCCATACTATGATCTTACCAAAATAATGTTATCCCAATTTTACTTCTGCCACTAGTTACCTGCTATTGTTTATTCCTCCCCTCCCCCTCCCCCGTTTTTTTATTCTTCCTCTCTGCCACCCCACCGTGTGTTTTTCCTGTAATGTTTACCTCCACTGATTGCACACCCTGCCATTACGCCCTACATGCAGGGTACATCATACCACTACATAAGCGTCAGTTTTCCCATATATGAACTTGGCCCTTTTATGGCTCACCTCCCACAGTGTAACCTCCAAAGTGCGCCCAACATGGCTGCCCCATATGGTACACTTGTGGATGGGATGAAAAATACATAGGCCTGATTGTTTTGATGGAACCCTACTCTGAACTGTAGGACTCTGAAATCACCCCCATTTTGTGTCATCTCTTCTAGGGGTGGACTATTCCACCCTGGGTAATCCTACGCTGAGCGCCCAAGATGGCTGCCGCACCTGGTACCTTGTGAGGGTGGAATACACAACCCTTGGAAGGTATTACCCCAAATGCCTACACCAATCCTGCATTATGCTTTCTGTGTGCTTAAGGTTTTCTTTTTTGTCTGTGTGGCTTATCTATTGTTGTATTACTCAAATCCTCTGTATCATGTGCATTGTTTTTGATATCTGTAAAGCGCCTTGAGTCCTGTTGGAGAAAGAGCGCTATATAAATAAAATTATTATTATTTTTTATTATTATTATTATTATTATTATACAGGCTAGAAGGGGAGGGGGCACTACAGTATATACAGGCTAGGAGGCGAGGGGACACTACAGTATATATAGGCTAGGATGGGAGGGGACACTACAGTATATACAGACTAGGAGGGGAGGGGGGGCACACTGATGCATATACAGACTAGGGGGGCACACTGATGCATATACAGACTAGGAGGGGAGGGGGGGCACACTGATGTATATACAGACTGGGAGGGGAAGGGGCACACTACAGTATATAAGGCTAGGAGGGGAGGGGGCACACTACAGTATATACAGGCTAGGAGGGGAGGGGGCACTATAGTCTATACATTCTAGGAGGGGATGGGGGCACACTACAGTATATACAGGCTAGAAAGGGGGCACATTAATACATATACAGACTAGGAGGGGAGGGGGGCACACTGACGCATATACAGACTAGGAGGGGGCACACGAATACATATACTTCTAAGATCACACTCCTTTTCAGTGGCCATGCCCTCTATTTTAGCGCACCCTACGGTGCTCGCATTTCATTTCCCATTTCGATGAGCACTGTTAAGTAGTTGAAGGTATGGCACTAGCTATGTCATCCATGCCACACCCATGGCACAGGACACCCCCCCCCCCCCTCTTTAGACCACCCCCACTGCAGCACTTGTCACACCTCCTACCAAGGCACACATAAATTTCAGCTCCAGGCCCATGTGGACCTTACAGTCACAAAAAATGGGATAGTCATGGTCCACCTGTGAATAGGATGTGAAACCAAAGTCACAAAAATGAGATGTGTTATATCTACCAGGTATGGGGACAAACCTCCAAGCCATAAGTATCCTGGTACCGGAATTATTCAAAGTCCAGCTTGCAGAAGTAAAATGTATAGTGTGGAATAAAAGAGAGACTGTAATAGCAACTGCAACACAATGCTGAAAACTCTGCAACATAAACACAGAGGAGTGTTATGTGATGATGACTTCTGTCTCATATACTGTCGTCTTCTTGGATATGACTGCGTCCTGAAACTTCTTGATGGGATGGTGACAGGAGTTAAAAATGGCTGCAACTTTGTTGAATTAAATGGAAGTAATGATCATGTGACAGATGCCAGCGCTGTATTATCAAGAAAACACCATTTTGCCATATTACCAGGAAATTATCAATCTGGCCGATATATAACATCACCAAATTTAATCCGTAACTGCACCAGGATAGGATCTTGAAGATTAATCTTTCTCTGACGTCCTAGTGGATGCTGGGAACTCCGTAAGGACCATGGGGATAGCGGGCTCCGAAGGAGGCTGGGCACTCTAGAAAGATCTTAGACTACCTGGTGTGCACTGGCTCCTCCCACTATGACCCTCCTCCAAGCCTCAGTTAGATTTCGTGCCCGGCCGAGGTTGGATGCACACTAGGGGCTCTCCTGAGCTCTTAGAAAGTTATAGTCTTAGAATTTGTTATTTTCAGTGAGACCTGCTGGCAACAGGCTCACTGCAGCGAGGGACTAAGTGGAGAAGAAGCGAACTCGCCTGCTTGCAGCCGGATTGGGCTTCTTAGGCTACTGGACACCATTAGCTCCAGAGGGATCGACCGCAGGCCCAGCCTTGATGTTCGGTCCCGGAGCCGCGCCGCCGTCCCCCTTACAGAGCCAGAAGCAAGAAGATGGTCCGGAAAATCGGCGGCATGAAGACATCCTGTCTTCACCAAGGTAGCGCACAGCACTGCAGCTGTGCGCCATTGCTCCTCATACACACTTCACACTCCGGTCACTGAGGGTGCAGGGCGCTGGGGGGGGGCGCCCTGAGGCAGCAATAAAAACACCTTGGCTGGCTAAAATACCTCAATATATAGCCCCTGGGGCTATATATGAGGTAAATACCCCTGCCAGAATCCCATAAAAAGCGGGAGAATACGCCGCGAAAAAGGGGCGGAGCCTATCTCCTCAGCACACTGGCGCCATTTTTCCCTCACAGCTCGGCTGGAAGGAAGCTCCCTGGCTCTTCCCTGCAATTCTACAGTACAGTAAGAGGGAAAAGAGAGGGGGGGCATTAAAATTGGCACTGTATACAGTATATTATATTGAAAAGCAGCTATTAGGGACATAACTCAGTTAGTCCCTGTATATATATATAGCGCTCTGGTGTGTGCTGGCATACTCTTACTCTGTCCCCCCAAAGGGCTTTTGTGGGTCCTGTCCTCTGTTGGAGCATTCCCTGTGTGTGTGGAGTGACTGTCGGTACGGCTGTGTCGACATGTTTGAGGAGGATAATGATGTGGAGGGGGAGCAGATGCCTTTAGCAGGGATGTCACCCCCTGGGGGTCAGACACCTGAGTGGATGGTATTATGGCAGGAAATGAGTGCACGTATAGACTCCTTACATAAAAAATTTGACGACATGCCGACTGTGGGACAGCCGAGTCTTCAGCTCGTGCCTGTCCAGGTGTCTCAAAAGTCATCAGGGGCTCTGAAACGCCCGCTATCTCAGGTGGCACAAGTAGATGTCGACACGGATACTGACACCAGTGTCGACGACGATGAGTCAAATTTAATGCCCGTTAAGGCCATTCACTGCATGATTGAGGCAATGAAAGAGGTGTTAAATATTTCTGATTTACATCCAGGTACCACAAAAAAGGGTATTATGTTTGGGGAGAAAAAACTACCTGTAGTTTTTCCCCCGTCAGATGAATTAAATGAAGTGTGTGAAGAAGCGTGGGCTTCCCCAGATAAGAAATTGGTAATTCCTAAGAAGCTACTAATGGCGTTCCCTTTCCCGCCAGAGGATAGGTTACGTTGGGAAACACCCCCGAAGGTGGATAAAGCGCTCACACGTTTGTCTAAAAAGGTGGCACTACCGTCCCAGGATACGGCCGCCCTTAAGGAACCTGTTGATAGAAAGCAGGAGGCGATTCTGAAGTCTGTATATACACACTCAGGCATTATACTCAGACCAGCTATTGCGTCAGCATGGATGTGCAGTGCTGCCGCTGCGTGGTCAGATAAACTGTCAGAAGATATTGACACGTTAGACAGAGACACGATCCTGCTAACAATTGACCATATCAAAGACTCAGTCTTATACATGAGAGATGCACAGAGGGAAATCTGCCGGCTGGCATCTAAAGTAAGTGCATTATCCATCTCTGCTAGGAGATGCTTATGGACTCGCCAGTGGACTGGAGATGCAGATTCCAAAAGGCACATGGAAGTTTTGCCTTATAAGGGGGAGGAATTATTTGGGGATGGTCTCTCCGACCTAGTTTCCACAGCAACGTCTGGGAAGTCAGCATTTTTACCCCATGTCCCCTCACAGCCTAAGAAGGCGCCATTTTATCAGGTTCAGTCCTTTCGGTCCCAGAAAAATAAGCGGGGAAAAGGAGGGTCTTTTCTGTCAAGAGGCAGAGGCAGGGGAAAAAGGCTGCAGCAAACAGCAGGTTCCCAGGAACAAAAGTCCTCCCCCGCTTCCTCTTCCAAGTCCGCCGCATGACGGTGGGGCTTCACAGGCGGAGCCAGGTACGGTGGGGGCCCGCCTCAGGAATTTCAGCGATCAGTGGGCTCGCTCACAGGTGGATCCCTGGATCCTTCAAATAGTATCTCAGGGATACAGGCTGGAATTCGAGGCGACTCCACCCCGCCGTTTCCTAAAATCCGCCTTGCCGATTGCTCCCTCAGACAGGGAGGCGGTGCTAGCAGCGATTCACAAGCTGTATTCCCAGCAGGTGATAATCAAGGTACCCCTACTTCAACAAGGCCGGGGTTACTATTCCACACTATTTGTGGTGCCGAAACCGGACGGTTCGGTGAGACCCATTTTAAATTTTAAATCCTTGAACACATACATAAAAAAATTCAAGTTCAAGATGGAATCGCTCAGGGCGGTTATTGCAAGCCTGGACGAAGGGGATTACATGGTATCCCTGGACATCAAGGATGCTTACCTGCATGTCCCCATTTACAATTCTCACCAGGAGTACCTCAGATTTGTGGTACAGGATTGCCATTACCAATTCCAGACGCTGCCGTTTGGACTCTCCACGGCACCGAGGGTATTTACCAAGGTTATGGCGGAAATGATGATACTCCTTCGAAAAAAGGGAGTTTTAATTATCCCATACTTGGACGATCTCCTAATAAAGGCACGATCCAAGGAACAGTTGTTAGTGGGAGTAGCACTATCTCAGGAAGTGCTGAGCCAGCACGGTTGGATTCTGAATATCCCAAAGTCACAGCTGGTCCCCACGACACGTCTAATGTTCCTGGGAATGATTCTGGACACGGCCCAGAAAAAAGTGTTTCTCCCGGAGGAGAAAGCCAGGGAGTTGTCTTCTCTAGTCAGAGACCTCCTAAAACCAAAACAGGTATCGGTGCATCACTGCACGCGGGTCCTGGGAAAGATGGTAGCTTCTTACGAAGCAATTCCATTCGGCAGGTTCCATGCCAGAATTTTTCAGTGGGACCTGTTGGACAAGTGGTCCGGATCGCATCTTCAGATGCATCGTTTAATAACCCTGTCTCCACGAACCAGGGTGTCTCTTCTGTGGTGGCTGCACAGTGCTCATCTTCTGGAGGGCCGCAGATTCGGCATACAGGACTGGGTCCTGGTGACCACGGATGCCAGCCTACGAGGCTGGGGGGCAGTCACAAAGGGAAGAAATTTCCAAGGACTATGGTCAAGTCAGGAGACTGCCCTTCACATAAATATTCTGGAACTAAGGGCCATTTACAATGCCCTAAGTCAAGCAAAATCCCTGCTCCTACACCAGCCGGTGCTGATCCAGTCAGACAACATCACGGCAGTCGCCCATGTGAATCGACAGGGCGGCACAAGAAGCAGGACGGCGATGGCAGAAGCCACAAAAATTCTCCGATGGGCGGAGAATCATGTACTAGCACTGTCAGCAGTGTTCATCCCGGGAGTGGACAACTGGGAAGCAGACTTTCTCAGCAGGCACGACCTCCACCCGGGAGAGTGGGGACTTCATCCAGAAGTCTTCCAAATGATTGTAAATCAATGGGGTCGTCCACAGGTGGACATGATGGCGTCCCGCCTAAACAAAAAACTAGAGAAGTATTGCGCCAGGTCAAGAGACCCTCAGGCGATAGCTGTGGACGCTCTAGTGACACCGTGGGTGTACCGGTCAGTTTATGTGTTCCCTCCTCTACCTCTCATACCAAAGGTATTGAGAATAATAAGAAAGCGAGGAGTAAACACAATTCTCGTGGTTCCGGATTGGCCGAGAAGAGCGTGGTACCCGGAACTTCAAGAGATGATATCAGAGGACCCGTGGTCTCTGCCGCTCAGACAGGACCTGCTGCAGCAGGGCCCCTGTCTGTTCCAAGACTTACCGCGGCTGCGTTTGACGGCATGGCGGTTGAACGCCGGATCCTGAAGGAAAAGGGCATTCCGGAGGAAGTCATTCCTACGCTTATTAAAGCCAGGAAAGATGTTACGGCAAAGCATTATCACCGCATATGGCGGAAATATGTTGCATGGTGCGAGGCCAAAAAGGCCCCAACAGAGGAATTTCAACTAGGTCGATTTCTGCATTTCCTGCAAGCAGGAGTGAATATGGGCCTAAAACTGGGCTCCATTAAGGTACAGATCTCGGCTCTGTCAATTTTCTTTCAAAAAGAACTAGCTTCAGTACCTGAAGTTCAGACATTTGTGAAAGGAGTGCTGCATATTCAGCCCCCATTTGTGCCTCCTGTGGCACCTTGGGATCTCAACGTGATGTTGAGTTTCTTAAAATCACATTGGTTTGAGCCACTAAAAACCGTGGATCTGAAATATCTCACGTGGAAAGTGGTCATGTTATTGGCCTTGGCTTCAGCCAGGCGAGTGTCAGAGTTGGCGGCTTTATCATGTAAAAGTCCTTATCTGATTTTCCATATGGATAGGGCAGAATTGAGGACTCGTCCCCAGTTTCTCCCTAAGGTGGTGTCAGCGTTTCACCTGAACCAGCCTATTGTGGTGCCTGCGGCTACTAAGGATTTGGAGGACTCCAAGTTGCTAGACGTTGTCAGGGCCCTGAAAATATATGTTTCCAGGACGGCTGGAGTCAGAAAATCTGACTCGCTGTTTATCCTGTATGCACCCAACAAGCTGGGTGCTCCTGCTTCTAAGCAGACTATTGCTCGTTGGATTTGTAGTACAATTCAGCTTGCACATACTGTGGCAGGCCTGCCACAGCCAAAATCTGTCAATGCCCATTCCACAAGGAAGGTGGGCTCATCTTGGGCGGCTGCCCGAAGGGTCTCGGCTTTACAACTTTGCCGAGCTGCTACTTGGTCAGGGGCAAACACGTTTGCAAAATTCTATAAATTTGATACCCTGGCTGAGGAGGACCTGGAGTTCTCTCATTCGGTGCTGCAGAGTCATCCGCACTCTCCCGCCCGTTTGGGAGCTTTGGTATAATCCCCATGGTCCTTACGGAGTTCCCAGCATCCACTAGGACGTCAGAGAAAATAAGAATTTACTCACCGGTAATTCTATTTCTCGTAGTCCGTAGTGGATGCTGGGCGCCCATCCCAAGTGCAGTTTATCTGCAATACTTGTACATAGTTATTGTTAACTAAATCGGGTTATTGTTGAGCCATCTGTTGAGAGGCTCTATTGTTTCATACTGTTAACTGTGTTTCATATCACGAGTTGTACGGTGTGATTGGTGTGGCTGGTATGAGTCTTACCCGGGATTCAAAATCCTTCCTTATTGTGTACGCTCGTCCGGGCACAGTACCTAACTGAGGCTTGGAGGAGGGTCATAGTGGGAGGAGCCAGTGCACACCAGGTAGTCTAAGATCTTTCTAGAGTGCCCAGCCTCCTTCGGAGCCCGCTATCCCCATGGTCCTTACGGAGTTCCCAGCATCCACTACGGACTGCGAGAAATAGAATTACCGGTGAGTAAATTCTTATTTTCTGATCTGTCAGTGATGTCCATCCCTCAATTGGTGGATTCACAGACACAGACTGCCCTCATTATTCACACAAAGTTTACCTATAACATTGTGATGGTTCTGTCTGTTTGACAGGAATAATCCTTGTTTGGAACAGATGTAACAATACGGAGAGACACTTGCTGCCTGACAGGAATCCTCATCCTATACATAGGTGCGACCATTAACATGAGGTAGTTGTTGCTGTGTGACAGGAGGAATCCCGACTATAGTATGTAACCTGTAACAGGAACAAGGTGCTTGATGTTCCTCCATAGCAGAATGGAAAGGGAAATTAAATTGATTACAAGTTCCCAGCAAAGAATATATATTGTGGAACAGTAAATAGCGCTTAGTGGAAAAAAGCTGTCCAGATGAATTCTAGTGATTCCCAATCACCAATAACAACTGATACAAAACAAAGATTTGAATACACCTTAGGCGCTACCACCATGTAAGTGGATACCACATAGCCATGCTGATGAATTGTCCAAAAGAAATTATTTTCAGTGCTGATGAAATGTCCGTAAAAGATCTTTAAATAACTGTTACACTTCTTCAGGACCAGAGATAAGCAGCACGCGCGCACTGCACGGACACACCGCGTCCGGCAGCCGTGCGACCCCCGCCCACCCAGTGGATAGGGGGATGAGGGCCAGAAGATCATGGAGGCTGCCCCCACAGGAAATGGTCTGTATCGGGTGCAGCACGCGCGCGCCGCACGGACCGCACTGCGGCCGGCAGCCGCGCGACCTCCCGCCCGCCTTTCAGCGGAGAAAGGGGATGAGGGCCTGAGGTCCATGTAGGCTGCCCCCACTGGCATGGGCAGCATCTGCAGCCGCGCGACTCCCCCTCCCGTTGCTGTTGAGTGCCCCCACGAGCAGGTCTTGAACCTGTGACCCGGGGTGAGCCACTGCAGCTCATGAATGTTACTTTTTTTTTTTGGGGAGGCCGCCCCCCTGGGCAGAAGAGAGACACCGGGCAGGACTAGCGCGCCCGCCAGCCGCCCCGACCAGCGGGTGCAGGGACAGCACAAACCCGTTTCCTGCAGGTCGCCTCAGCCGCCTACGTACCCCCCGCACTCCGCCCACCGCCGCAGCTAGCGGCGGAGACGGAGAACGCGGGAGTAAGTGAGCACGGGAGGGCGGACAAGGGCGTCTCCCGCACCACAGCCGCAGCAGGCCTGCCCTGGCTCGGCCGGACCGCATAGGAGTCCAGAAGCCGATCAGGGAGGCCCGCGCTGCGTCCGGGTCTGGCGGCATCACTGCAGGCTCAATGAGAAATAAAAGGGGGAAGATGGGAGGAAGAAGGGAAGAACAGAGGTATGAAAGAGAAATACAGAGAGTGTAAAGCTGAGGAGAGCAGGGAGAAAGAGGATAGAGTAATAGAAGCCAAAGGCAATAAAAACTGAGAAACAGTAGTACTTACAGACACGGAAAACTTGAAAGAGGCAGGATGTCCTGGGTCTGAAGAGTATATGTATGTCAGACCAGCCCCTATACAGAATCCAGCCAATCACAATCCAGGCAGTTTCCCTTACGTTCCTCCCACAAAAACTGTAACCCCTTCCGTGCCAGAGTGATGCATTAAGAGGCGTGTCGCATGCCCAGCCGGTGAGTTTATGTTGTTTCAGCCACATTCATGACCTACGCAGTCTTAAATAACTGTTACACTTTTTCAGGACTTTATTCCTTACAATTCTTCAAGCTTCAGTCCCTCCTTATAGACGGGTGTTCCTAATATGCAAGCAAGAAGGAGATATCGTATATAGTGTAGTAGTTTAAAAATTACAGTATATTTTTCACATTAAAAAATGTAAGAACATTATTTCATCCAATTAAAAGTGACAGCTTCACTTTAAGATAAAAATTGGAACCGTACCGTGTCAAGCTCCCAGCAAGGAGCAATCGAAAGAGTGTAAATGGAAGGTTCCTGAATTCCTCCCTCCACGCTATCTGCCGGCCACTGGACTTGGTAAGTTCTTCTATGATTATGGATGGAGGTAGATGGACCAAAGTATACCACCAACGCGTTTCGAGTTGTTCTTAACTCTTTCTCAGGGCAGAATGATCCCTACCAGCATGCATCCCCTTTTTATACTAAAAATTACCCGGAAGTGAAATCTTCACTTCCTGTTTTTTCATATATAATTTTTTTTTTAAATATTCACATCAAATTCACAAATCATATTGCATTATATGACACATTAATTAATAAAACAATTTATGTAACATAATTCGTTTTGGAACTTTATACTTTTGTGTCTGATCCCATTTACTTCCTGTGTAGTATATAAACTTCACGGTGTTGTTATATTACCTGTTAATATACACAATGTATCTTAATATTATCCACCCCTATATTACTGTCTAATATGGATTAGATTACTGACATACTGGTTTTATGATAAAAAGATCTCTTTTTATGTCGGAGCGCTATGCGTTCCACCCACGTCCTGCCCGGACGTTGTATGCATTCCACCGTCGGTGACGCAATTCAACTTCCGGGTGCGGCACCTTATAGCGTCCCGTCCCACTTCTTACTTTGGGCTGCGTTCCACCTAAACCCATACGGAAGTTGTATGCGTGTTATCGACAAAATCTAACTTCCGGGAGCAGCAGCTATCAATACTACATTGCCAGAAATGCATATCATTGACATGACTTAACTTCCGGATACAGCAATTATCCATACTATATAACTATAATTCGTAATAAAGTCAAATTAACGTTCTATTATGATGCGGCTAAATTTGTCTATTTTTTAAACATGGATTTATGGGTGGAATATGACGACTGACCGGAAGTGGCTTGAGAGCCACCTCCGATATGCGTTCCACCCATAATCCATAGAAATGTATCATTCTTTTTCTCTTTAAACCATAATTATATCAAGTTAATAATATGCAAAGCTCCAAACCATATATAAGTTCCCAGCAGGTGCTGTCTCCATTCTCACACCTTTATCACTTACCTGTAACACGAGGTATTTGCTGCTGTGTGGAATCCTTACTACAGTATGTGCAGGAGTCTGACCTGTAACAGGAGGGAGGTGCTGCTGTGTGTCCCAGTTACCTAACGTCAGCGTCTCACCTGTATAGGGAAAGAGAAAGCTGTACAGGAGTTCCCAGCGCCCGCTGTCACCTCTCTCCTGCCACTCTTATTCGGGACGAAAGAAAAGTGATCTGGAAGATACTCTGCACTTGGAGACTGAACTATAAAAGCAGAAACATGGCAAGATTGAGGACAGACGTAAAATCAGCAGTGGAGAGACACCGTATAACCCGGCAGGTAAGGATACTGGGAGTGTATTGTGTTTAATATAGTAAAGTAATATTATGTGCATGTTATACGTATTACTTGTATATGTACTGGGCATGCAGCACTGATATACCTGCATTCATCTGTGTAACGCTTAGTAACACCTGCATGTACATATATGTAATGCTTAGTAACATCTGCATGTACACTCATCTGTGTAACGCTTAGTAACATCTGCATGTACATTCATCTGTGTAACGCTTAGTAACATCTGCATGTACATTCATCTGTGTAACGCTTAGTAACATCTGCATGTACATTCGTCTGTGTAACGCTTAGTAACATCTGCATGTACATTCATCTGTGTAACGCTTAGTAACACCTGCATGTACATTCATCTGTGTAACGCTTAGTAACATCTGCATGTACATTCATCTGTGTAACGCTTAGTAACACCTGTATGTACATTCAACTGTGTAACGCTTAGTAACATCTGCATGTACATTCATCTGTGTAACGCTTAATAACATCTGTATGTACATTCATCTGTGCAACGCTTAGTAACACCTGCATGTACATATATGTAACGCTTAGTAACACCTGCATGTACATATATGTAACGCTTAGTAACACCTGCATGTACATATATGTAACGCTTAGTAACACCTGCATGTACATATATGTAACGCTTAGTAACACCTGCATGTACATATATGTAACGCTTAGTAACACCTGCATGTACATATATGTAACGCTTAGTAACACCTGCATGTACATATATGTAACGCTTAGTAACACCTGCATGTACATATATGTAACGCTTAGTAACACCTGCATGTACATATATGTGACGCTTAGTAACATCTGTATGTGTATGACATTATGCATGAGACTGTCCTTCTTCCTGTGCAGGAATGGATGTCATTATCAGAATGCTGGCTGTCACATTGCTGTGCTATACCTGCTGCTGGGACACAGCGACAGGACACTCGCTGCGGGCACACTGTCACATACACAGACATAGGTCTATACCCCCCAGCACTATGGCACAGGTGAAGGAGCTGCAGAATATACATGTGAGTACAGGTGGTGCAGTGGTGGGGGGAACGTGCATGTATACAGACCATGGCCCTCATTCCGAGTTGATCGCTCGCTAGCAGTTTTTAGCAGCCGTGCAAACGCTACGCCGTCTCCCACTGTATTTTAGATTAGCAGAAGTGTGAACGAAAGGATCGCATAGCGGCTACAAAAAAAAAAAGGTGCAGTTTCAGAGTAGCTCCAGAACTACTCCTAGCTTGTGATGACTTCAGACTGTTCAGTTCCGGATTTGACGTCACAAACACGCCCTGTGTTCACCCAGAAATGCCCCTTTCCTGTCAATCACTCTGCGGCTGGCATTGCGACTGAAAAGTGTCGCTAGACCTTGTGTAAAAATACATCAGCCGCTGTGAAAGTACGTTGCGTGTGCGCACTGTGCCACATATGCATGCGCAGAAGTGCCGCTTTTTCACTTAATCGCTGCGCTGCGAATATTTTTCACTAGCGATCAGCTCGGAATGACCCCCCCATATCACATCATATCTATAGGAGGACATGTGGCATTACCGCCACTAATTATTGTGTCTCTGTTTCCAAAGGAAATTAAAGAAATTAAACCCAAATGCCACCACGGGCTTCGTCTGAGGAAGTTTCCAAACTGTGATTTACAGGTATTAGTTTTGCTCGTCTTCATCCCCGATTTTATCCGTAACTCGATTATTCCCTGATCTGTCCATCATCTTCCATATCTAATAAATGTGAATTTACCATCATCTGCGTTATGTGGAAATTAATGTTACACCTGTAATCGGATTACAGGAGATTTGCTGTGAAATGTAATCATTTTCTGTGGTGAATAACATGATGTTTAATATTGAAATAATTAAAAACATTTCAAATAAACCACAAATGAGACTAGAAATACATAGTTTTACTGCAGCATGGATCCTGGAGATTCTTAGTTCTCTGATGTTAGTCTGTCACATATACACCATCAGTCTGCCCCCTCTCGTGGTCCTTGGCTCTCCTCCTGTGCTGTGTACTCACCAGAGCCAGCCCTAACCAATATGATGCCCTAGGCAAGATTTTGGCTGGTGCCCCCTAGCACCACCGCTGGTTCCGCCTCTGACCTTGCACCTCTTTCCCAGCACCACCATCCCTCATCCATAGCATTCCTTATTTTGGTGTTTGTACCCCCTATATTTTAAATAGGAACAGTTTGCACATTTGGCGCACAGCCCAAAAAGGGGTGTGTTTTTGCTGGCAAGGGACATGGCCACACAATAGTAACCCCAATTCCAATGACGCCACACAGTACTGCAACTTTATTCACATTTGATAATGCGATAGTGTCCATAATTCATATTACATCCCACAGTAGTATCACTTTACCTTATAAACGTTACTCCTCACAGTAGAGCCCCTTATTCACATTACATCACACTAAATTGCTCCTTATTCACTTTACACCACACCCTATTGCTCTTTATTCACATTAGACGACACAGTAGTGCCCTTTCTATACGCAATGCCACATAGTAGAGCACCTTATACACATAATTCCACACAGTAATGCCCCTTACACATATGAGACACATTATTAATGTCCTTATAAACCTAATGCGCCTTACACATTATGACAACTTTTATTAATGCCCTTTTACACATAATGTCCCTTACACACAGGCTGCACATTATTAATGCCCTTATACACATAATGACACACATAGTGCCCCCTACACATTTGCTCACATTATTAGTGCCCCTGTACACATAATGACACGCATACAGTAGTACCCTGTTACACATATGCCGCACATTATTAATGCCCTTATACACATAATGACACACATAGTGCCCCTTACACATATGTTGCACATTATTAATGCATTTTTACATGACACACATAATGCTCCTTACACATATTCCGAACACTACTGCACAACCAACCCACTCACATGCACACAGCACTCACACTGCCACTAACACTGTGACCTCTTTCTATGCTTGGATACAGATGTCCTCATAAATCTTGCCTGAATGCTAACATAGTAACATAACATAGTAACATAGTATTTGAGGTTGAATAGAGGCAAATTACCCATCGTGTTCAACCTGTTTTAAGTTGTGATGATTCTACATACTTGCTAAATAATGTTTTATGACTAGTTAGCTACTATAACGTCGGGCACATTTTTACTTTTTAATGAAAATGCATCTTATTTGCATTGCTATGTGGCTAGGATGCACAAGCAGCTTCTGCTGATTAAAATGATATGCAGCATGCCTACATACTGTGTGAGACTGTGGCTGTATCTGCATATGAAATGCTACACACAGAATATAGGCATGCCGCATATCATTTTAATCAGCAGGAGCTGCTGATGCCCCTAGGCATATCAAATGCCCTAAGCAATTGCCTAGTTTGCCTATGCCTATGGCCGGCTCTGGTACTCACCAGTCACCTCTCTCCTCACAGGGCAATGACAGAATGACGCTCACCCAGCACAGGCTATCACTGGCTGTGACAGTCCTAGAAAATATGACCATGACCAGTCTGGTGAGACAAAATCTGGAAACTTTCTCCATTCTCCAGACAGACCTGTCCAAATGTGTAAGTAACAATATTTACTGTGCACTTTCTGAGAACATGGGCTCTTCACTATATAACATGTATCTTCATTGTCTGTTAGTGTTCCTGACATTGTTCATTGATTGATTTATTAGGAGATGATAAAATCACCGGAGGTGGAGATGTGTCGGCATCAGTTGCACAAGTACATAGAGAGGGTAAGTCTCCATGGGAAACCAGAGACATGGGCGATGGTAGGGGGATCGGATGTAGACAGCTGAGAAAAGCTTTTATGGAGAAGACTCCGCTAATGGCCCAAATCTTTTCTATAATGGCCTGATTAGGGCTCCCATAATTAGATTTTGGGAGAATTCTCCTGGGGGTTTTTTTTTAAAGTGGCAATAATTTACATTGCAATACCAGGTTGATTTTGCCATGTAAATGATTGCCACTTTAAAAAACAGGAGAACTCTCAAAATCTCTCACTTTCTGATTCTCACACCATATTACATTCTCCCCAATATGTAACCTCCAAGATATGTTGGAGCCCTAACTTTGGTATAAGAGAGACAATTGATCAAATCACTGACCTGTAAGATTGAGAAGTTACGTTGACAAATAAGGTTCACTAAATTCATACAGATGACGTTTTATACTATTAGGTGTCTGCAGAATGTCTACAGGAAGATGTCCTACTGAACCTGGTCTGGATCCTGGATGAGGACCTACGTTCCCTGATTCATGGGAAGCCACAAAAGAAGGGGCCGCGGAGACAGGACCCCCAGCTACACCCCACAATACCTGTTCCAAAGAAACACAGAGGACGGGGGAAACATAAGAAACATATAATGAAAGAAATCTCTGATTCATAACTACAGACTAACCCTCCACCATATTGCCGTGATGACCTCAGGAAATATATTAAGGGGAACCAGCTCATTTTGTGTTTAAATAGATGCAGAACCAGCAGTTGCTGAATCCAATGTTTTTGTATCCATTCAGTATGATCATATTCTTCTTTTTCTTCTTCTTCTTCTTCTTCATCTTCTTCTTCTTCTTCATGTTATTATTATTAATCTCATTATTTATTTAATATATTATATGTATTTTTATAACATTTTGTATTATTTTATTGTTCTTATTTATAATAATTTATGTCAGAAGCTCGTAGATAAATACATGATGAAATAATCTATAATATATGATTTTGTTACTGGTTTCTCTGTCTTTGATTATTTATATTTTTCTTAATAAAACTTGAACAAACTTTATCTTAGGCTCCATACGGGTTACTTCAACAAGTCACAGTCATGGCGTTTCTTCTTATTGTTTGCATAATGCTCTTTATGGCAAATGTATTCGGGAGAAGAACAGGAGAGGATAAGATGTATGTCTCCCACTAGTATCTTATCTCACCGGAATTACTCTAATCAGAGATAAAAAGAATGTGTTTCCTGTATAAGGCAATATTATTTATTCCTTCACAATGAGCTGAGGGGTACAGCTGGGTTAGGCCCACCAAGTACAGTCTGGGAATTCATATTCTCCCTTCCATATGGATGGTTCCAGCTGCGCTGGTGACAGAGAGGGTTTTCAACTTACCCCCTTAAAAATAGGGGCACCTTTGAGGAGGAGCCTGGGACTGCAGCAGCTGTAGCATTACAGCCAGCAACCACCGTCATGTTAAAGGTGAGGCTGACCGCCGGAACCACAAGGAAGTGGGAGGGGCTGCACATAATACAACATGAAGAGGCTGCCACTGCTCGGTCCCTGCACTGCATGGAAGATGTAATGTGTGATCATTCACCTGACCGCAGGGGCCAAGCTGCCCCCTTGTCCCCTCCTCCCCATGCTTTTGTACTGTATGTATCTTACCTAAAGGACATTTCCAGAGGAAGAGGATAGAATGGGTGGGAGGTAAGAGTATTTGATCTGTTATAAAGAAGAAGACTGAATCCTTAAGTTTTAAGATATTGGGGTAGATTTGATTAAGTTTCTAAAATAGACAAGTGGTGGTGTTGTCTATAGTAACCAATAGTAACCAATCAAATTCTAGCTGTCATTTCTCTATTGCATTCTAGAAAATGATAGACAGAATTTGATTGGTTGCTATCGGCAACACTACCGATTGTCCGTTTTAGAAGCTTCAGTAAATAAATATACCCCCTTGTGTCTTTTCATGAAATCTAATCAAGTTGCACAGTTGGGACTTATAAGGCTCTTTATCACTAGGTATTGTGTTGACACCTCAATATCGACAGCAATGATGTTGACATTGTTGAAACATCCACAGTGAACATGTCGGCATTTGCAGAATTTTGACAAAGAAATACTGAGCATCTATACAGTGTATTAATATCTACTTTTTTTTTTTTTTTTTTTTTTTTTAATCTCTGGGTATGAATCTGTATTCTGCTCATTAAATTATACCATTTTATATTTATTTAATTCTTATGTGTTTTTTTTGTTTTGTTGCTGCTGGTGTCAAGGAATCAGTCACTACAGACATTACTATAGCGCTGTTCATTTTGTGTCTGTTGTATGTGTGTATTTATTCTGTAAAGAGCAAGCAGTATAGTGTAACAGCTGGCTGATTGTTGCCGCGGGAGATGATGGTGCCTAGACTTCAGGTAATATTCTCACTTGGTAATCAGCCAGACACTGAAACTGTGTAACAATCTGTGTTTCAAACATTATAGACAAAAAACGAAATCTGCCAGCATGCAAGCTTGTTCATTGTTAACTGGCTACATTATATTGCAGTTATAATGGCGTTCCATGCTGATAGTTTCAAACTTTAAATTCAAACTCAGTAATTTTCCGTGTTCGATTTACAAGAAGAAAAAAATCAAAATACTATAAAATACTGTAGGTAAAGAGTATACCACTTTTTATTCCACTTAATTTTATTTTATTTATTTTTTTGCTTTAACTGTTAGCTGTGAGGTCGGTATTCAAATCTGAACTTTGAACTCAAACTTCAAACCACAAATTCTCCTAGAGAAGTGAAACTCAGGTTAATCAGCCCAACCAGTGGCGTCTATAATGTGCACTGGGTATGCAGTGCATACGGGTCCCCACCCAGTAATACTTACCTCAAGTCCTACATTGGCGCTGCACAAATCACCAAGAAAATGGTGCAGGGAGCCATTCTCCTTCAGAGATTTGTGCATGCACAATACAAAAATCACAGGGAACATGGGGGGTAATTCAGATCTGATCGCTGCTGTGCGTTTTCGCACAGCGGGCGATCAGATCCGTACTGCGCATGCATCTGAGCCGCAATGCACCGGCGCGTCGGACGTCTACAGCATAGTTGCCTACCCTCCCTCATTCTGCAGGAGACTCCCTGAAATAGCAGCAATCTCCCTGATTACACCTGACCCCCATTATGCAGCTGTTACATTCAAATGGGATCATCAGTGCCATTTCCCTGCACTGGTTAAAAGGCAAAATGGGGCAGATGTATTAAGCCTGGAGATGGCATAAGGAAGTGATAAGCCAGTGATAAGTGCAAGGTGATAAACGCACCAGCCACTCAGCTCTTAGCTGTTAATTCACATATTAGAGCTGATTGGCTGGTGCGTTTATTACTTTGCACTTATCACTGGTTTATCACTTCCTTATGCCGTCTCCAGGTTAATACATCTGCCCCAATGATCCCTATGGCTATGTGCATTTTAAATAAGGTTTCCCGTGGCCACTTACAGTATATGGAAGCTCTTGTAAAACACAATGCCTGAGCAAATCCTGCAAAATATCGGTGTCTTTTCTTCAACAAGTAGATCTTACTACCTTTGGGGCTCATTTACGTTTGGATGTAAGTCATTTATATGCCACGGCTCTCAGATGTAGCAGTACGCGCTGATAGTGTTACTTTCACAGTCTCCCTGACATGCTTTTTCAAAAGTAGGCAAGTGTGGTCTACAGTGGGCATCGTCGGTCAGTGACGGGATGGTGCAAACGATCCATTCGCACGGGCGTTCACAAGGTGTTTGACAGGAAGAGGCCATTTGTGGGTGGCAACTGACCTTTTCAGGGAGAGTCCGGAAAAACGCAGGTGGGATCAAGCGTTTTCAGGGAGGGTGTCTGAAGTCAACTCCGGTCCCAGTCAGCAGGATTCAATCGCACTGGTAGAGTAAGTCCCGGGCTGTGCAGAGACTGCACAAGCAGCTCAGCTACACATAGGAACGCACACTTGCTCATCAAAAATACACTCCCCCTGTAGGCGGCACTATCTGATTGCAGGGCTGCAAAAAGCGCAGCTTAGCAATCAGATCTGAATTAGGCCCATGGTGCCCCAGTACAGAGACAGCTGCTCCTTCAGCAGCAGTGTTACTTACCCATGCTGGGTCTGCCCTGTGCGTATGTGGGACCTGAGGTCATGCATGTACGCTGCTGCAGGTCACTCACTGCAGTGGAGGCTACTTGCCTATTCTCCCAGAATGGCAGGGAGGATCCCTAAAATCGGGTGGCACTCCTGGCCCCCCGGAGGAGTGTGCAAGTCTCTCGGCCAGCCCCCACCTGTCTGCACCCCACCGCAGCCGCACACAACCCTACCACAATTTTGCGTCACTGTGGACACGCCCCCGGCTCCACAATGCTTATAATCTCAGCATTGTGCAGCCGGGGGTCCATGATGTTGTGATCCACGGGGAACTCTCTTTGCAAACCCGATATTCCTTCCCAAAGGTAGGAGCAGAGATCCGGGAATAGGTTGCTGATTCTAGCAAGCAAAGTTTTCAGAATAGTAGGCAGCCTTTACCCCTTGTGCTCCTTAGAAGACTTGATACACCTCCCCCATTGTTTCTCTTACATCATCTCCACAGCAGGAACGGAAGGAAACTGAAAGTTGTTTGCTCCCAGCAGGTTCTGTTGTCATTCTCACTCTCTAATCACTGACCTGTAACACGAGGTATTTGCTGCTGTGAGGAATTCTTGCTATGTGCAGGAGTCTGACCTGTAACAGGAGGGAGGTACCTACTGTGTGTCCCAGGTAGCTAACGTCAGCGTCTCACCTGTATAGGGAAAGTAAAAGTAGTGCAGGATTCCCTCTCTCCTGTCACTCGTATTCTGGACGAAAGAAAAGTGATCAGAAAATATCAGAAATTCCGCTCTTGGAGACTGATATATAAAAGAGGAAAGATGGAAAGACTGGGGATAGACCTGAGACCAGCACTGGAGAGACGTAGTATAACCCGGCAGGTAAGGGTCTTCTACTGTGTGAATATACTGTATATACTGGGACTGTAATGTGTTTATTAAAAAAAAAAAAAACACGAAAGGGTACATTCATCTGTGTAACGCTTAGTAACAGCTGCATGTACATTCATCTATGTAATGCTTAGTAACAGCTGCATGTACATTCATCTGTGTAACGCTTAGTAACATGAGCAAGTACATTCATCTGTGTAACGCTTAGTAACACCTGCAAGTACATTCATCTGTGTAACGCTTAGTAACACCTGCATGTACATTCATCTGTGTAACACTTAGTAACATCTGCATGTACATTAATCTGTGTAATGCTTAGTAATATATGCATGTACATTCATCTGTGTAACGCTTAGTAATATCTGCATGTACATTCATCTGTGTAATGCTTAGTAACATCTGCATGTACAGACATCTGTGTAACACTTAGTAATATCTGCATATACATTAATATATGTAACGCTTAGTAACATCTGCATGTACAGACATCTGTGTAACACTTAGTAATATCTGCATATACATTAATATATGTAACGCTTAGTAACATCTGTATGTACATTTATCTATGTAAAGATTAGTAACATCTGCATGTACATTCATCTGTGTAACGCTTAGTAACATCTGCATGTACATTCATCTGTGTAACGCTTAGTAACATCTGCATGTACATTCATCTGTGTAACGCTTAGTAACATCTGTATGTACATTCATCTGTGTAACGCTTAGTAACATCTGCATGTACATTCATCTGTGTAACGCTTAGTAACATCTGCATGTACATTCATCTGTGTAACGCTTAGTAACATCTGCATGTACATTCATCTGTGTAACGCTTAGTAACATCTGCATGTACATTCATCTGTGTAACGCTTAGTAACATCTGCATGTACATTCATCTGTGTAACGCTTAGTAACACCTGCATGTACATATATGTGACGCTTAGTAACACCTGCATGTACATATATGTAACGCTTAGTAACACCTGCATGTACATATATGTGACGCTTAGTAACACCTGCATGTACATATATGTAACGCTTAGTAACACCTGCATGTACATATATGTGACGCTTAGTAACATCTGTATGTGTATGACATTATGCATGAGACTGTCCTTCTTCCTGTGCAGGAATGGATGTCATTATCAGGATGCTGGCTGTCACATTGCTGTGCTATACCTGCTGCTGGGACACAGCGACAGGACACTCGCTGCGGGCACACTGTCACATACACAGACATAGGTCTATACCCCCCAGCACTATGGCACAGGTGAAGGAGCTGCAGAATATACATGTGAGTACAGGTGGCGCAGTGGTCGGGGGAACGTGCATGTATACAGACCATATCACATCATATCTATAGGAGGACATGTAGCATCACCGCCACTAATTCTTATGTCTCTGTTTCCAAAGGAAATGAAAGAAAACAAACCCAAATGCCACCACGGGCTTCGTCTGAGGAAGTTTCCAAACTGTGATTTACAGGTATTAGTTTTTGTCATCTTTATCGCCGGTTTTATTCTTTACTCAATTATTCCCTGATCTGTCCATCATCTCCCATCTCTCATAAATAGTGATTTACTGTGATCTATGGGGGTGATTCAGACCTGATCACTGCTGTGCGCAGGTGATAAGCAATAGACTGCGCGTGCATATGGACCGCAATGCGCACGCGCGTCAGCAAACAACAGGCATCACCGGTCAGCGACAGGCTGGTGCGAAAAATGCAGTCGCACAGCCATTCACATGCTGACTGGCAGGAAGAGGCCGTTTGTAGGTGGTAACTGACCGTTCTCTGGGAGTGTCAGGGCAAATGCAGGCGTTCCCAAGCGTTGTCAGGGAGGGTGTGACGTCAGCTCCGGCCCCGATCAGCCTGTTCTCATCTCACTGGAGGAGTAAGTCCTGGGCTGCGCAGACACTGCGCACACTGTAACACCCAGACACTTGTGAGTAATGTGCAGGATTTGCAGATGTCCGCTGACTGAGAGATTTTCAGCAGCTCGGCGTACACACGCGATCACACACATGCACAATGAATATACACTCCCCTTGGGTGGCGACTATCTGATCGCAGGGCTACAATTTTAATAGCCGAGCGATCAGGTCTGAATCACCCCCAATGTTATCTGGAAATAAATACTTACAATTGGGGGAAATTGCTGTGAAATTTATACATTTTTACAAGATAATTTTTTTACCATTTTGAAGGCCAGATTTTACCACAATCCTCCTGTGGATGTGATAAATCAGTTTGGCATCTCTGAAACATTCTGCATTAGAGTGGCCCATTGACTACTATAGGCTAACAATGGGGGTCATTCCTAGTTGATCGCTCGCTAGCTATTTTTTGCAGCGCTGCGAACAGATAGTCGCCGCCTATAGGGGAGTGTATTTTTTCTTTGCAAGCGTGCGATCACATGTGCAGCCGAGCACTACAAAAAAGTTTTGTGCAGTTTCTGAGTAGCTCAGAACTTACTCAGCCGCTATGATCAGTTCAGCCTGTTCTTGCCCGGAATTGACGTCAGACACCCGCCCTGCAAACGCATCTTTCCAAACACTCCCAGAAAACGGTCAGTTGCCGCCCACAAACGCCCTCTTCCTGTCAATCTCCTTGCGATCGGCTGTGCGAATGGATTCTTTGTTAAATCCATCGCTCAGCAACGATCCGCTTTGTACACATACAATGCGCCTGCGCATTGCAGTGCATACACATGCGCAGTAGTGACCTGAGCGCAGCGCAGCGAAAAATCCTAGCGTGCTATCAGGTCGGAATGACCCCCAATGTCTTCAGATGGGCTTATCCAACAGTATAGCAGACTAATGGGAAACCTATGGAGGATGCTTTGCTGTCGGAAATGTCAGGACCGCTGCCCCTCCATGTCCCGGGGATCCTTAACATTTGGTGGTACCTCCTGTAAACAGGTGCATTCTGAGGATATCCTGCAAATTTAATTAAATACGCCCCTTATAGAGATCATAAAAGTAAATACATTTTGGAAAAGTCACAACTGATAATGCACATTTTCACCAGTCACACCTGACATCTTCCCACCTTGTCTGTCACATTTCCGCCATCAGGGTACTGGGAGCTCCCCTGTCACTCTGTGCTGAGTACTCACCCAGTCACCTCTCTCCTCTCAGGGCAATGACAGAATGACGCTCACACAGCACAGGCTATCACTGGCTGTGACAGTCCTGGAAAATATGACCATGACCAGTCTGGTGAGACAGAATCTGGAAACTTTCTCAATTCTCCAGACGGACCTGTCCAAATGTGTAAGTAACAACATTGTGGGCCTAATTTAGACCTTATCGTAGCAGCAGTTGGGCAAAACCATGTGCACGCAGGGGAGGCAGATATAACGTGCAGAGAGAGTTAGATTTGGGTGGGTTATTTTGTTTCTGTGGAGAGTAAATACTGGCTGCTTTATTTTTACACTGCAATTTAGATTTCAGATTGAACACACTCCACCCAAATCTAATGGGACCGACACACTTGTCGACCCGCCGCCGAGCTGCCCGACGGCTGACACGGCCGGCGGGCAATCTGGCAGCGGGGGGGAGGTATCGGGGAAAGTGAAGTTTCTTCACTCCCCCCGTCACCCGGCTCCATAACAGTGCATTCTAATATGGACGAGACCATCCATATTGACCTGCATGCATAAGCGACGGGGCACCAACGACGAACGTGCGCGGTGCTGCGCATCATTCATCGTTGGTGCCTACACACTGAACGATATGAACGACTTCTCGTACGTTATATCTGCCCCCCTGCAGGGCACATGGTTTTGCCCATCTGCTAACAAATTTGCTGATACGATCAGGTCTGACTTAGGCCCTGTAACTTCTCAGAAGGCGCCCTGGCTATTTATTTGGGGTATATGCAGAGCCGGATTAAGGCTATGGGGGGCCCGGGGTACTTCAAAAAGCAGGCCCCTAACAAAGAGGCAGGCAGATGAATTTTATATATAAAATTCATCTGCCTGCCTCTTTGTTAGGGGCCCGCTGTTTGAAGTTAATTTGTTAGCAGATGGGCAAAACCATGTGCCCTGCAGGGGGGGGGGGGGGCAGATATAACGTACGAGAAGTCGTTCTCAATGACTGAGCCACAGGCTGCTACTTTACACACCAGCGGACAGCTGAGCCGTCGCTCAGCTGTCCCGCCCTTCAATGCGGCCATGGCAACCTATGGGGAGACGCTGGGAGCGCAGCGTTGCAGATCAGAACTCCAATCTGTGGTAGGCGTCGTGGGGCCCTTTTATACAAGGGTTCTAGAGTACTTACCACCAGAGCCGCCCCCCAGCCCCCCTTAATTCGGTTCTGGGTATATGGAGAAGACTATATACCCCTACATAGGTAATCTTTGTTGCTTGACATTGCTCATTTTACTTTTTTTTATTTTTAGGAGATGAAAAATTCCCCAAAGGTGGAGGCATGCCTGCGTCACATGGCCACATACACAGAGACGGTAAGTAGCCATAGGAGACACAAAGACTTGGGCTGAATGAGGTAGAGGTAGCTGAGGTACTGTAGACAGCTAAGTTTGTATAGAGAAGACTGTGGAGGTGGCTAAATGTCCCATGATGGTAAGGTGGCACGGTTGTTAGCTCTGCTGCCAAATGGGTCCAAGGCAACACATTCTAGTCTGACCGGGGCCTAGTTATGTAGAGTTTTTGCGTCACAAGACTAAAGAGTGTGTTTGGGCATTTCAGTCGCAGCCATTGCTAGCTGGTACATATAATCAGGCATGTAGCCATGCAATCTCTGTGGGCAAGCAGCAGTAGAATGGGATGCCCTGAAGAAGCAGAGTGACATCCAGCATGGCATTATCACAGGGGTCAATCAAATTAGGAGCGAGTTTGTGAAAGTGAGTTTGTACCATGGAAACTTTCATATATCACGGCAATACGCCCACCCAGGAAATGCCAGATTCAAGTATAAATGCCAATTCCCGGGACCTGTTGCGAGGTTGTGCCAATTTTCTACAAAAAGCGTACTGGGAATAACGTGGTAAAATTGGGGAAACCATCCTGGACCCCAAATAAGTGGCAACACAACTTAGATAGCAGGACCATATTGAAGGCTGATAAAGCATGTAAGGAAGCACTAGGGATGGAAGGGGGGTGACGGTTTAAAAGGTGTGAAAAAAATAATTTTTGCACTTTTTATTAATGATGGAAAAATAAAAGCAAGTGTGTGTCAGCAATTAAAGTCTTTCCAGCATTTTTTTGCAGGCAGTTTTCCAGCACAGAAGCTCATTGTCCACTGTAAAATGTTAGAAAAAAATGTTTTTTTTAGCTCCCATCTGCAAGTTCTAATACCCCTTGTGCATCAATACAGCTCCTCTACATGCATGTCCCACATCATTTATATCTCTACATACATGTTCCACATCATTTATATCTCTACATACTTGTTCTACATCATTTATATCTCTACATACATGGCCCACATCATTTATATCTCTACATACATGTTCAACATCATTTATATCTCTACATGCATGTCCTGCATCATTTATATATCTACATGCATGCCCCACACAATTTATATCTCTACATACATGTTCTACATTATTTATATCTCTACATGCATGTTCAACATCATTTATTCTCTACATGCATGTCCCACAACATTTATACATCTACATGCATGCCCCACATAATTTATATCTCTACATACATGTTCTACATTATTTATATCTCTACATGCATGTTCTACATCATTTATACTTCCTCATCATTTATATCTCTACATACCTGGACCACATCATTTATATCTCTATGTACATGTCCCACATCATTTATATCTCTACATGCATGTCCCACATCAGTTATATCTCTACATGCATGTCCCACATCATTTATATCTCTACACACATGTCCAACATAATTTATATTTCTACATGCATGTCCCACATAATTTATATCTCTACATACATGTCCCACATCATTTATATCTCTACATACATGGCCTACATCATTTATAGCTCTAAATACATGTCCAACATCATTTATACCTCTACATGCATGTCCCACATCATTTATATCTCTACATACATGTCCCACATCATTAATATCTCTATATACATGTTCTACATCAATCTCTATGTACATGTCCGACATAATTTATATCTCTACATACATATCCCACATCATTTATAGCTCTACAAACATGTCCAACATCATTTATATATCTACATACATGTCCCGCATAATTTATATCTACGCACATGTCCCACATAATTTATATCTCTACATACATGTCCCACATCATTTATATCTTTATATACATGTCCCACATCATTTATATCTCTACATACATGTTCTACATCATTTATAGCTCCACATCATTTATATCTCTACATACATAGCCCACATCATGTATAGCTCTACATACATGTCCCACATCATTTATATCTCTACATGCATGTCCCACATCATTTATATCTCTACATGCATGTCCCACATCATTAATATCTCTACATACATGTCCCACATCATTAATATCTCTATATACATGTTCTACATCATTTATATCTCTACATACATATCCCACATCATTTATATCTCTATATACATTCCCCGGTTCATTTATATCTCTACATACATAGCCCACATAATTTATATCTCTACGTACATGTCCCATATCATGTATAGCTCTACATACATGTCCCACATCATTTATATCTCTATATACAGTACATATCACACATCATTTATATCTCTACATAAAGACCCACATCATTTATATCTCTACATACATAGCCCACATCATGTATAGCTCTACATACATGTCCCACATCATTTATAGCTCTACATACATGTCCCACATCATTTCTATCTCTACGTACATGTCCCACATCATTTATATCTCTACATGCATGTCCCACATTATTAATATCTCTACATACGTGTCCCACATCATTTATAGCTCTACATACATGGCCAACATCTATCCTATCTCTACATACATGTCCCACAGCATTTCTATCTCTACATACATATCCCACATCACGTATAGCTCTACATACATGTCCTACATCATTTATAGATCTACATACATGTCCCACATCATTTATAGCTCTACATACATGTCCCATATCATTTATAGCTCTACATACATGTCCAACATCATTTATAGCTCTACGTACATGTCCAACATAATTTATAGCTCTACATACATGTCCCACATCATTTATAGCTCTACATACATGTCTAACATCATGTCCATCATTTATGGCTCTACATACATATCCCACATCATGTATATCTCTACATACATGTCTCACATCATTTATACATCTACATCCACGTCTCACATCATTTATATCTGTACATACATGTCTCACATCATTTATAGATCTACATATATGTCTCACATCATTTATATCTCTACGTACATATCTCACATCATTTATATCTCTATATACATGTCTCACATCATTTATAGATCTACATATATGTCTCACATCATTTATATCTCTACGTACATATCTCACATCATTTATATCTCTATATATATGTCTCACATCATTTATAGATCTACATATATGTCTCACATCATTTATATCTCTACGTACATATCTCACATCATTTATATCTCAACATACATGTCCCACATCATGAATAGCCCTGCATACATGTCCCACATCACTTATAGCTCTACATACATGTCTCACATCATTTATAGCTCTACGTAAATGTCCCACATCGTTTATATCTCTACATACATGTCCCACATCATTTATATCTCTACATACATGTCCCACATCATGAATAGCCCTGCATACATGTCCCACATCACTTATAGCTCTACATACATGTCCCACATCACTTATAGCTCTACGTACATGTCCCACATCATTTATAGCTCTACATACATGTCTCACATCATTTTTATCTCTACATACATGTCTCACATCATTTATATCTCTACATACATGTCTCACATCATTTTTATCTGTACGTACATGTCTCACATCATTTATAGCTCTACATACATGTCTCACATAATTTTTATCTCTACATACATGTCTCACATCATTTATATCTCTACATACATGTCTCACATCATTTTTATCTGTACGTACATGTCTCACATCATTTATAGCTCTACGTACATGTCCCACATCATTTATATCTCTACATACATTTCCCACATCATTTATATCTCTACATACATGTCCCAGCTTGCAGGACCGAACTCGCATCTAATTGAACTGAACCGATAGAATGTAACCCTTCCAACAAGTCCATTCATCCAATTTCTGACCTGCTACAGCTGCCCCGGTCACCTGTAAATGCTGCTGTTGTGAGGTGGGATGACTAGGAGCAGAAAAGCTCAGCCGCCAACAGGGCAGCAGAAAGGGGGAAGGAGCACAAACAAATTACCTGGGCCCGGGCTTGTTGGTGAGGCCCGGCAGGGTCTGGGGATCCCCGTCACTCCTCCTTTTACCTTACAGTCTCTCTGTGTGTGGGGGAGCGATCACACAGATCACACGCCACCTGGATTTGACCCTGTTTGAGAGGTTCTTGGTGACCTCCTGTCTGACACGCAACGGCACTCCGTCGCACTACAAATACTTTTTTTGTCCTAAGGGGGTGTAGAGTCTAGACACACCTCCCCCGATAAGGCTACTCCTCTAAAAAGTACCCAGGCCCAGTGCAGTTCTCTACGGTACTGAGCCCCAAGTGGTAGGCCACACAAGGCCACAGAATGGGACCACTAAGTAACATGCTTCTATTCACAAAAATAGACTGTGCTGGGAAATGAAGGCAGTTAACCATCCTAAATCCAGCATAAACAAAAACATACAATGGATCATCTAATCAGTAACCTGGAAGATTGACAAGTTACCTTGAAAACAGATTTCACTGAATTCCAGCATACTATTTCTATATTATTTATTTATGCTATTAGGTGTCTGCAGAATGTCTACAGGAAGATGTCCTGCTGAACCTGGTCTGGCTCTTGCATGAGGACCTATCTTCCCTGATTCATGGGAAGCCACAAGAGATGAAGCCACGGACAAAGGATTCTCAGCGCCACAAGAAAAGACCTGTTCACAAGAAACACAAAGGACAAGGAAAACATAAGAAAAAGGCACGAAAAGCCAACTCTCGGCCATTATGACAACTCTACATTCCCCCACATTACTGCTGATATCTCTGGAAAAGGATAAAGGGGGATAACCTGAGGCTGTGCTTCATTACCACTGGACTAGAGCTTTTATATATTATTAATATGTTATATATTATTTATATATTATATGTTGCATTTAAATTATTTATAGTGATTTTTGTCAGATGCTCGCTGGTAGAGCCATGTGAAGATTTATTTTTTTCATAATAAAAGATTAATACACTTTTTATTTTGGGATTCATTTGTTATCATTTATAATATGTTTCTTTTCTTTTTTTTATAAAGTTTCATTTTGTTGGGAATATGTGTGTGCATGCAGTGGTATAGCAGTGGTATGTACACACCAGCAGAATTTTAACTTAACACAGTTAACAGTCCAGTGGCTTCACCAGTGGTGTGGTTTATTGAGGATGGTAGGTACAGCCGTCCTCACTGTGTTACACTGGTATGAAACAGTGATAGGCGTGGAGAAGTGAGACAGTGGAGAAGTTGCCCATGATAACCAATCAGCGTTGAAGTAACATTTATAATTTGCATACTATAAAATTATACAGAGCAGCTGATCGGTTGCCATGGGCAACTTCTCCACTGGCTCACTTCTCCACTCTTATCACTGCTTCATACATTTGCCCCATAATATGAAGCGGAGCTTGTACCTGAATGGGTTGCAGTAGGTCACCAGTCGGTGTCTGTACATGAAGGCGGTGCAGGGTTGTTGGAACAGCGGTAAAAGCTTCCTTCAGCATGCATCTTGCTTTCTGCACTAGTGTACAGTTTGCAGATTCCCTAACACCGTTTTGCTCAGGAGTATAGGCAATTGTCAACTGATGCTCTAGATTCCAAAATTCTCGATAATGGTTCCACCGCTCTGTTGAGATATTCTCCACCGTTATCAGATCTCAGGGTTTTCAGTCTAGGACCTGTTTGACGTTCTACAAGTCTATTGTAATCTTTTTCGTCACTTCAGATTTCTCTCTGATGTATATCCACTGACCAGAGGTGTCACCGGATGTGGTGACACCCGGTGCGCACTCTGCACTATTCCTTCTCTTTGCTCTGGAGGTGCAGCCACCCAAAAGGGGGTGTGGTCTAATAAAAGGGGCGTGGTCTCATGGAGATATCCGATCCATCACTCTGGGGGGTGTCCAACATCCCCGGAGATGCTGGCTTCCCCTTGAGACTGGGCTATGTGTGTGCCAGCTCTTCATGTGTGACAGGAGCCGAGTGCTTAAGGCGAGAATATCACACCGCAGCACACAGCTCCTGTCACTGCAAAAGAGACGGCACTTTGGTGCCACCCCTTCCGAGGGTGACACCCGGGTGCGGGGCGCACCCTCCACACCCGGCTTGTTACGCCCCCGCCACTGACATACTTTACTTCCACTGGACCACACACATCTGAGTGTACCATCTCAAGTTAATTTGTAGCTCTGCTTGTTGACTTTTGAAACAGCTGACGACTTTATTTCCCCAATATGCAATTTTCACACCTGATTTTCTCTGTCTCAGTGACTGAGATTCCTGTGACCATTCCACTCTGCAGCTTTTGATCGTTGTCATATGCAAAATTACCAAATCTTTTATGCTAGAGTTCCAATGACTGTGACTCAGCTATCATTGCATAGCAGTGCTTTTTAAAAGGACATACAAATGCTGACACCTTGAGCCTGTAGCGATAACTTTCCCACTTCTATTCCTTACAATGCACTTTCCTTAGGTGAAATGAACTCTGTGGCCTCTCTGTTCTGTCTTCTAGGAAACTGATGGCAAAATGATTTGTTCCCACCTCTGGTGCACAAAACACATTTTGGATTTCTGTGACTTCTGTTTTAGTTCCAATTTTTGAAGCAAGTTTAAATTGCCCTACCTTTTGTAGCTGTTAGCACTTCATTGCCAATCCCTTTGATTGTGATAGGGTCACACACCATTAACTCAGTGAACCATTCCTCATTGCGCTAAAATGCCTTTTTGCGCCTGAATCCATATACTAACAATACTTTTTCTGGCTATCTGTAGCACTCAGGGCTGACTCATCTTTGCTGTTACATTTATGGCTTTGCATAGGATTCACATTTTTCTGCTTGCAGTCGATTGCTTTGTAGCCTAGCGTGTTATAATTAAAACACTTTAACTTTCTGAATTTCTCACTATTTGCTTGTAAAGCAGTAACATTTGTCTCACAGGGTAAATGCTCCTAGAACTGTAATAGCTTTGCTCTGTGTCTTTTGTTAACTTTGCTGTGTTTGCCTCCAAAGCCACAACTAGGAAGTCAAACTCAGGCATCAAACTCTGCAGCATGGTTATGGCTATTTCTTCATCATTTACTTGGACTCCAACAGATATTAACTGCTGACAGACAGACATCATCTTATCTATATAATCACTCATGCCAAATTTATTCTTCTTATGAGACCCCTATCCTGATATGCTTCCTGCAGTGCTGTCCATATGTCTCTAGCTGACAGCTTTCTACAAATTATGGAGCATACATGTTGCTCCACACTTAAGTCTACGCTGCCCATGGCTTTCTCTACATCAACTGGGCTTGAACTGTCACAAGGTTCTACTGTTACCTTCCACAGCCTTTCACACTTCAGTTGCATTTCCAAAGCAAACTTCCATGCAGTGAAATTCTCTGCACCATTTTGTCTGATAAATTCCATTATAACAGTAGCTCCTGTGTGTGTGCTTCTCGCAGACATCGTCATGCAGCTTCTGCACTCGAATAATTCTCTGTAGTGACAGTCTGCGCTGTCTCCACTGTGTTATGGAGCAGTCAGTGTCGCTACATGTGGCCAAATTGGTGCCTTTGTGCTGCTCTGGTGTCTTGAAAACTTTATAATGTGTGTTTGGGTCCATAACCTGTTAGAAATGTGTGTACATGCTGGTATGCAGGGCTGGACTGCCCATCTGGCACTTCTGGCAAGTGCCAGAAGCAGGGGCATTTTAAGAGAGGAGGGGGCCCGTGTGCAGACTCCGGCTGTGCCCTCTCCTCTCCACAGCGCCATAGGCTCCAGCATCGAGCCGGAGTCTACTGCGCATGTGCAGGTCTCCGGAAACATGGCGCCCACCATGGTCCGGAGACAAATTTTGAACTGCACATGCACGGCGGCCATATTTGGTTGGATTTTTGCTGCAAATGTAGCGTTGGATTTTTGCTGCAAATGTAGCGGCTTTAGCGCTAGTCACGGGACTCCGGAAAGGTAAGTATAAACAACATTGGTGCACTGTGTGCGGCGTGGGCCCCCCTAGACCCAGGGGCCCATGTGCACCACACACATTGTACCCATGATAGAAACGCCAATGGCCAGAAGGGCCGATGGCCCGGCCCTGTCACACACAGAGCCGGGAAGGCCGCTTGCAGTGCAGCCGCCGTCTCTCTGGTCTGACCACTCCCCCACCCGTCTCCATGGAAATGAAGGCGTGCCGTGAGTCCACGCCCCTTAACTCGCAGCACGCCCCCATGTGCAGTGTCGCACACCCCTGCCCCCTCGCCCATCTAAAGGAAAATGGGGGTAACGCGAGTGCACACCCCCCTGACTTGAGGAATGCCCCTTTAGTAGTGTCCACGCGCCCCCTTTCACGGAGCGTGCGCCCCTGTCATGTGCATGCGCATGCCAGAGACGATTTAGGCTCCCGGTCCAGTCCATACCTGCTGGTATGGCAGAGGTATGTACACCCCAGCAGAAATGGGACTTGACACAGTTAGCAATGACTTTATTTTCAGATCCTGGGGCTGCCGCACTACTGTGCATATGCTGTCTCCATGCTCGTATCATGGGAGAATTGTTGGGGAGAGGAGTATATATAATGCAGATATGATGCCAGGGGGTACCCATCTGGAAAATGATTGAGAACCACTGCCTTTTACAGGTGTGAACTGTGGGGATGTTGATATTGCTAATCCTCTTTAATAACCAGCTTGCCGTATAAATGGTTATATTTCTGGTGGTGATATGTCAGTATCATTACTTGCAATGATCTTAACACGACCTACGGAATCTTTCAAAAAAAGAGAGTCCAGTATTTTTAATGATGCTCCAATTAGTAACCCTTCAGTTACACTGGTTCATGAGGTGAAACGATTGCTGATCATAGGAAGAAATAAAGGAAAATAAATACAGCATAATAAACATTTCACTTCATAAAAAAACATTCCTGTTGAGCACTAAATTTGAGACAAATCTCACCACTCCATTGTGATTTCAGACTTCATGCTGCTATGATATTCAATATAACGATATGCAAATACAGCTTACTAAATAGATCACCTAACGCATTACACCGATGTATTTTAATTTCTTCAGGGCTGAAAGCCTATTAAAACAAATAATAATGTACAGTAAACAAATTAATAAATGCAAGTATAGCTGTAAATGAGTACAGTTATTCTCAAACTGTGTGCCGTGGAACCCTGGGGTGCCTTGGATTGGTGGTCCAGGACCAATTCAAATTATTTATGGTCAATGTAATAGATAAAACCAGTACTGGCGCCTGCCAACCTGTGAGTCATTTGACTAACTCCGCCCAGTGTTGTGACTCCGCCCAGCGTTAGCAAATGAGGCACAAAGTCACAGATCTGGGCAGATATATATATATATATATATATATATATATATATATTAGAGATGAGCGCCTGAAATTTTTCGGGTTTTGTGTTTTGGTTTTGGGTTCGGTTCCGCGGCCGTGTTTTGGGTTCGACCGCATTTTGGCAAAACCTCACCGAATTTTTTTTGTCGGATTCGGGTGTGTTTTGGATTCGGGTGTTTTTTTCAAAAAACCCTAAAAAACAGCTTAAATCATAGAATTTGGGGGTCATTTTGATCCCAAAGTATTATTAACCTCAAAAACCATAATTTCCACTCATTTTCAGTCTATTCTGAATACCTCACACCTCACAATATTATTTTTAGTCCTAAAATTTGCACCGAGGTCGCTGTGTGAGTAAGATAAGCGACCCTAGTGGCCGACACAAACACCGGGCCCATCTAGGAGTGGCACTGCAGTGTCACGCAGGATGTCCCTTCCAAAAAACCCTCCCCAAACAGCACATGACGCAAAGAAAAAAAGAGGCGCAATGAGGTAGCTGTGTGAGTAAGATTAGCGACCCTAGTGGCCGACACAAACACCGGGCCCATCTAGGAGTGGCACTGCAGTGTCACGCAGGATGTCCCTTCCAAAAAACCCTCCCCAAACAGCACATGACGCAAAGAAAAAAAGAGGCGCAATGAGGTAGCTGACTGTGTGAGTAAGATAAGCGACCCTAGTGGCCGACACAAACACCGGGCCCATCTAGGAGTGGCACTGCAGTGTCACGCAGGATGGCCCTTCCAAAAAACCCTCCCCAAACAGCACATGACGCAAAGAAAAAAAGAGGCGCAATGAGGTAGCTGTGTGAGTAAGATAAGCGACCCTAGTGGCCGACACAAATACCGGGCCCATCTAGGAGTGGCACTGCAGTGTCACGCAGGATGTCCCTTCCAAAAAACCCTCCCCAAACAGCACATGACGCAAAGAAAAAAAGAGGCGCAATGAGGTAGCTGACTGTGTGAGTAAGATAAGCGACCCTAGTGGCCGACACAAACACCGGGCCCATCTAGGAGTGGCACTGCAGTGTCACGCAGGATGGCCCTTCCAAAAAACCCTCCCCAAACAGCACATGACGCAAAGAAAAAAAGAGGCGCAATGAGGTAGCTGACTGTGTGAGTAAGATAAGCGACCCTAGTGGCCGACACAAACACCGGGCCCATCTAGGAGTGGCACTGCAGTGTCACGCAGGATGGCCCTTCCAAAAAACCCTCCCCAAACAGCACATGACGCAAAGAAAAAAAGAGGCGCAATGAGGTAGCTGACTGTGTGAGTAAGATAAGCGACCCTAGTGGCCGACACAAACACCGGGCCCATCTAGGAGTGGCACTGCAGTGTCACGCAGGATGGCCCTTCCAAAAAACCCTCCCCAAACAGCACATGACGCAAAGAAAAAAAGAGGCGCAATGAGGTAGCTGACTGTGTGAGTAAGATAAGCGACCCTAGTGGCCGACACAAACACCGGGCCCATCTAGGAGTGGCACTGCAGTGTCGCGCAGGATGTCCCTTCCAAAAAACCCTCCCCAAACAGCACATGACGCAAAGAAAAAAAGAGGCGCAATGAGGTAGCTGACTGTGTGAGTAAGATAAGCGACCCTAGTGGCCGACACAAACACCGGGCCCATCTAGGAGTGGCACTGCAGTGTCACGCAGGATGGCCCTTCCAAAAAACCCTCCCCAAACAGCACATGACGCAAAGAAAAAAAGAGGCGCAATGAGGTAGCTGACTGTGTGAGTAAGATAAGCGACCCTAGTGGCCGACACAAACACCGGGCCCATCTAGGAGTGGCACTGCAGTGTCACGCAGGATGGCCCTTCCAAAAAACCCTCCCCAAACAGCACATGACGCAAAGAAAAAAAGAGGCGCAATGAGGTAGCTGACTGTGTGAGTAAGATAAGCGACCCTAGTGGCCGACACAAACACCGGGCCCATCTAGGAGTGGCACTGCAGTGTCACGCAGGATGGCCCTTCCAAAAAACCCTCCCCAAACAGCACATGACGCAAAGAAAAAAAGAGGCGCAATGAGGTAGCTGACTGTGTGAGTAAGATAAGCGACCCTAGTGGCCGACACAAACACCGGGCCAATCTAGGAGTGGCACTGCAGTGTCACGCAGGATGGCCCTTCCAAAAAACCCTCCCCAAACAGCACATGACGCAAAGAAAAATAAAAGAAAAAAGAGGTGCAAGATGGAATTGTCCTTGGGCCCTCCCACCCACCCTTATGTTGTATAAACAAAACAGGACATGCACACTTTAACCAACCCATCATTTCAGTGACAGGGTCTGCCACACGACTGTGACTGATATGACGGGTTGGTTTGGACCCCCCCCAAAAAAGAAGCAATTAATCTCTCCTTGCACAAACTGGCTCTACAGAGGCAAGATGTCCACCTCATCATCATCCTCCGATATATCACCGTGTACATCCCCCTCCTCACAGATTATCAATTCGTCCCCACTGGAATCCACCATCTCAGCTCCCTGTGTACTTTGTGGAGGCAATTGCTGCTGGTCAATGTCTCCGCGGAGGAATTGATTATAATTCATTTTAATGAACATCATCTTCTCCACATTTTCTGGATGTAACCTCGTACGCCGATTGCTGACAAGGTGAGCGGCGGCACTAAACACTCTTTCGGAGTACACACTTGTGGGAGGGCAACTTAGGTAGAATAAAGCCAGTTTGTGCAAGGGCCTCCAAATTGCCTCTTTTTCCTGCCAGTATAAGTACGGACTATGTGACGTGCCTACTTGGATGCGGTCACTCATATAATCCTCCACCATTCTTTCAATGGTGAGAGAATCATATGCAGTGACAGTAGACGACATGTCCGTAATCGTTGTCAGGTCCTTCAGTCCGGACCAGATGTCAGCATCAGCAGTCGCTCCAGACTGCCCTGCATCACCGCCAGCGGGTGGGCTCGGAATTCTGAGCCTTTTCCTCGCACCCCCAGTTGCGGGAGAATTTGAAGGAGGAGATGTTGACAGGTCGCGTTCCGCTTGACTTGACAATTTTCTCACCAGCAGGTCTTTCAACCCCAGCAGACTTGTGTCTGCCGGAAAGAGAGATCCAAGGTAGGCTTTAAATCTAGGATCGAGCATGGTGGCCAAAATGTAGTGCTCTGATTTCAACAGATTGACCACCCGTGAATCCTTGTTAAGCGAATTAAGGGCTCCATCCACAAGTCCCACATGCCTAGCGGAATCGCTCCGTGTTAGCTCCTCCTTCAATGTCTCCAGCTTCTTCTGCAAAAGCCTGATGAGGGGAATGACCTGACTCAGGCTGGCAGTGTCTGAACTGACTTCACGTGTGGCAAGTTCAAAGGGCATCAGAACCTTGCACAACGTTGAAATCATTCCCCACTGCGCTTGAGACAGGTGCATTCCACCTCCTATATCGTGCTCAATTGTATAGGCTTGAATGGCCTTTTGCTGCTCCTCCAACCTCTGAAGCATATAGAGGGTTGAATTCCACCTCGTTACCACTTCTTGCTTCAGATGATGGCAGGGCAGGTTCAGTAGTTTTTGGTGGTGCTCCAGTCTTCTGTACGTGGTGCCTGTACGCCGAAAGTGTCCCGCAATTCTTCTGGCCACCGACAGCATCTCTTGCACGCCCCTGTCGTTTTTTAAAAAATTCTGCACCACCAAATTCAAGGTATGTGCAAAACATGGGACGTGCTGGAATTTGCCCATATTTAATGCACACACAATATTGCTGGCGTTGTCCGATGCCACAAATCCACAGGAGAGTCCAATTGGGGTAAGCCATTCCGCGATGATCTTCCTCAGTTGCCGTAAGAGGTTTTCAGCTGTGTGCGTATTCTGGAAACCGGTGATACAAAGCGTAGCCTGCCTAGGAAAGAGTTGGCATTTGCGAGATGCTGCTACTGGTGCCGCCGCTGATGTTCTTGCGGCGGGAGTCCATACATCTACCCAGTGGGCTGTCACAGTCATATAGTCCTGACCCTGCCCTGCTCCACTTGTCCACATGTCCGTGGTTAAGTGGACATTGGGTACAACTGCATTTTTTAGGACACTGGTGAGTCTTTTTCTGACGTCCGTGTACATTCTCGGTATCGCCTGCCTAGAGAAGTGGAACCTAGATGGTATTTGGTAACGGGGGCACACTGCCTCAATAAATTGTCTAGTTCCCTGTGAACTAACGGCGGATACCGGACGCACGTCTAACACCAACATAGTTGTCAAGGCCTCAGTTATCCGCTTTGCAGCAGGATGACTGCTGTGATATTTCATCTTCCTCGCAAAGGACTGTTGAACAGTCAATTGCTTACTGGAAGTAGTACAAGTGGGCTTACGACTTCCCCTCTGGGATGACCATCGACTCCCAGCAGCAACAACAGCAGCGCCAGCAGCAGTAGGCGTTACACGCAAGGATGCATCGGAGGAATCCCAGGCAGGAGAGGAATCATCAGAATTGCCAGTGACATGGCCTGCAGGATTATTGGCATTCCTGGGGAAGGAGGAAATTGACACTGAGGGAGTTGGTGGGGTGGTTTGCGTGAGCGTGGTTACAAGAGGAAGGGATTTACTGGTCAGTGGACTGCTTCCGCTGTCGGCCAAAGTTTTTGAACTTGTCACTGACTTATTATGAATGCGCTGCAGGTGACGTATAAGGGAGGATGTTCCGAGGTGGTTAACGTCCTTACCCCTACTTATTACAGCTTGACAAAGGGAACACACGGCTTGACAAATGTTGTCCGCATTTCTGGTGAAATACTTCCACACCGAAGAGCTGATTTTTTTGGTATTTTCACCAGGCATGTCAACGGCCATATTCCTCCCACGGACAACAGGTGTCTCCCCGGGTGCCTGACTTAAACAAACCACCTCACCATCAGAATCCTCCTGGTCAATTTCCTCCCCAGCGCCAGCAACACCCATATCCTCCTCATCCTGGTGTACTTCAACACTGACATCTTCAATCTGACTATCAGGAACTGGACTGCGGGTGCTCCTTCCAGCACTTGCAGGGGGCGTGCAAATGGTGGAAGGCGCATGCTCTTCACGTCCAGTGTTGGGAAGGTCAGGCATCGCAACCGACACAATTGGACTCTCCTTGTGGATTTGGGATTTCGAAGAACGCACAGTTCTTTGCTGTGCTTTTTCCAACTTGAGTCTTTTCATTTTTCTAGCGAGAGGCTGAGTGCTTCCATCCTCATGTGAAGCTGAACCACTAGCCATGAACATAGGCCAGGGCCTCAGCCGTTCCTTGCCACTCCGTGTGGTAAATGGCATATTGGCAAGTTTACGCTTCTCCGACGACAATTTTATTTTAGGTTTTGGAGTCCTTTTTTTACTGATATTTGGTGTTTTGGATTTGACATGCTCTGTACTATGACATTGGGCATCGGCCTTGGCAGACGACGTTGCTGGCATTTCATCGTCTCGGCCATGACTAGTGGCAGCAGCTTCAGCACGAGGTGGAAGTGGATCTTGATCTTTCCCTAATTTTGGAACCTCAACATTTTTGTTCTCCATATTTTAATAGGCACAACTAAAAGGCACCTCAGGTAAACAATGGAGATGGATGGATACTAGTATACAATTATGGATGGACTGCCGACACAGAGGTAGCTACAGCCGTGGACTACCGTACTGTACTGTGTCTGCTGCTAATATAGACTGGTTGATAATGAGATGTAGTATGTATGTATAAAGAAGAAAGAAAAAAAAACCACGGGTAGGTGGTATACAATTATGGACGGACTGCCGAGTGCCGACACAGAGGTAGCTACAGCCGTGGACTACCATACTGTACTGTGTCTGCTGCTAATATAGACTGCTTGATAATGAGATGTAGTATGTATAAAGAAGAAAGAAAAAAAACCACGGGTAGGTGGTTTACAATTATGGATGGACTGCCGAGTGCCGACACAGAGGTAGCTACAGCCGTGGACTACCGTACTGTACTGTGTCTGCTGCTAATATAGACTGGATGATAATGAGATGTAGTATGCATAAAGAAGAAAGAAAAAAAAAACACGGGTAGGTGGTATACAATTATGGATGGACTGCCGAGTGCCGACACAGAGGTAGCTACAGCCGTGGACTACCGTACTGTACTGTGTCTGCTGCTAATATAGACTGGATGATAATGAGATGTAGTATGTATAAAGAAGAAAGAAAAAAAAACCACGGGTAGGTGGTATACAATTATGGATGGACTGCCGAGTGCCGACACAGAGGTAGCTACAGCCGTGGACTACCGTACTGTACTGTGTCTGCTGCTAATATAGACTGGATGATAATGAGATGTAGTATGTATAAAGAAGAAAGAAAAAAAAACCACGGGTAGGTGGTATACAATTATGGATGGAATGCAGAGTGCCGACACAGAGGTAGCTACAGCCGTGGACTACCGTACTGTACTGTGTCTGCTGCTAATATAGACTGGATGATAATGAGATGTAGTATGTATAAAGAAGAAAGAAAAAAAAAACACGGGTAGGTGGTATACAATTATGGATGGACTGCCGAGTGCCGACACAGAGGTAGCTACAGCCGTGGACTACCGTACTGTACTGTGTCTGCTGCTAATATAGACTGGTTGATAATGAGATGTAGTATGTATGTATAAAGAAGAAAGAAAAAAAAACCACGGGTAGGTGGTATACAATTATGGACAGACTGCCGAGTGCCGACACAGAGGTAGCTACAGCCGTGGACTACCGTACTGTACTGTGTCTGCTGCTAATATAGACTGGATGATAATGAGATGTAGTATGTATGTATAAAGAAGAAAGAAAAAAAAACCACGGGTAGGTGGTATACAATTGTGGACGGACTGCCGAGTGCCGATACAGAGGTAGCTACAGCCGTGGACTACCATACTGTACTGTGTCTGCTGCTAATATAGACTGGATGATAATGAGATGTAGTATGTATAAAGAAGAAAGAAAAAAAAACCACGGGTAGGTGGTATACAATTATGGATGGACTGCCGAGTGCCGACACAGAGGTAGCTACAGCCGTGGACTACCGTACTGTACTGTGTCTGCTGCTAATATAGACTGGATGATAATGAGATGTAGTATGTATAAAGAAGAAAGAAAAAAAAACCACGGGTAGGTGGTATACAATTATGGACGGACTGCCGAGTGCCGACACAGAGGCAGCTACAGCCGTGGACTACCGTACTGTACTGTGTCTGCTGCTAATATAGACTGGATGATAATGAGATGTAGTATGTATAAAGAAGAAAGAAAAAAAAACCACGGGTAGGTGGTATACAATTATGGATGGACTGCCGAGTGCCGACACAGAGGTAGCTACAGCCGTGGACTACCGTACTGTACTGTGTCTGCTGCTAATATAGACTGGTTGATAATGAGATGTAGTATGTATGTATAAAGAAGAAAGAAAAAAAAACCACGGGTAGGTGGTATACAATTATGGACGGACTGCCGAGTGCCGACACAGAGGTAGCTACAGCCGTGGACTACCGTACTGTACTGTGTCTGCTGCTAATATAGACTGGATGATAATGAGATGTAGTATGTATGTATAAAGAAGAAAGAAAAAAAAACCACGGGTAGGTGGTATACAATTATGGACGGACTGCCGAGTGCCGACACAGAGGTAGCTACAGCCGTGGACTACCGTACTGTACTGTGTCTGCTGCTAATATAGACTGGATGATAATGAGATGTAGTATGTATAAAGAAGAAAGAAAAAAAAACCACGGGTAGGTGGTATACAATTATGGATGGACTGCCGAGTGCCGACACAGAGGTAGCTACAGCCGTGGACTACCGTACTGTACTGTGTCTGCTGCTAATATAGACTGGTTGATAATGAGATGTAGTATGTATGTATAAAGAAGAAAGAAAATAAAAACCACGGGTAGGTGGTATACAATTATGGACGGACTGCCGAGTGCCGACACAGAGGTAGCTACAGCCGTGGACTACCGTACTGTACTGTGTCTGCTGCTAATATAGACTGGTTGATAATGAGATGTAGTATGTATGTATAAAGAAGAAAGAAAAAAAAACCACGGGTAGGTGGTATACAATTATGGACGGACTGCCGAGTGCCGACACAGAGGTAGCTACAGCCGTGGACTACCGTACTGTACTGTGTCTGCTGCTAATATAGACTGGATGATAATGAGATGTAGTATGTATAAAGAAGAAAGAAAGAAAAACCACGGGTAGGTGGTATACAATTATGGATGGACTGCCGAGTGCCGACACAGAGGTAGCTACAGCCGTGAACTACCGTACTGTGTCTGCTGCGACTGGATGATAAATAATGATATAAAAAATATATATATATCACTACTGCAGCCGGACAGGTATATATTATATAATGACGGACCTGCTGGACACTGTCTGTCAGCAGAATGAGTTTTTTATAGAATAAAAAAAAAAACACCACACAAGTCACACGACGAGTGTTTAACTTTTTCAGGCAATCACAATATAGTATACTATACTGGTGGTCAGTGTGGTCAGGTCACTGGTCAGTCACACTGGCAGTGGCACTCCTGCAGCAAAAGTGTGCACTGTTTAATTTTAATAATATGTACTCCTGGCTCCTGCTATAACCTATAACTGCTCCCCAGTCTCCCCCACAATTAAGCTGTGTGAGCACAGTCAGATATTATACATAGATGATGCAGCACACTGGGCTGAGCACACAGATATGGTATGTGACTGAGTCACTGTGTATCGTTTTTTTCAGGCAGAGAACGGATTATATTAAATAAAACTGCACTGGTGGTCACTGGTCAGTGGTCAGTCACTAGTAAACTCTGCACTCTCTAGTACTCCTAAGCTCCAGTAAATCAAGTGTCTCTGTCTCAATCTCACTCTCTCTCTTCTAATCTAAATGGAGAGGACGCCAGCCACGTCCTCTCCCTATCAATCTCAATGCACGTGTGAAAATGGCGGCGACGCGCGGCTCCTTATATAGAATCCGAGTCTCGCGATAGAATCCGAGCCTCGCGAGAATCCGACAGCGTCATGATGACGTTCGGGCGCGCTCGGGTTAACCGAGCAAGGCGGGAAGATCCGAGTCGCTCGGATCCGTGTAAAAAAAGCTGAAGTTCGGGCGGGTTCGGATTCCGAGGAACCGAACCCGCTCATCTCTAATATATATACCACAGAGTGGTCCGTGACTGGAGGATATATCAGAATACTCATACAACATATTCTGTAAGGGTACACTTTTTCTCAACTAACGCTGTCTGTATCAAGACATGTAGGATACTCAAGTGTCACGGCTCTGTATACAGGCAGCTTTACATGAGAGACTTTTCCCTGCAATCCCAGAGACCAGCTGCTGATGCTATGCTGTAAGATGGTGCCCAGTGTCTCTGTGAGGGAGTGAGGGAGAGTGTGAAGCAGCTCCAGGGTGGGAAATCTGTGAGGAGATGGCACCCTGGGCCAAGGGAGGGGCTACAGGTCAAGCGCCGACTCCCCTATGCCGGACTTCCACCCCAGGAACTAGCGAGCCATATTAAATGGGGCATTAGTACACCCGACCTGTGCTGTACTGCCCTGGTGGTCTAGTTGGGTCCCTGCCCAGTGACAGTGTCCATGCCAGCGCCGCGACCCTTCTCCCTAGGTTGTAGACGGAATGCAATTTAATGGTGCGTCCTCGTAGCAGCCACGTGAACCAGGAGAGCGGTATGCGACTGTGCCTAAGCCGTGACTTCTCCGCCGCAAGTACCCGGGAACCAGGCCGTGGGAGTATGCGACGCCGCTAGGGAGGTGATGGAGCTGCAGCGCCGAATTGTCACTCTGGCATACAGCGCTGACAGCCCAGAGAAGAAATCTTCTGTCAGAAAAGCTTTTTCAGGGCTGCCCAGTGCAGCCCTCCTGTTTTTTTTTTTGTTTTTTTTTTACTTGAAGCCCGAGGTACGGTGCTTCTTCACCCAGTGTCTGTGACCAAACGTGCTGGGGGCGTAGGTTCTTGGACCCTCTCCGAAAGGAGAAGGGCCCCGTTACTCCCCTACCCCTCAGAGCCAAAAGGCCTACTGAGGGGAAAAAGGGACAAAGCGCAGAGGGACCCTCATGTATCCCCAAGGTTGGCAGAAGCTTCCCCCTGGAGATCGAAAACAGCCTATGGCCCTCCTAAAAAGGAGAGGGCCTCGGCAACTAGGGGAGAGGGTGGCCCATAGGGGTCTCACCTAAACCCCGATCAAAAAACCGTGACGTGACAAACTAGACAAAAATAAGTGCTGGTGTTGTACACAAGTGCAAAACACATGCATAAATAAATAAATAAGCCCCAGCCAAAAGGCCAGGGGGGGAGGGGTATAAAAATTATTCCTGCCCTAGCCAAAAGGCCAGGGCAAAGGAATAAGGTGCATCAGAAGTGGGGAAGTGAAAGTGCTAGTGCAAAGGTGTCCTGATTCACCAGTGCATATTCAGGCACCCCTGGATCTTCTCACCCCAGGGGCACATATCACCTCGAGCTTCGAGCAGCTCCCAACCTCTCAGCCAGACCAAGTTTCATACCTACTCTGTGCCAGGGTCAACCCCCAGTACGAGAGTAGATACTAGACCAGGCCGTTCCCGCTCCACGTAAGGGGTCCCCTAACCCCTACGAAGGTAGCGGATACTAAGCCCGGTTTTTCTCCACTCTCGACCAGATGCCTTGCCACACCCCGGCACGGTACTCCACAAGGTGTTTCTCCATTCCACATCTAGGAACCTCTCACGCTCCTAGTGTAAGAACAGGTACTCCACCAAGTGTTTCACTCGAGCAGGTACTACACTTGATTTTATCCAAAAGGCAGAGAAGGCCCTCCTGTTAGGTGACCTGCTGCTGCAGGCACCAACTCGAAACTGAGCTCTCAGTGCCTGGAGGCGGGGTTATAGAGGAGGCCCCAATGCAACCTGGGACAGCTAAAGCTTTAGCCTGTTGGTGCCTCTGGATCAAGATCCACTCTACATCCCGATGTTTTCCCTGTGGAAACCAATGTAACCTGCTGCAGAAATGTGAATGTTTGCACAGTGCATGCACCCAGATCCCTGTACGCTGTATAATACATATTTAGTGCTTACAATTCCTTGTGTGAACGGGGCTTTGCCAGGGATGGGAGGAGGCAAGTAGACGGGGACGAAATACAATCAATGCATATTCTTCTGTTTGGTACTCGGCATGCATCCCATGCTGGGTCCACAGACATATGCATTGATTACAGTAAAATGAGTGATTGATTTGCAGTGATAAAGCTTGTTTCCTAATCAGCTTGTAAAGACAAAGGCTACAGGTCTTTACTGTTCTGTATTTGGGTCTTGTTTGATTTTCATTTCACATGCTCCCTGTGACTTTATTATGGTAGAAATACAGTGTCTGGCCTGGTAATGTAATACATACGCATAGTGTACTGATTACAAAGCATGTGCTATCATCGCTGCAAAATTACACCTGTAGTACTCTGGTGCATCTGCTACTGCTATCTGCTGAAGTGTGTGATCCCAAGCTGGATGCAGCTCACATTTGTGACATGCTCTGAATAGCTAGCAATAATGTGTTTCTTGTCAAAGGGCATGTTATGTTTGCAAACAGACACAACTTATGCATACTTACCTACTCTCCCGGAAGCTGCGGGAGGCTCCCGTTTTTTGGGGTAGCCCCCCGCACCCCCGGAAGAGTAAGCAGGTCTCCCGCATCCTGCTCGCACCCTAGTGATGCGAGCAGGATGGAGAGATAACCTTCCGCATTCGTGGGTCCGTCGGGTGGAGAAGGGGTTAAAATGAAGCTAATCGCGTAATTTTAGCCCCGCTCCCTTCCCACGAATCGCGGCATTTCCCGATGTGGGGGCGGGGCTTAGTGATGTCACAGCCCGCCCCCGCCCCCCGAATACACCTACAGCGTCTCCTCTCCGGGCTTCTCCCGGAGAGGAGAAAAACAATGTAGGTAAGTATGAACTTAAGTTCAACCCTGCATGCGACTGACTGAGGTTAAGAATGTAAGCATTTTTTTCTCACTAGCAATAACAAATGTCGCCACTAGATGTCGATCCTCCCTAGACGTTAATACGTTTCTGGTTCACTACAGGACATATAGGGGGTTATTCAGAGTTGTTAGCATACCTTCCAACATGGGGGGGTAATTCAGATTTTGTTGCTTCTATGCGTTTTTTTTGCACAGCAGGCGATCAGATCCTAACTGCGCATGCACCGCAATGCGCACATGCGTCGAACAACAACAAAGGACATTGCCGGTCAGCGACAGGATGGTGCAAAAAATCAGATCACACGGGCGTTCGCAAGGTGATTGACAGGAATAGGTCGTTCGTGGGTGGCAACTGAGCGTTTACAGAGAGTGTCCGGAAAAACGCAGGCATTACCAAGTGTTTTTAGGGAGGGTGTGTGACGTGAGCTCCTGCCCTGATCAGCCCGTTCTCATCACACTGGAGTAGTAAGTCCTGGGCTGCGCACAGACTGCACAAAGTGGATTTTGCAGCTAATACCCCTTTCACATCGCACAAATAACCCGGTATCGACACGGCATATTGCCGTGTCGAAACGGGTCAGGACCCAGGAGGGTCACTTGATTTTCGGGAGCCTCCCGGCCATTCTGGGAGAATAGGCAAGTCTGCAGGAGCCTTTAGTGGTGGGGACGCTCCTGATTGGACAGGAGAATCCTTCGCCCGAATTCAGCGTCCTGAGAGGCAAAAGTATCAAAGCATAATGTCTAATGAATGTGTTAATGGGAGACCATGTGGCTGCCTTACATATCTGTTCTGCTGAAGCAGCACATTGTGCTGCCCATGGCAGACCTACCTTATGAGTAGAGTGAGCAGAGACATTAGCCTGAACAGGGAGATCAGCCTGAGAATATGCTTCTGAAATCGTCATCCGAAGCCACCTCGCCAGTGTCTGCTTATCAGCAGGCCATCCTCTCTTGTGAAATCCGTAGAGAACAAAGAGAGAGTCTGTTTTTCTGATGCCACTGGTACGCTCCTGCAGAAAGGTCCGGCCCTTGGAAGGCCGGGACTACAATTTCTTCGTTAAGGTGGAATTTAGACACCATCTTAGGAAGATACCCAGATTTGGTTCTGAGAACCCCTCTATCTGGATAAAAATCAGAAAAGGAGGGCGACATAACAATACCACTAAATCTGAAACTCTTCTAGCTGAAGCAATAGCCAGTAGAAAGAGAACTTTAGCTGTCAACTATTTAAAATCCACTTGTTTTAGTGGTTCAAATGGGGCAACTTGAAGGGCCTTTAGAAGTAAACTTAAATCCCAAGGCCCTGTAGGAGAAACAAAAGGAGGTTGAATGTGCAGCATCCCCTGGAGAAAAAGTGCACACATCCTGAAGGTTAGCAATTTTCTTTTGGGACCATACAGTCAATGCTGACACTTGCACTCTCAAGGAAGCCACCCTTAGACCTTTGTCCATTCCTAACTGAAGGAATGCTAGGACTCTGGAAACTCTGAAAGACCTAGGATCAAATTTCCGGTCACTGCACCATTGTATATAGGCTTGCCATATTCGGTGATAAATGCGAGTTGAGGAAGGTTTCCTTGCTCTGAGCACTGTTTCAATTACCTGTTGTGAGAATCCTCTTGCTTTCCGGATGGAAGTCTCAAGAGTCACGCCATCAAAGACAGTCGATCCAGGTGCTTGTGATAACAAGGACCCTGAGACAGTAAATCTGGACGCTGAGGGAGAAGGAATGGAACATCCATCAACAACCTCTGCAGATCTGTGTACCATTATCTTCTGGGCCAAGCCGCAGCTATTAGTATCACGGCGCCCCTTCCTTATTTTTCCTTTCGCATCACCCTGGGTAACAAGGCGATTGGTGGAAACACATAGGCTAGACAAAAGTTCCATTTCACTGACAGGGCATCCACAAAGGTCATTTTGGGATCCTTTGTTCTTGACCCATATGCAGGAGCTTTGTTGTTCTGACGGGACACCATGAGATCTATCTCCGGTAACCCCCACTTGTCTACCACAATTTGGAAGACCTCAGGGTGTAAAGCCCATTCGTTTGCATGAATGGCATGTCGACTGAGAAAATCCACTTCCCAGTCAGGACTCCTGAAATGAACACTGCGGACAAGGCTGGATGATAAAGCTCTGACCACTTTATCGCGTGACTTACCTCCTTCATTGCGTTTTGGCTGCGAGTTCTTCCCTGATGGTTGAGTGTCACTGCATTGTCTAAGCGGATTTGGACTGGTTTCCCCTGAAGGATGTCCTTTGCATGAATAAGTTCCATATATATGGGCTGAAGTTCCAATATATTTATTGGCAAGCAACTCTCTTCCTTGGTCCACTGCCCCTGGAAGCAACTCCTTCCTGACACCGATCCCCAGCCCTGAAGGCTGGCATCTGTTGTCAAAATTTCCCAATCTGATATCCAAAAGGGTCTCCCTTTGTCCAGATGGGATTTCTGCAGCCACCAGGCTAATGACCTCCTTACTTCCAGAGGAAGGACCATAATCTGCACTTTTATTGTCTGATGAAAACCATTGTATTTGGAAAGAGTCAGATGTTGCAGAGGCCTCGAGTGGAACTGTGCATACTCCACCATGTTGAATGTCGACACCATCAACCCCATCACACGCATTGCTACTTGAATGGATACCCTTTGACCGTGTTGCAGCTCCGGAATCCTTGACTACAATTTGGCTATTTTGTTCAGCTGTAAAATTATTCTCTGAAGACTCGAGTCCAACACAGTCACCAAGTGAGTCATCCGTTGTGACGGAACCAGGGACGACTTTGCCCAATTTATGAGTCTACCGTGTCTCTGCAAATAAGCTATTGTCTGCCGCAGATGACACTGAAGCAATTCCTGAGATTGTGCCAGGATTAATAAGTCGTCGAGGTATGGAAAAATCCTTATCCCCTACTGACGGAGAAAAGATGCCATGACCACCATAATTTTGGTGAACACTCTGGGAGCTGTAGCCAGTCCAAATGGTAGGGCCTGAAACTGAAAATGTTGCTGGAGGATAGCAAACCTGGGATAGCGCTGATAGGACAGTGCTATAGGAACATGAAGGTAAGCATCCTGGATATCCAGGGATACCATAAAATAATGGAACGTAAAATCCCCATATGAAACCGAGGCACCCAAATGTACTTGTTCAGCACTTTGAGATTGAGTATGGGCCGGAACGACCCATTTGACTTCTGGACTAGAAACAAGTTGGAATGAAAACCTTGTTCTAGTTGTGCAGGAGGAACTGGAATTAGCACTCCTGGCTGAAGCAACTTCTGAACTGCCTCTTGCAAAGCCCTGGCCTTCATTTCTACTGAAGATGGGCTGGTACAAAAAAAACCTTTGAGGCGGGTGTTTCTTGAAAGCAAATGCATAACCGTGAGATACCACTTCTTGCACCCAGGTATCTGTGGTAGACCGCTTCCAGATCTGTGCAAACTGAAGAAGTCGGCCTCTCACCCTGGGGTCCCCCAGGTGGAGGCCAGCACCATCAGGCTGATGGTTTATCTTCTGATTTGGAAGCCGGCCCTCTGGTAGCCCAATGCTTTTTAGTCTTACCAGATTTGTCAGATTAAGAAGACTGCCATAACCCTTTCCTTTCGCATTTTCTTGAGTCCGAAAGGGCCGAAAAGCTGGAAAGTTAGAATTGGATTTATGTGTGGAAGGAAACTTCAGTTTCCTGGAGTCTGCTTCTTACTCCAAAATACTGTTTAATTCTTTACCAAAAAGAATATCTCCAGTAAAAGGCAAAGACTCCAGAACCTTCTTAGATTCTGAGTCAGCTTTTCATGTACGTAGCCAAACCGCTTTGCGAGCTGCTAATGCTGAGGCTGATGCCTGAGAGGCAATTGTACCCATATCAAAGGCTGCTTCTTCCATAAAAATAGCTGCCTGTTTGATATGTGCAATATGGTATTTTTGCTCTCTGGATGCCATTGAAAGGTCATCCTCCAAAGCATCAGCCCAGGCTGCCACTGCTTTCGCCATCCAGGCTGAAGCCATGGCCGGTCTTATGATTGCCCCAGACAAGGAAAAGATGGTTTTAAGAAAACCATCTATTTTCCTATCCATGACATCATTTAATGATGTTGAAGACAGAGGTAATGTAGATTTTCGCACCAATCGGATGACATGCATATCTATTTTGGGAGCCATCTCCCTTTTTAAACAGTCCCCAGCAGGAAGAGGATAATGGGAATTCCATTTCCTTGGAATTCTAAACTTCTTACTGGGTGTAACCAGAGCCTCTTGCATAATTTCCGTCAGCTGTTCTGACCCAGGAAACTCAGTCCTAACTATTTTGGGACATTTAAACACAGGTGCCTTAGATTTTAACAAAGGATCTGCTGCCTCCTCTAAGGATAGAATGGCTTTCATAGCACTAATTAGCTCAGGAATGTCCACTGAGTTGAGGCCTTCATCCTCATCTCTATGCAGACCCGGAGTGCGATGAGTCCTCATCTGAAGCATGTGTAGACTGTGAAGATGTTGTTTCATGTCTATGTGATTTACTTACCACCAGCCTTTCAGCATGTTTCTGTTGAGAGGCTGCCGATTCCTGTACTGGATGTGATAACCCCCAAGTGGAATGTTGCATGTAAGGGTTAATAGGGTAACCTATTCCTGGTATAGGAGCTGGCATTATCCGCTCAGCTATACTGGATAATGTCTGTGCAAAAGTAGCCCATGGGAGTTCAACTTGAACCTGTGCCTGCCTTGGATTATTCAAGAGGCTTTGGTGAAGCTGGTGAAAGCTAAAACAATTTGCACATAATTCATTTTGAACCAGATCTTGAGAGGTTAACCCTGCTTTGCAAGACAAACATGAAATGAGTGTTGGTGCTACTGTGGAGAATGTATCCTCCTCACCCTTGCCTCTCTTAGACATGATAGATAAATAAATCACACACCTCTGCAGTGTTAACTACACAAATTGTGATTGCAATCACTTTAAAATTTGTTAAAGTGACATACAATCTGATCTCTCCCTGCTTTGCACCAGCATTGAGGATCGGAATACACAGAAACTGACAGAATACTGTAAAGTCAGCAAATACACTAGCAATCAGCCACATGTTATACATTAGTATAATAAGCAATATGAGCACATAATCAACTACAGATACATTTTAAGTATGTAGGGGAAACATATTACTGCATTACCTTATATAGGAGTTTAAACTTATTCAGTCGCACAGCGAAAGAAAACAGCAGCAATAGTTTACAGACTCATATGCATCAGGCACTTATCCAACTATTCGTACCAAAGGTAGATAGAGAATTAGTGCTGTATCACCCAGTTCAGGAGAGTGGGATACAGGGAGACTTCACCCCGCTTCCAGAATCGATCAATACGTTAGTGAACGCTGAGTGGATCCAGATGCTATTAGTATACACAATCGCCCCGTGAACCTACAGTGAACACAGATGCCCAAGTGAACCACAGATGCACCAGTCATACAGCTGCCTATGCTGCGACTGGGTCCTTTTAGATACACAGTGTCTCAGACGGAAGCGGGAACTCTGTTCATGGCGGGAAACTCAGAGGAAACTGGTCATGAACCGGGGGGAGGAAGGTGAGCAAGGTAGTGTCTTATTACTCAGAATTTTGGGAACAACTTAGGTGATGGTAGGATTCGCTTAATTACCAGAGATCCCTGGAAATCAGACAGAAGATAAAAACTCAGTTGGCGACCCGGACCCGCTCACTGGACGTCTGATTTCTCCTGGAAGAAAGCTGACCCTCTGTCACCGTTGTTGTGCCCCACCAACGCGTTTCAACCCTTCACATGGGTCTTTTTCAAGGTGCTGAGCGGTAATTAAGCGAATCCTACCATCACCTAAGTTATTCCCAAAATTCTGAGTGTTGTCTGTGGGAGGAGGACGTGTTGGATTTTAGAATTTTATAGACATTACATGTCTTTTAGCTGGTAATTGTTTTGGATTCACCGTTCAGGATATCTGAAGGGGGATCGTGTGTGTGTTTTATAAAAAGAGTGTTCATTAAATATACTGTATCACACTATGCGATTCTCTCTGTTTTTCAACATGTGGCATACATGGAGGATGCTCCACTGATGAAAACTGCATAGAAAGTGTTACAAAAGAGGGAGAAGAAAGGTCAAAGACCCTGGTTTTGCCTTGGCTCAAGTTCTCTCAAAGGAACGTATACAATCTTCTTCCATTATATTGTTGGCGCCTACAAAGCATTGTACTTTTTCCTTTGTATAGACATTCACATAACATGTCTACAACTTTGAAGATTTTTTTTTTAAGTATAAAAATTTTTTATTAAAACATTGCTTCACGTTACAGAGTCGGTTGCATTGGCAATAAACAAATACATATAGATAGCGTCACACAACATGATGAAAAGAGAACATCAAATGATCATTAGTGGATCTTCTCCCACATGTTACGCAATCTCACAGACATCATGTGAAAGAAAATGCAAATCAAAAGTATATACTAAAGACCTGCCAGTCTAATCGTAGCAGAGCTATGAGGAGGCTGAGGCCCCGCGGCACCCCCAACCCTTAATCTGTCAGTACTATGGGAAGATCTCCAATTGCCATTCTTGTTTCGAACCATTCAGTGTTTTTTAGTGAAGTTTGGATTCTAGTTTGGAAATCTACCGGAAGAGTAGCCACATAGCTTTCCCAGGATTCAAAAAATTGCTCTACTAGCTTGTCTTTTTGCAAAGATGTTTCTATCCAGTGCATCTGAAATATATGATGCAGCTTCCCTTTGAATAACGATAGAGTAGGAGGATCCTTATGTATCCACTGATTGCCAGCAGCAATCGTCTACCCCCCTTCGTTATTCTTTGCCCAGTTGGGATTATTCCAAACAATGCCCATTCTGCTGTAAAAGGGATCAAATTTACCAGATGCTCCATAGCATATTGGCGTATCAGAAGCCAAAAGCGACGAAGAAGTGGGCACGACCAGAAGCAATGGAATAGATCCGCTTTGGGAGCGTGACATTTCAGACAATTGTCCGAATCCGTCATACCCGCCTTATATTGTTTATATGGGCAGAAATAAGCTCTGTGAACTATATTATAAAACATCTCTTGGTATTGTGCTGAGGGCAAAAGTTTGCAGGAGTGCAGCAAACTTTGTAGTAGTATATCACATGTCAGGTCAGGGAAGTCTGATATCCATTTGTGTATTCCTGAGTCTGAATGAGAGTGATCTAGCTGAGTGCTTAAACGTTTATAGTGCAGTGAAAGGGCCCTCTTCGTGGCTGGAGGTGTGCGCAACAGGGTATCTAGTGTGTTATTCAAGTCCTCCTTCGACAATGTCTTAAGAACCGAACAAGTATAATGTTGCAACTGGAGAAAGGCCAACGGATAATCTCATAGGAATGGAAATTTTTCTTGCGATTGAGTAAATGTGAGAGGCTTCCCTGTGTCTGTGTTAACTAGTTGTCCTATGTCTTGCAGACCCTCATCGTGGAACATCTTAAAGGGGAACCCCGCCTCCCCATGCTGGAAGTCAGGATTACCCAGAAACCGTAGAAACAAAGATTTATGTCTCCCTAAGTTTCCGGATCTTCTCAAGGAGTGCCAAAGGCGATAGACCGACCACAGAAGGGGATTATCTTTTAGATCCCGATCGCAGTCCGCCTCCATACAGTGGAGGAAGTTCGTCAAGTTTTTAGATTTTAGGAATTGTGCCTCAAGGTGTGTATTTGCATAAGTGTGTCACGATCCGGGTATCTGGACGCCATTACTTACCCTTCAGATGCCTCCTAAGGCGGGCTCAGCGTTCCAGGACCAGATTCCGCTGTTCCTGAGTTTCCACATGCAGAGTGTCAGAGTGGTGTTTTCATCAGCCGCGGCCTCCGCTGTGCCCGCGTGGTTAAATGTGCATCTATCAGCCTGGCGTCTCCTGTCTCCGGTGGCCGGCGCCGCCATTACTGTTTCCCAGACCACATGGATTACAAACCAAACTTCCCTCCAAGTGTCTGCATGGGCGCAGCCATCTTGGATTCTGTCATCTGATCATTTCCACCAATCTGCTGTTTGTATTGTTGATTTGCATAATTGCCTAGCCAACCCCTTCCTTGCTGCAGGTATAAGTAAGCTGTGCCTGAGCAAGGAAGACGTCAGTGCTTTGGTTGTCAAACCTAGTTCCTGTTTGTCTCTCTTCTATGATTGTCTTCCAGGTTCCAGCTCCTGTCTCAAGACTTCCACCATAGAGACCCGCACCAGCATTCCACCTGCGGTGTAGCCTGACTCTCCAATCCATTGTGGATTCATCTGTTTCCAGCTACAACACTACCTGCTTCCAGCCTCAGCTTCCAGCAGAATACAGCTTCCCTTAAAGGGCCGGTGTCCTTTCTACACTTTACCACTCTCCACCGGAATTATTATTTCTCCGCTCTCAAGTTCTACATTTCAGTTCACATTTCATCGCTCCCAAAGTTCATTTATTATTTAACTGGTTCCAGCCAGTATCCACTCCGTGCTAACAACAGTCTGGTTCCAGCCAGTATCCACAGCAGCTGTTTTACCTTCAGCAACCCAGCTCTTCCTGGAACACCAGCTGGTACAATCCTGGGTTATCTCCATTGCTACAGCCGGGCCTGGTAAGGACTTTCCATCTAGAAGATCATAAGAACTATCTCACACTACCAGTGCCCTGTGGCTCCTGCCATGCTGTAGTACTCAGGAACTGTATTTATTCTTTGCTGACTTTTACGTTTTCTTTTATTGCTGCTGTGATGCGGAGTTGTCATAATAAACATCATTGACTTTTATCTAAGTTGTCGTGGTCACGCCTTCGGGCAGTTATTATTCATGTTACTTACATGTCCAGGGGTCTGATACAACCTCCCAGGTTCCGGTACATCTCAGCCCCTACAACTGAGGCTGCCTCCCGTCAGCTCAGGCCCTCAGTTGTGACAGTAAGCACTGACCTAATGAATCCAGCCGGAGACCAGGATCAAGCGGCCAGGCCGATGCAAGAACTGGCAGCCCGACTAGAACATCAGGAGGCTGCACAGGGCCACATCATCCGCTGTCTCCAGGATCTCTCTACTCGGCTGGATGGGATTCAGACCACTCTCCGTGGATCAGGCGCGTCTGGTGCGTCAACCACAGTGACTCCAGCTATAACCCCACCCACCTTACCCATTCCTGCTCCACGTCTTCATCTTCCAACGCCAGCAAAATTTGACGGCTCTCCAAGATTCTGCAGGGGATTTCTCAACCAGTGTGAGATTCAGTTTGAGCTACAACCTGGCAATTTCCCCAGTGACCGTACAAAAATTGCCTACATTATTTCTCTTCTCAGTGGCTCAGCCCTCGATTGGGCATCACCGTTATGGGAGAGGTCCGACACCCTGCTATCTTCTTACACTGCATTCGTGTCAACATTCAGGCGCATCTTCGACGAGCCAGGCCGGGTAACTTCAGCTTCGTCTGATATTCTCCGTTTACGCCAGGGATCACGTACTGTAGGACAATATCTTATACAGTTCCAGATCCTGGCATCCGAACTGGCATGGAACGACGAGGCCCTGTATGCTGCATTCTGGCATGGTTTATCCGAGCGTATTAAAGATGAGTTAGCTACCAGAGACTTACCCTCCAAGTTAGATGAGTTAATCTCACTTTGTACGAAAGTTGACTTACGTTTCAGAGAGAGAGCAACTGAGCGTGGAAGATCATCTGCTCCAAAATCTTCTGCTCCTCCTCCTCGCCAACTGTCACCAACTAAAGATGAACCCATGCAAATTGGCCGTTCCCGTTTAACTCCTGCTGAGCGCCGAAGACGTCTCTCCGAGTTTCTCTGTTTGTACTGTGCAGCTCCGTCTCACACCATTAATGCCTGTCCCAAACGTCCGGGAAACTCCAAATCCTAGCTCGCCAAGGAGAGGGCCGGCTAGGAGTAATGATCTCCTCTCCATCTCCTCAAGATTGTAACCTCCCAGTCTCGCTTCAAGTTGCTCAACGTTATCAGAACGTCATTGCCCTCCTGGATTCCGGAGCAGCTGGGAACTTTATTACCGAAGCCTATGTTAAACGGTGGTCCCTACCCACCGAGAGACTTCCTTCGTCCTTTTCCTTAACTGCTGTGGATGGCAGTAAAATTTTTGATACAGTTATTTCTCTAAGGACTCTACCAGTTCGTCTGAGAGTGGGAGTTCTTCATTCCGAACTTATTTCACTTTTAGTGATTCCAAGAGCCACACATCCTGTGGTCCTGGGCCTTCCATGGCTCCGTCTTCACAATCCTACAATTGATTGGACGACTACGCAAATCCTGGCATGGGGTTCCTCCTGTACTAAGACATGTTTGTTTAAAGTGTTGCCTGTCTGTTCCTCCTCCCCCAGGTCGTCTGATGTTCCACCTCCTCCATATCAAGATTTCACGGATGTGTTCAGTAAAGCTTCTGCTGATATCCTTCCCCCTCATAGAGAATGGGACTGCCCGATTGATCTCGTTCCAGGGAAGGTTCCACCTCGAGGCCGAACTTATCCGTTGTCTCTCCCCGAGACGCATTCTATGGAGGAATACATAAAAGAGAACCTAGCAAAGGGGTTCATTCGACCTTCTTCTTCTCCAGCCGGCGCAGGCTTCTTTTTTGTAAAGAAGAAAGATGGTGGTCTGCGGCCGTGCATCGACTACAGAGGTTTGAACGACATTACCATCAAGAACCGCTATCCTTTACCCCTGATTACTGAGCTCTTTGACAGAGTTAGCGGAGCTACCATCTTTACAAAGCTGGACCTGAGAGGTGCATACAATCTCATCCGGATCCGTGAGGGTGACGAGTGGAAGACCGCATTTAACACCCGTGACGGACATTATGAGTACCTCGTCATGCCCTTCGGATTGAGCAATGCTCCAGCTGTCTTCCAGCATTTCGTCAATGAGATCTTCAGAGACATTCTATACCGTCATGTCGTGGTCTATCTAGATGATATCCTCATTTTTGCCAACAATTTAGAGGAACATCGTTTCTGGGTAAAGGAGGTTCTGTCCCGTCTCCGTGTCAATCATCTCTACTGCAAATTAGAGAAATGCGTCTTTGAAGTCAAGTCCATTCCGTTTCTAGGGTACATTGTGTCCGGTTCCGGACTAGAGATGGATCCTGAGAAACTACAAGCAATCCAGAATTGGCCAGTACCCTTAACCCTCAAAGGGGTCCAGAGGTTCTTAGGGTTCGCCAATTATTACCGAAAGTTTATACGAGACTTTTCCACCATTGTGGCGCCTATTACTGCTTTCACCAAGAAGGGTGCTAACCCGTCCAAGTGGTCTGAAGAAGCCATGCAAGCTTTTCATCTTTTAAAACAGAGGTTCATTTCTGCACCTGTCCTGAAACAGCCTGACGTCGACTCTCCTTTCATCTTAGAGGTGGATGCCTCCTCCGTTGGAGTAGGAGCGGTGTTATCTCAGAGGGCTAAAGATGGTCATTTACATCCTTGCAGTTTCTTCTCACGGAAGTTCTCCCCAGCGGAGCGCAACTATGCCATTGGCGACCAGGAGTTGCTAGCCATCAAGCTCGCTCTAGAGGAGTGGAGATATCTGTTGGAGGGAGCTTCTCATTCAATCACCATCCTTACAGACCACAAGAACCTTCTATATCTAAAAGGCGCACAATGTCTCAACCCTCGTCAGGCCAGATGGGCACTTTTCTTTTCCAGGTTCGACTTTAAACTCCAGTTCTGTCCGGGCTCTCAGAATCGCAAGGCCGATGCCCTTTCCCGCTCATGGGAGCAAGAAAATGAGTCAGAGTCTTCAGACAAGCATCCTATTATAAATCCGTTGGCATTCTCCACGGTAGGGATGGACTCTACGCCCCCATCAGGGAAAAGTTTTGTGAAGCCGACACTAAGGAAGAAGCTCATGCATTGGGCCCATGCTTCCCGTTTTGCCGGACATACAGGTATCCAAAAAACCCTGGAGTTTATCTCTAGGTCCTATTGGTGGCCAACTCTGAAAAAGGACGTTTTGGAGTTTATTGCATCTTGCCCAAAGTGTGCTCAACATAAAGTATCCCGCCAGTCGCCTGCGGGGCAACTGGTTCCACTATCTGTTCCCCGTCGACCATGGACCCATTTGTCGATGGATTTTATTACAGATTTGCCCATGTGCAACAAGTTCAATACCATCTGGGTGGTAGTTGACCGGTTCACCAAGATGGCACACTTCATTCCTCTCACCGGTCTTCCGTCAGCTTCCAAGTTGGCTCAAGTATTCATACAAGAGATCTTCCGACTCCACGGTCTTCCAGAAGAAATTATCTCAGATCGAGGAGTTCAATTCACAGCCAAATTCTGGCGAAGTTTATGTCAAGTCCTCCAAGTCAAGTTAAAGTTTTCCACGGCTTACCATCCTCAGACCAATGGTCAAACTGAGAGGGTGAATCAGGACTTGGAGGCCTTCCTCCGCATCTATGTGTCCTCCTCTCAAGATGACTGGGTTCAATTACTTCCCTGGGCCGAGTTCTGTCATAACAACCAGTATCATTCTTCATCTTCTTCAACACCATTCTTCACCAACTTTGGATTCCACCCTAAAGTCCCTGAGTTCCAACCGCTTCCAGCAACTTCTGTTCCCGCAGTGGATATCACCTTGCATCAGTTTGCCAATATCTGGAAGAGCGTACGATCAGCTCTGCTCAAGGCATCGTTCAGGTACAAGAAGTTTGCGGATAAGAAGCGTCGAGCAGTTCCTGCTCTCAAGGTGGGTGATCGGGTATGGTTATCCACGAAGAATTTGAGGTTAAGAGTTCCCAGTATGAAGTTTGCACCTCGCTACATCGGTCCTTTTAAAATTGATCAAGTCATCAATCCTGTTGCTTACAGACTCCAGTTACCTCCCTTCTTAAAAATACCCAGGACATTCCATGTTTCCCTGTTGAAACCGCTAATCTTGAATCGGTTTCATTCCTCACTTCCACCAACTCCGAAAGTCCAAACTCAACGAGGCGTTGAGTATGAAGTGGCCAAGATCCTGGACTCACGTCACCGTTACGGTCAACTTCAGTATC